>NC_041382.1:56903940-56931080 GCF_002162155.2 Triticum dicoccoides
ATTCATAACTTTTATTCTGTAACTCCAAATTGGACAAATTATATATGAAAAATGATCAGAAAAATCCAATCTATCCATCTGTACTATTTTCATGCATGATCAAACAAGTTAAATTGATGTTTTAAGCAGAACAAGGAAAAGCACTTTAAAAGGCCATGTTTGAATTTGAAATTTGAATCTTTGATTCAAATTTGTTCAAACCCTTCTGGTTTTAGTTGCATTAGCCCAACACACCCATATTGCCATGTTTCATGCATGCATCATATTGTTGCACATTGTTTGGTGATGGTTGTGTATCGGTGTCCTTTGCGACAGGTCCTGCCTCCGAGGAGTACCGTGACTACCCTAACAAAGAACCGTATCAGTGCAACGAACCATCAGGCAAGCAACCAACCATTTGATCATATCGATACAATCCCATGTTCTCGCTCCTGCTCTCTTTTACTGCATTAAGACAACGCGTTTCAAACTGCTGTGTGCTACGGTAGTTGAACCCATTTCCTCTGCATGACATGTCATTGCCACAGTAACTAGATGAAACCCACTAGCATGTGTAGGAGTTGATTGAGCCATATGTATGTGTTGTTCCTACCTTGCTATGCCTCCTATGCTTAGAGTCGTGTCAGGTCTGGTTCATCTGGATGATGGCTAGAGTGAAATGATTATGTCGGAAATGAGAGTGGCGTGGTGAACACGATTTGGTAAAGGTATCGATGAGAGGCCATGTAGGAGTACATGGTGGGTTGTTTCATTGAAGCCGACCTTAAGCACTGAGATCTGTATGTGTGATTTATGATACAGCTACTACCATGCATTGGGCCCTGAAATATGACCCCGCTCGACTTCTTATTCACCCTAGCTCTCTGTCCAGGAGTTGCAAGTAGTTTCTGGTGTTGTAGCCTACTGGAGGCCGTGGACAGCGTTGACCGTAGGGGTGGGCTGTGATGCGGTAGGTACGTGGCCGGGTGTACCGAATACCCGTTAGGTATCTCGGGAACCCTGTTCACATCGTTCGGGGCCGTATGGGAAACCTCGGCCGGACTCCCTGCGGATGGAACCTGAATAGGCGATAAACCTGGACTAGAGGCTTAAGTGTTTAGGTAGGTCGTGGTCTACACCCACGTCGGCTTTCGCTTGAAGTCTGCCGAGCACATGTCGTGTGCAGACGCTAAGTGGTGGAAACATGTATGAAGAAGTACACCCCTGCAGGGTTATCATAATCTATTCGAATAGCCGCGTCCGCGGTAAAGGACTACTTGGTTGCCTATACAGTTCATAGACAAGCAAATGGAAACTACTAAAAGCCTCAAGATAAGTGTGAGTGCCGAGGATGGCTCTTCCGTAGGAAGACGGAGGCGGATCTTCGGTAGTGTATTGAATTGGTGAGTAGTGGACTCGTGTGCGCAAAACCATTTCAAGTTGGAGTATCGTAGGATAGCCTAGCCAAGAGTCAAAGCTGGCTTGCTGCAATAACTCCACCAACCCTTCTTGATAATATGCATGTATATAGGATCTGATGTAAGTCTTGCTGAGTACCTTTGTACTCATGTTGCTATAATCTACATTTTTTTTACAGAAGACGCTGCAACCCCTTCTGATGGGTTCTATGTAGACATTGACATCAACGAGTAGGCTAAAGACCCAGGTGGTGACCCTGAGCTTGTGAATGACCACGTAGTATAGCTAGGCTTTCCAAGCCTCTTTTATTTTACTAGTTGTCTGTACTCAGACAAGTTACTTCCGCTGCTAGTTTGTATGACTGTATGACTTGTATGTTGGGTCGTGAGACCCGTACCTTTGTGTATGTTATGTATGGCTCCCTGAGCCTTAAATAAAGTACTTGTGTCGTAGAGTCATGTTGTGATGCTTCGTTGTATTTGCACATATCGAGCATATTGTGTGTATGATTGAAATGCTTGGTATGTGTGGGATCTGACTATCTAGTTGTTTATCTTTAGTAGCCTCTCTTACCGGGAAATGTCTCCTAGTGTTACCGCTGAGCCATGGTAGCTTGCTACTGCTCTGGAACACTTAGGCTGGCCGGCATGTGTCCTTCTTCGTTCCTGTGTCTGTCCCTTCGGGGAAATGTCACGCTTTGAGTACCGGAGTCCTGTTAGCCCACTACAGCCCGGTTTACCGGAGTCCTGCTAGCCCAGTGCTACAGCCCGGACCCACTTGCTGATGACCGACACGTTCGAAGCTGGGTCATGGATGCCTGTCCCTGTAAGTCTGTGCCACTTTGGGTTTACGACTAGTCATGTCAGCCTGGGCTCTTTATCATATGGATGCTAGCGACACTATCATATACGTGAGCCAAAAAGCGCAAACGGTCCCGGGCAAAGGTAAGGCGACACCCGTGGGGATACCGTGCGTGAGGCCGCAAAGTGATATGAGGTGTTACCGGCTAGATCGATGTGACATCGAGTCGGGGTCCTGACAGCGTTGGCATCAGAGCCGGACTGCCTGTAGGTTCTCTAAGCCAAACTGGTCGATGTTGAGTCTAGAAATTCTTTAGTTATATGTAGGGGAATTGTTTGTGGGTTGAAACGTAAGGCTCTTTTTACTCCTTTATCTTATGACATTCTGATCTGAGTCAGTCCATTCTTCCACCAGGGGTTAAGGAATTAGGATCTGTTCTCTCTATTAGGATCACGTGTTACTAATCAGTAGTACCTTATAAGTTTGATGGATACAAGCCTAGTTCAGTTCTACTACCACATTATGTTGCTAGGATGGTCTCAGAACTTGATATGATGATGATGAGTGTGTATGTAATCCTTTGTCAAATGTCTCAAAATCCTTCTTGAGCATTTACAGCTGTTGTGCTGCCGAAATTTTGCTAGAAATTCTAATGCCTTTGCATTATGATTGTGCTTTCAGATGGCCACTCGCGACCTCAATCAAGTGGTTCGCCTGACTCGATGCCTAGATGTACCCGGCCATACTGCTAAGTTGGTCAGGGTAATGACTGAGGCTGGATACCGCTGGTATCCCGAGTACACGGTCGAAGAGCAATTCCGAGACTTTAATCAAAGCCAGTATCTCTGCACTGTCAGGATATTTCCATCTTATCCTGGATCCACCGAGCCCCTTCACTGCTCCTATGGACTCGGGGTTACTATTGAGATGGTTGTGCAGGACGCCGCCTACTCTATGATGACCATTATGCGAGTCAGATCTGGTCTATTTCGGGACTCTGATTTCCGGTATATGCCAGGATCACTTCCAGGAGCACAAGGGTATCTCCAGGCTATCTATGCTGACCCCACCCAGGAGGATTCACGGACTCGCACCACTGCTGAGATGCTCGAGGATAAGGACCGTGAAAATTGGGCCTTGAGGTTAGAGCTCTTCAATACCCGTGCTGACCACTTGGCCACTTTGACTCGGTTCGCACCAGCGGTGCAAGCTGGATGTTCAGATATGCGCGATCTCTATCCTGTGAGATCTGCTCTGCCAGACGTGATGGTTTGGCGTGATGTAGGAGGCATCACCCCACCTCGCGGTCCCCGCAGGCCACCGTCTGTTGGTCCAAGGCCTCATCCTAGCCCCTATGGTCCACAAGCTCCGCGAGATCGTCTGTTTCCAGATGATCATGTTGAGCTTCCAGGCTATGGAGGTGACTTCTACGAGGACTACTACGGATCGGTCTGAGTTAGTGGTAGTATCACTAGTTCGCACTAGCTGTGTCGTCTATCGTCCCGCGTGACTCGTGGGATATGACCTAGTTTGTACTCTTTCCGGAGGTGTAGAAAAATAATGTATAGGAGCTTGGAATGCCTCCGATGAGATGTAATCCTCTTTTCACCGTAATAGTACTTTGTTTGGTCTTGTACTAAACCCTGTATGGTGTGTATGACGATGGAATAAAGAAGCAGTTTCTGTATCTACCATGTCATACGGATGATCATCTTGCATTTCGAGTTATTCCTTACATTTTTATCCTATGTCGAAATTTTATCATCCTGACTAAATCATTGTCTTGTTTACCTAGGATGGTCAACACGCGCGCTAACCCTGCTTCTCAAGAGCAGGCCGAAGGCAGTGAAGCCAGGGATGCAAATCTGCCTCATCCTCCTTCACTAGCCGAGGTTATGATGGAAGCTGAGAGAAACAAGCGGGAGACCAACCGTTTGTTGGAGCGTATTGAACAGAACACGGCACACCATCAGAGGACTAACGTGGTGTCACTCAGTGATTTCATCAAATTACATCCACCCACGTTCCACCACTCCGTCGAGCCTCTCGACGCTGATGACTGGCTTCGCAGTATCTCTCACAAACTGCATTCCGCGCTGGTAGCGGAGGCTGACAAGGTCACCTTTGCTGCATATCATCTTGAAGGCCCCGCCAGTCTATGGTGGGAGAATTATGGAGCTATGCGCCCGGCGGGCCATGTCACTACTTGGGCTGAGTTCATTGAGGCTTTCCGTGAACATCACATTCCGGAGGGTCTCATGGACCGTAAACGTGAAGAATTTTGCAGTTTCACCCAAGGCCGACTTTCTGTGGATGCTTACAGCAGGGAGTTTGGTAATCTCGCACGATATGCAACTGAGGAAGTGTCTACCGATGCCAAGAAGCAAGCAAGGTTCCATAAGGGCCTTAGTCCTGAGCTTCGCCGCGACCTCCGTCTGCATGAGTGCACATCTTTCCAGAAACTTGTCAACAAAGCCATCAGTGCTGAAACTGGTCAGACTGACTATGACGCAACACGCAAGCATGGCCGTGACATGGGTTCCTCATCCGGTGTTGGTCCTCAGAAGCGCCGCGTGTGGGTACCCAACACCGCCCTGCCACCCAGGTTCACACCGAGGCCATCTTTCCAGGCGCCTCGCCCTGTTCAACAGTCTGCACCGGCCAAGCCCTATGGGGGTCCAACCAATAATGCTCCTCCACGTACCAGTTCCGTGACTTGTTTCAAGTGTGGGGAATCTGGTCACTATATGCGTGAGTGTCCCCAGACCAACCCCAATCAATCTGCTAAAGCTGTTGGCCGTAGCAAGCCGACAGGGAAAGTGTTCCACGCCAAACCGGTCACCGCCTCACGTGGCCATGTCAACTGTATCTCTGCCGAAGAAGCTCAAGAGGATCCCAACGTCGTTCTTGGTACGCTTCTTGTTAACTGCCACCCGGCATCCGTTCTTTTCGATACAGGAGCCTCTCATTCTTTTATATCTGAAAACTATGCTCGTTTGCACAACGTTGCATTCTGTGACATGCCATCCACTATGGAAATTTCTACTCCTGGTTCTAGATGGCAGACCTCTAGGGTAAGTTATGGAAATGAAATCCAAGTCGACAGACTTGTTTTCCTTGCATCGTTGATAGCCCTTAAATTTTCAGATATTAATATCATTTTGGGTATGGACTGGATGTCAGCTCATCATGCCAAAATTGATTGCTTCTCTAGGACTGTTCAACTCACCCATCCTTCGGGGAAGATAGTCAATGTCTTGACCCGAATAGCCAAGCGACAATTATACTCTCTTAACGCCAGCCCTTTGCCAGACCTTGAGGACGTTCCGGTAGTCCGTGACTTCCCGGATGTCTTTCCAGAGGAATTGCCAGGTGTTCCACCTGACAGGGATGTTGAGTTCGTAATAGACCTCATTCTAGGAACCGTTCCGATTGCTAGAAGACCTTATAAGATGGCACCCTTAGAACTAGCCGAGCTTAAGAAACAACTCGATGAGTCCTTGAAAAAGGGTTTCATCCGACCTAGCTCATCTCCGTGGGCTTGCCCCGTCCTATTCGTCAAGAAGAAGGATGGTACGGACCGGATGGTTGTAGATTACCGACCTGTCAATTTGGTCACAATCAAGAACAAATATCCACTTCCCAGGATCAACGATCTGTATGATCAGCTCGCTGGATCCTCAGTCTTCTCCAAGATGGATTTGAGGTTGGGCTACCATCAAATAAAAATCAGAAACGGGGACATTCCTAAAACGGCCTTTGTTACTCGTTATGGCCAATATGAGTACACCGTCATGTCCTTCGGTTTAACCAACGCCCCAGCCACCTTTTCTCGGTTAATGAACTCAATCTTCATGGAGTATTTGGATAAATTCGTCGTGGTTTACCTCGATGATATACTCATCTACTCCAAGAACGAGGAAGAACATGCCAAACATCTAAGGCTAGTGTTGAAGAAACTTCGAGAGCATCGCCTTTATGCCAAATTTTCTAAATGTGAATTCTGGTTGTCAGAAGTGACCTATCTGGGTCATGTAATATCTGGTAAAGGTATTGCAGTTAACCCTGAGCGAGTTCAAGCCATCCTTAATTGGACTCCACCTGAATCGGTCAAGCAAGTTCGGAGTTTTCTGGGCTTAGCGAGCTATTGTCGTCGCTTTGTCGAGAACTTCTCCAAAGTTGCCAAACCTCTAACCGAACTCCTCAAGAAAGATAAGAAGTTCGAATGGACTCCACAATGTGAGCACAGCTTTCAGGAACTGAAAAGACGCCTGACCTCTGCTCCCGTACTGGTACCGCCAGACTTCTCCAAGGACTTTGTTATCTACTGCGACGCCTCGCGACAAGGACTAGGTTGCATTCTCATGCAAGATCGACACGTAATTGCTTACGCTTCACGGCAATTGCACCCACATGAGGAGAATTATCCTACTCATGATCTAGAGCTTGCAGCCGTAGTCTATGCACTTAAAACCTGGCGACATTACCTCCTCGGTAATCGTTGCGAAATATTCACTGATCACCAAAGTCTGAAGTACATTTTCACCCAACTGGATCTGAATCTCAGGCAAAGACGTTGGGTCGAGTTGATCACAGATTTCGACTTAGGAATAACTTACACCCCAGGGAAAGCCAACGTCATGGCTGATGCGCTAAGTCGTAAATCTTATTGTAACAATCTGATGTTACAACAAAGTCAACCGCTTCTCCATGAGGAATTTCGGAAGCTTAACCTTCACATTGTTCCTCAAGGTTATCTTTCCACCTTGGTAGCAAAACCTACCCTTACGGATCAAATCATCGCTGCCCAAAAGCGAGATAAGGGAATATCCAAAATCAAAGAGAACATTGCTAGCGGAGGTGCTAGTTGTTTCTCCACAAATGATCATGGTGTTGTGTACTTTGAGGACCGTCTAGTGGTTCCCAAGAACCAGCATCTATGGCAGTTGATCCTTAAGGAGGCTCATGAATCTCCTCTCACTATTCATCCCGGTAGTACTAAGATGTATTAGGACCTACGCCAGAGGTTCTGGTGGACTAGGATGAAGAGAGAAATTGCTCAATATATTGCTAATTGCGACGTCTGTGGTCGTGTAAAAGCAGAGCATCAACGGCCTGCTGGCACCCTTCAACCCTTAGCTATTCCTGAATGGAAATGGGATAAAATTGGTATGGATTTCATTACCGGTTTTCCCAGGACCAGGAGAGGGAATAATGCTATCTTCGTCGTTGTCGATCGTCTTTCCAAAGTAGCCCATTTCCTACCTGTTCGTGAGAGTATAACCGCTAGCCAGCTGGCAGACTTATACATCTCCCGAATAGTGTCCCTCCATGGTGTTCCTTTGGAAATCAACTCGGATCGAGGAAGTCTTTTCACCTCTCGATTTTGGGAAAGTTTCCAAAATGCTATGGGAACCCGTCTCTCCTTTAGCACCGCTTTCCACCCTCAGTCGAGTGGTCAAGTGGAACGCGTCAACCAGATTCTAGAAGACATGCTTCGAGCCTCTGTTATCTCATTTGGAATGGATTGGGAGAAGTGCCTTCCATTTGCCGAATTCGCTTACAACAACAGCTATCAATCGAGCTTGGGTAAAGCCCCTTTTGAAGTTCTCTATGGACGACGGTGTCGAACACCCCTTAATTGGTCAGAAACCGGGGAAAGACAATTCTTTGGCCCAGATATGATTCAGGAAGCAGAAGAACAAGTTCGCATCGTTCGTGAAAAGTTGAAAACAGCCCAATCTCGTCAAAAGAGTCAATATGACCGAAAACATAAGGCTATGACTTTCGAGGTTGACGAGAAGGCTTATCTTCGGGTCACCCCTCGGAAGGGAACCCATCGTTTCGGTATCAAAGGCAAATTGGCTCCTCGTTACATTGGACCTTTTCGCATTCTCGCCAAACGAGGAGAAGTTGCCTACCAGTTGGAACTACCTCCGCATCTCTCCAGAGTCCATGATGTCTTCCACGTTTCTCAACTCAGGCGTTGCTTCTCGGATCCTATCCGTGGAGTGGACCACGAAACGCTTGATCTCCAGGATAATCTTACATATCGAGAGTACCCCATTCGTATCCTCGATCAGGCCGAGCGTACCACTCGACGTTAGAACATCAAGTTCCTCAAAGTTCAGTGGTCTCATCATTCTGAGGATGAAGCAACTTGGGAAAGGGAGGATCGTCTTCGACTTGAGTATCCCGCCTTCTTCCCGGAGGAACCCAAATCTCGGGACGAGATTCTTTTGAGTGGGGGTGAGTTGTCACACCCTAGCTAGTCATGCATTAGAGTGTGTGCATCATGTTTAAATTTCCATTTAATTTGAAATGGGGATCTGTGAAACCCTCAGAATCATTTTGAAAATGATCCAAATAAAAATTTCTCCAAAAGGGTCCAAGAAAATGCTCATGTGGCTCTCTGAAAATATTGGACAGAGATAAAAATCAAACCAATATTTTTAAGAGCTCATAGGTATTTATTTTGGGCTTTTGGAATTAATGCTTAAATATTTGCTTTGGAAATATATTAATTATATATATTAATATATGTCCAAATATTATGCCATCTATAAAGGAGCTCTGGAATAATATATCTAGCTCCTGCAAAAATTGGCATAAGTTAAATAAATGATTTAATATATTATTTAAATAAAAACAAATGTCATAAATTAGAAAACAGAAAAAGAAATAACAGGAGGAGCTTACCTGGGCTCCTCCACTGTGCGGCCCAGCCAGCTGGCCGGCCCAGCCAGCAGGCGGCCCAGCCCACCTCCCTTCTTTGTCGTCTTCGTCCTCGACAGAGGGAGGGGAGTGTGGCCGGCGCGCGTGCGCCACCGCGCCACGCCACCTCTCTCCCTGCCTGCCTGCCCTCCCCTCCTCGCTCGATGCCCCGGAGGACGCCACGCCTCTCCCCCTGCTCTCTCTCACTCTCCCTCAGTTCCTCCCTCCTCTCCCTCGCTCTCTCTCTCACACGGCCGAACACCACCGTCGCCGCCGTTCGCCATAGCAGCCGTCTCCGGCCACCCCTCGCTCCCCCGACTAGCTCAGCGGCTCCGCCTCGACCTCCTCTTCCTCCCCACCGCTCCACGGGCCTCCAGAAGCCCTGCATCGCCGCCACGTCGCCGTTCCCCTCCTCGGGCTCCGACCACCGTCGTCGTCGATTCGCCGTCTCCAGCGCGTCCCCGAGCCCGCTTCGACGCCCACTGCAACCGCGGTGAGCTACGCCATCGTTTCCCCCTCTCCTCCCCCTCGTTCCCTCACCGTAGCCTCCTCCCCACCACGGTCGAACCTCTGCCGTCGCCGAGCTCGCCGTCGACGCAGCTCCGGTGACCATTTGGTCACCCCGGCGAGTCCAACGAGTTCGTAAGACCCCGTAGAGCATCCCTAGCGCCTCGCTTCGCTCGCCTTCGAGCCCCAACCCCGTTCCCGTGCACGACCGAACCCCGGCGGCCGCAGCCGAGCTCGCCGCCGTCGACTCCGGCCACCTCAGGCACGGCCACCACCACCATTCGATGCGCGGGAGCAAGGGCTCTCCAACGAGCCCAAGCACGGCCTCGCCCGTGCCCTGTAGCGCGATCCCGCAACGCGCCGCCGTCTCGGGCCTCGCCGGCGTCTTGTCGCCGGTGGGGTTGACCTGTCTGACCTGGGGTTTGACCCCCAAGGGTCACTCACGCGTGGGCCCCGTCGGCCAGGTGGACATCATTAGCGCTAATCACTGTTAGTCAACCCCCTGACACTGACCAGTGGGCCCCAGCGCCACTAATTAGTAATTAGGATTAATTTAATCCTGTTAAGCCCCTCTGTCACTGACGTGTGGACCCCACACGTCAGGTTTGACTCCAGCCAGCCGCAGTTGACCACTGACGTCATGCTGACGTCATGCTGGCGCAATATTTATATTTCTGGATTAAATTTAAATCAGGAAATTCCAGAATATTATTTAAACTTCAAAAATTCATAACTTTTATTCTGTAACTCCAAATTGGACAAATTATATATGAAAAATGATCAGAAAAATCCAATCTATCCATCTGTACTATTTTCATGCATGATCAAACAAGTTAAATTGATGTTTTAAGCAGAACAAGGAAAAGCACTTTAAAAGGCCATGTTTGAATTTGAAATTTGAATCTTTGATTCAAATTTGTTCAAACCCTTCTGGTTTTAGTTGCATTAGCCCAACACACCCATATTGCCATGTTTCATGCATGCATCATATTGTTGCACATTGTTTGGTGATGGTTGTGTATCGGTGTCCTTTGCGACAGGTCCTGCCTCCGAGGAGTACCGTGACTACCCTAACAAAGAACCGTATCAGTGCAACGAACCATCAGGCAAGCAACCAACCATTTGATCATATCGATACAATCCCATGTTCTCGCTCCTGCTCTCTTTTACTGCATTAAGACAACGCGTTTCAAACTGCTGTGTGCTACGGTAGTTGAACCCATTTCCTCTGCATGACCTGTCATTGCCACAGTAACTAGATGAAACCCACTAGCATGTGTAGGAGTTGATTGAGCCATATGTATGTGTTGTCCTACCTTGCTATGCCTGCTATGCTTAGAGTCATGTCAGGTCTGGTTCATCTGGATGATGGCTAGAGTGAAATGATTATGTCGGAAATGAGAGTGGCGTGGTGAACACGATTTGGTAAAGGTATCGATGAGAGGCCATGTAGGAGTACATGGTGGGTTGTTTCATTGAAGCCGACCTTAAGCACTGAGATCTGTATGTGTGATTTAAGATACAGCTACTACCATTCATTGGGCCCTGAAATATGACCCCGCTCGACTTCTTATTCACCCTAGCTCTCTGTCCAGGAGTTGCAAGTAGTTTCTGGTGTTGTAGCCTACTGGAGGCCGTGGACAGCGTTGACCGTAGGGGTGGGCTGTGATGCGGTAGGTACGTGGCCGGGTGTACCGAATACCCGTTAGGTATCTCGGGAACCCTGTTCACATCGTTCGGGGCCGTATGGGAAACCTCGGCCGGACTCCCTGCGGATGGAACCTGAATAGGCGATAAACCTGGACTAGAGGCTTAAGTGTTTAGGTAGGTCGTGGTCTACACCCACGTCGGCTTTCGCTTGAAGTCTACCGAGCACATGTCGTGTGCAGACGCTAAGTGGTGGAAACATGTATGAAGAAGTACACCCCTGCAGGGTTATCATAATCTATTCGAATAGCCGCGTCCGCGGTAAAGGACTACTTGGTTGCCTATACAGTTCATAGACAAGCAAATGGAAACTACTAAAAGCCTCAAGATAAGTGTGAGTGCCGAGGATGGCTCTTCCGTAGGAAGACGGAGGCGGATCTTCGGTAGTGTATTGAATTGGTGAGTAGTGGACTCGTGTGCGCAAAACCATTTCAAGTTGGAGTATCGTAGGATAGCCTAGCCAAGAGTCAAAGCTGGCTTGCTGCAATAACTCCACCAACCCTTCTTGATAATATGCATGTATATAGGATCTGATGTAAGTCTTGCTGAGTACCTTTGTACTCATGTTGCTATAATCTACATTTTTTTTACAGAAGACGCTGCAACCCCTTCTGATGGGTTCTATGTAGACGTTGACATCAACGAGTAGGCTAAAGACCCAGGTGGTGACCCTGAGCTTGTGAATGACCACGTAGTATAGCTAGGCTTTCCAAGCCTCTTTTATTTTACTAGTTGTCTGTACTCAGACAAGTTACTTCCGCTGCTGGTTTGTATGACTGTATGACTTGTATGTTGGGTCGTGAGACCCGTACCTTTGTGTATGTTATGTATGGCTCCCTGAGCCTTAAATAAAGTACTTGTGTCGTAGAGTCATGTTGTGATGCTTCGTTGTATTTGCACATATCGAGCATATTGTGTGTATGATTGAAATGCTTGGTATGTGTGGGATCTGACTATCTAGTTGTTTATCTTTAGTAGCCTCTCTTACCGGGAAATGTCTCCTAGTGTTACCGCTGAGCCATGGTAGCTTGCTACTGCTTTGGAACACTTAGGCTGGCCGGCATGTGTCCTTCTTCGTTCCTGTGTCTGTCCCTTCGGGGAAATGTCACGCTTTGAGTACCGGAGTCCTGTTAGCCCGCTACAGCCCGGTTTACCGGAGTCCTGCTAGCCCAGTGCTACAGCCCGGACCCACTTGCTGATGACCGACACGTTCGAAGCTGGGTCATGGATGCCTGTCCCTGTAAGTCTGTGCCACTTTGGGTTTACGACTAGTCATGTCAGCCCGGGCTCTTTATCATATGGATGCTAGCGACACTATCATATACGTGAGCCAAAAGGCGCAAACGGTCCCGGGCAAAGGTAAGGCGACACCCGTGGGGATACCGTGCGTGAGGCCGCAAAGTGATATGAGGTGTTACCGGCTAGATCGATGTGACATCGAGTCGGGGTCCTGACAGTTTATGAGTTTCTATTCCCTATCTCAAAAATAGTATGTGGCCATAAGTTCCTCCCAGATACTCTACAATCTCAAAAACAAGCCCCAACATATTCTTGCTACCAGCAGATCAGCACCAAGATTGGGGATCCAGAAAACAAGCAAAAAAATCATCACTAGCAAAGATCTGCTTGTACAACTAAATTTCCACTACCTCTACAAATACCATGCGCCATAAAGTTAACTTACTCTAACAAAACAAAGATCCACTTGTAAATTTAACATGGTTTACTAAAGTTAATCTCAATAGTACTTGAGAATCAGTATATAACATTTGTTTCCATCCAATCTTGTCAAACAGGACCAAGAAACATCTATACAGGAAATATATTCTCGGAAAGGAAATACTCCCTCCGTCCGGAAATACTTGTCGGAGAAATGGATAAAAATGGATGTATCTAGAATGGAGGGAGTAGGTGACAATATTGTGGCAGC
The DNA here is from genome assembly GCF_002162155.2 of Triticum dicoccoides. Classification (NCBI taxonomy): domain Eukaryota; kingdom Viridiplantae; phylum Streptophyta; class Magnoliopsida; order Poales; family Poaceae; genus Triticum; species Triticum dicoccoides. Next base: position 56,916,998 of record NC_041382.1, read on the forward strand.
TTGAACACATATGTGCATTCTACTCTTACGCCACTACAGACCAAATGATAATTATATCAGTTTGACGATTCAATCTGCAACCGTACTGGATCTAATCCAAAGCATGGATCTATGAAATGAGTGGCATGATTTTCTCAACGGCCATACATCCAACAAAAAGCCTCTATGTCAGGCCTCTCTCTACTGAAGACAACACAAAAGAGACCACCATGTCAGGGTGGTTCCCCTTTAGCAACTCCTATCATATTCAAAGAAACCACCATGTCAGGCCTCTCTCTAATGAACACAACACAAAAGAGACAAATACATACGCTTGGTAATATAATACCTGCTACTCCACAACCGTCAAAGGAATCATACTATTGACCAAACCAGAATTTAAAAACAGAAGTTGTGTTCTTGAACCCATTCAACAAGGGAGAATCCCTCATCGCCTTCAGTAAAAAGATAAACAGGCTGGTGCCGAGGATCGTGATTTTTTGCAGTACTCCACACAAAAAGATAACCACGGTCCAAAACAACCAACAACAATGCTAAACACAGTACATGAATTGCATCAGTACGCTGGCATACAATGCAGCGAGGAAAACGATTGCAACCTGCCTCTACAGAAGTTTGAAAAGAAGTCACTCGATTATAGCCTTTTAATATCTTTTTAGCAGAGCAATCGTAAACGTGGTTATAGCCTTTTAAGATGGGAGACACTCACTACAAGTGAATTTTCTATTTCAAGCTAGGCGACATGTTCCCAGTTTAAGAAAAGAAGCAGCTTAATAGTTGTCCAATTTTTTTAATGGTTTCTTCTTTTCTGAAGAATCAAGTATCATCTACTAAACAGTAAATAGAAGCAACAAAGAAACTCCCACTGCCACAGTTCTTCATAAAACTCTAGAAACCAAGAGATAAACCTAAGTGTAATACCAAACAAAAGCACAAAGGGAATAGGAGTTCAAGCGAGCATCAATCTACTCTACATCAAGAGGCATCACTCTCGTCAATATCATAAACAGACATCAAGAGATAAATAGAGAGAGAGGACCAACGAACATCACATGTACCAATATCATCAACAAACCACTATTGGCATTAGAAAGCTCTCTTACAAGGATGGAATTGATCCATCATAAAGCAAGCATGTGTACTGACCTATCCCCATAGGTCATCATACAGCAAGATAAAACTAACTCTAGACAGACACAAAAGGTAGTAAATTTCCTTGGAAAAACTGAGAGCCAACAATACCATTAGGTTATACATATACCAACAAATTCAAAGATTTACAGAGGTTAACTAATTGATTAAACATGCAAACAACAATAACAAGAAGGAACAAACAGTATGAGCTCTATTCCTCAATATGAATGCACATTACATGGACCAAGTTGGAGCACATGCTTTAATTAGGCGAGGTCAATGGTAAACATCGACTTTGCACAGTCTAGTTCCCTACCAATCTTCTTTTGGGAAATAATAAGGTGGACCCTGCCCAAATGAATTTTAATCAATCCCGGCCCTCTTGACTGAAACACGAAAATGAAATCCGACTTATTTGGTAAATAAAATGCTAATTAACATGCATATATCTACAGGTCGTGCCATTTGTCTAAACGATGAGGAAAGATCCTTTTTTAACTGCCGCCAACTAACCAACATAATTACCAATCTCTATAAATCTCTGCTCCAGTTGGTAACCACTGCAACTCTAGGAAAAACTCCCTCCGTCCCATAATATAAGAGCGGTTTGCAAGCTTTTTAGAAACACTCTTATATTATGTAGATCATCAACAACCAACATAGCCAGCGCAAAGTGCTTTTTACCCGAGGCGGGAGCTACCGGTGGACCATCCACCATATATTTACTTTGTGATTCGTGCACCAGGGGCCAGTGCATGTGTATAGCATTTTCTATTGTGGTAACAATCTCATGTATCTCTGTTAATAGTCCAATATGTGTCAGTTAAGTGGGTCCCTGTCAACAATAGAAGAAAACTTCTCCCAGCGTAGGTACGCATGCATGCAGTAACTTTACTAACTCTCCACACAACACTATTCCTGCCTTTTATTTTCTCATTAGCAATTTCAATCATTTATATCTTTAAAACTATAATCCCATTCTAAAAATATTTTATATATCTGAACTCCTGGAGCCAAGACCTTTAGAACAAGATCAATCTTGAATACATTTAAACATGATTAAATTTCAACGTTTCAAATGAGTGAAATCAGTTTTCTGAAATAAGTGAAATAAGTTCTTTGAATTGAGTGAAACCATTTTTCTTGAAATGGGAAATGTTTTGTTTTTCATGTATATGAAACATATTTCAGTGCAAAATATGTGAAACTTGTTATTTAAGAAATATGAAACTAGTTATTTTTAAAAACATTAAGCTGGTTATTTCCAATCAGTTTAAAAAATAAGTGAAATATATCTTTGAAACAAGTGAAATTGTTATTTTAATTTAGTGTCTATAATGTGTTTCTCCGAAACTAGTGAAATGAGTGAAATCTATCTTTTGTAATTACGGTAATCAGTTTTTTGAAACAAGTTGAATATAGTATTTTATTTGAGTGAGTGAAATGCGTTTTCTGAAATTAGTGCATGTGAGGAATAAGATACTTGAAAAAAAATGAAATATATCCATTGTCCCGTGAAACTTTCTATTTCAATGTTTGAAACTGATTTTTGTGATGATTGAAATATGTTTCAAGATATTTCATAAATACGAAGTGAAATTAGTATTGGAGATTTTCTTTGTAAAGAGTGAATCAGTTTTCCAAATCAGTGAAATGTGTTTTTTCAAACTAGTGAATTACTGATTTTTTTTTAAATACATGAACCTTGTTATTTAGAATTTTTAAACTAGTTATTTGAAACAATCTAAATTTGGGTTATTTTGAAACTTTTTATGGTGAGTGAAATATGTTTAATGAAGCGAATGCTTTTTACAAATAATTGAAATCAGTTTTTGAAATTATTGAAATCAAAATTTTCAAATGATTGAAATATTTTTTCTTGCAAAACGAGTAAAATCGATCTCTTAATGACTGAAAGTAGTTTTTGTAATGAGTGAAATTATATTCATAAATGAATGAAGCGAGTGAAGTTAGTTTTTAAGTGAAAATATATTTTTAAATGGTGAAATTATGTCCTTAAAATGTGTGAAATCAGTTTTTAAACATGTGTGTTTTTAAAGCAGTGAATATCATATGAAACAAGTAAGTCAGTTTTTGGAAGGAGTGGAATCAGCTTAAAGATATGGGTGAAATATGTTTTAAAAATGCATGAAATCTATCAATTGAAATGAGTGAGCTCGTATTTTTTAAATGAGTGAATTTTTATTTTGAATTGACTGAAATGATTTTTGGAGACGAGTGAAATTTGTTTTCAATTTGAGTGAAATATGTTTTTTGAAATCAGCGCAATTGAAACTAGTTCAAATGTATCCATAATTGATCTTATTTTCAAGGCCTTCTCGCTATGAATTCAAATATATAAAAATATTCGAAATTGGAGTTTCCATTCAATAGATATTTATCATCCAAATTTTCACAATGAAATAAAATGGAAGTCTTTTGATGGGGGGAGAGAGAATATTTTAACATGCATGCAACCGGCCTTCTCTTAACATTTTCTCTCTCCTGACAAAAAACTGACAATAGCATGCAAAGGTCCCACATGTATTTTCATTGTATAAAGTTGCTGCTGAGATTAGTAATTTATACCTAGGAGACCGCACAGATCTTGATGAAACTGACTAACGGTGGATGCAACACCGGTACATACCAGCTCCGGTAAATTTTCCTAGTCGACATAGCCAGCTATTTGAAGTAAATTAATGTTTTAGCCCAGAGGTAGGCAAATTGTACTGGACTGGTTAGACACTTCAACAAGTGAGACATGCGAAGCACGAAATAAAAGCTGAAATTTCGTAGTTACTGAAATGAGTGAGATATCTGAGATACTCCCTCCGTTCTAAATTACTTGTCGCAGAAATGGATGTATCTAGAACTAAAATACATCTAGATACATCCATACCCGTGACAGGTAATTCGAAACGGAGGGAGTAGATGTGACAAGTAAAGCACACCAAACAAATAAAAGCAGTTGAACAAATGATATTAGGGATACATATGAGCTGTGAACGAAACACTTGAAAAAATCGAAACCCAAGTGCCGAAAGATATACGATAGGCGTGAGCACACCGCAAATATTTAAACATGCGAAACTGAAGCATGCACGACAATGACAGAGCACTCTGAAACACATGCATTCAGTGTACCACCTAAAGAAGGTGTTACTGAGGCGAGATAGATTGTATATATGCAAGCAGGGAAATAAATCAAGAAGCAAAATTGACAGGGGATTCGGGTGAGCAAGCGCAAACCTCAGTAAGCAGAGCAGCAGAGACCAATCAGCCAAGCACAGAAAGCAGCCAACAATCCACCCAAACGAATAACCTAGGACCATGTTATAGACGATATCAGTGGGCTACAAGGGAACAACAATGAATCAAGAGAAAATGCATCTAGACCAGGCTACACTAAAAGCAGTAAATTTTGCTCAAATTATTCAGACACACACAGAGGACACTGGTTAGTGCATTTCCCCCACCGTGCCTACCATGCAAGCATAAAAACATATACGACCCCACCCGACAAAACACTTTATATGGATCTAACGCAGGTTACAAATCAAACAAAATCGACATTATCACTTGCCAGAAGTTCTTCCACGGGCCAGCAGAGGGAACAGATAAATGTTAGTGCTACAACTAAATGAGCAAACACAATGATTGGGTTACCTGCACTTCACGTACTGCTGGATCTCCTGAATCACCAGCTCTCTCAGCAACTGCCTTCCATATTCGTACCTATGGAAATTACAACCTCAGGTGAGACAAGAACAAGATAAATCCCAAGAAGTACGTTATAGATCAACTCCTCACGGAGCAGCACCAGATAATATATACAATCAAACTGGGATACCATTTTAGCTGCTAAAACATTAATTTACTTCAAAAAGTATGTACTGCCAGACACGGGGGCCTTGGGCTTTTGTTTGATCTACATTCGATACCCAAATTTAAAAGACTCGCGAGGAACGGACTAGGGAATTTTACAGCAAACTCTCGTGTACCACCTACTCAAGAAACTAGGGCCTCTGGACATCCGAACAACCCGATGACAAAATACGAGGAGCCTGCCGTGGTGAAAATGCAAACCGCGCAATTTATCTGCGACCTACTAATAGCCTAGCTAGCTACCAACATGTATATTATACTACTGACTAAGCAGCAGTAGTAGCAGGAGGTACAGGGCCGGCCCATAGGCCGGGCAAAAGGGGCGACCGCCCCGGGCCCCAAGAGGGGAGGGGCCCAACTAAAACTTACACTAGTAAGATTTTTGGTAAGCACAAAACTGCAGCGAGAAGAGTGGCTAGAGAGCAGATTGGGATCATCTGCAGACCAGGAGGAAGGAAAAGCCTGGTTGGCACTTTGGAATATACCTATACTTTCGAAGATCAAACTATTCATCTGGCGTTTGGCACGGCATTCGCTGCATACCACGGATGTGTTACACCACAGGAATATGGCAACCCGGGGCACATGTCCTTTGTGTGGATGCCAAGACTCGTGGCGGCACGCTTTGATCTCCTGTACGATGTCGAGGTGTGTGTGGGCACTATCGGATGCAGATGTGCTGCTAGCGATGGCAGAACTAGAAGAACCAAGTGCAAAGAGATGGCTGTTTGAATTATACAGCAGGATGGATCACTCCAAGTTTACAACAATGGTTGTCACACTTTGAGCGATTTGGTATGCTCGGCGAAAAGCTGTGTACGAGGCAATCTTTCAAGCGCCGCACCAAACTATTTCTTTTGTGAACAACTTCCTTGCGGACTTGCAACATATCCCTAAGGTGAACATGACGGTGAGCATGTCAGCACGGGCGGCCAGGACTCAACGCTGGCTCGCTTCGGGAACCGACACTGTCAAAGTGAACGTTGATGGAGCAGTAGCTCGGAGCAGAAGGGCGAAGCTGTGGCTGCACTATGTCGAGATGAGAATGGCAACTACCTGGGGTCTTCGGCAGTGTTCTACGAAGGTGTCATTGATCCAACGGTCTTAGAAACCTTTTCTTGCAGAGAGGGACTAGCTTTGGCAGAAGATCTGGATGTTCATGATGTGGTTCTGGCTTCCGATTGCAAAGGAGTAGTTAATGACATCAACTGGGGAACAAGTGGACCGAACGCAGCAATCACACATGAAATAATAGCTCGTAGTTCTGGTTTTTCTTCTTGCAAGTTTATTTTTGAGCGTAGAAACTTCAATTTGGAGGCTCACAATCTCGCAAAGTATGCATATAATCTAGGCATAGGTAGAGATGTGTGGTTGGGCAATCCTCATAACCCAACTATTGTACCTATGAACATGTCTCTGAATCAATAAAGCTTGCGAGATCTCTCCAAAAAAAGAGTATACATTACATCTGGAATATTATTCAATGGATAAAATAGAGCCTCAATTAGCATAAGCATAAGTTCACACTACATACTGATAAGTTATACCACGCTTAGGCAAACCAATCCGATTGCGGAGTTGAGTTCAAATACATTAGTCTCTCTTTTACAATGCATGTCTTAATATCATAATGAAAATTATGATATATCGATTTCAATGTTTAAACCAATGCACAATTTTTAATTTGATAAACGTCTAGGCACCTCATTTGCACCAAACTAAACCAAGTGAATCTGGACGAGCACATTAGGTAATCGAATCATGCATAAAAGTATAATCAACAACATTTTTGGTTCTTCGAATTACTGAACCTATCATGCAGGCCACATTTTCTATGCCCTAGAAGTTTCCATGAATACGACCACCTAATATACACTAGAAATTGCTATAAAAATATTTGTTGGTATGTCTATAATTTATAAATCTCTATCATAATATTCAATATAACATGAAAAGATATATGAACACACACATATATATGGAAATGTGTATACACTACACCGTTTATGCAATATTAAAAAAATAAATATGAAAGATTGTCTTAACAATAAAGAAAAGTTTTGGTACATCATAAATTTTTCATTTTGTAAAATTAAAATTTTCAATTATATACATTACAGATGCATACCAAATAATAGTATAAATGTTATTTGAAAACATTTTATGTGGCTAAGTAATAAAAAACATTAATTACAATTGTAATATGATACACTTAGTTTAAAATAAGTATAAAAGTTTAATATGAAAAATAATTATTTTACATCGCCCTGGACCCAAAAATATATTGGACCAGCCTTGAGCAGGTAATGCAACCAAAAACAACTACACAGACTGACAACAAATCCATTTCCCTGCTGAATTGATTTATTTATTTTACTTATAGAACATAATGTAAAAAACGTCAGGCAACTGATTTATTGGGAATTCTGAAAGTTTGTTCACAGCAAAAGACCATTTACAATCCCCTTCGCTACCAACAGAACAGATGTTCAACAAGATGACAGTTATTGTGATAATTTGATCTTTACCTGCGCGTCCAACCAGCACGAATCAAATACCATTTACAATCCCCTTCGCTGCCAACAGAACAAAGTGAATCTGCTGTTTCCCCCATGGACGAGGCTCACCCTGCCTCTGTGAACACAAATTCGAAGCACTGTAACCCTAAATCTGTACGAGCGAAATCGCGAATGGGAAAAAAATTCGAACCTGGTCTCCTCCATATGCAGGTACTCCAACCATAAGAAATCGTGGGGGGAGGAGCCCGATGTTGAGCACGGAGATGACAAATCAACAAAATAATCGGCGCACAGGTATTCGGGATAAGAACACAAGGACACGAAACACGAGCACAGGTATTTGGGACAAGAACACAGCCAACCACAACAGAAATCAATACAAGGCCCTCACACACATATATATTGACTGCGAAATAGGGTTCTCAGAGTCTAAGCAGAACAGAACATCCAGATCCAGTAACCCATGTTCAGGTACAATGGAACGACCGTCAATCAAATTCCAGAACGCCACGAGAAGGGGGAGGGAGGGGGGAGATGAGATCGGACGAGCCACCGCAGACGGTGGGGTGGCCTATTTATCGAGCTGGGTTAATCTATCTCTAGTCGCTTTAAGACTACCCACAGTGGGATTAACATAGGTGGTAACATCACATTTATCTAGGCAAAATAGGTGATGTGGCATGTAATTAATGAAGAAAGAGAGGCAAGTAGTAACATAGCTAGTTACTATAACATCACACATATTAAAAAAAGATGAGTTTACAACCTAATAAATGAAGTGATGCATGATACAACACATATGTTACTACCCATTGTGAAGGTAGTAATATAGACTAGTAACATATGCATGTTACTACTCTAAGTTACTACCCACTTTGACTAGTCTAAGTCAACTATGCTTTGACGGCTGCCCCACACAGTCAGCGACTGAGTCAAGCCACGGGGAGCTGCGTCTTACACTCGCTCCTACCAACTTGGCCAGCAAGTTTGATCGCAGTCCCGTACCGGGCACCTGTGCAGGGTGTGCGCCTGCACAGGGCCCCCAAACCAACGGGGCCCCAAATCAGCCGTATTAGCTAACTACTTTAGCTATAGTTTATTCTCCAAGCAAGAATTAACTCAGCCAACTAGTAGTGTACATGGAAGCTTGAACCAATTAATTATCCTTCCTCTCCTCACGCACGGCACTCTCTGTTCCTCTTGGTCTTCATCAAACATCAGGCACATTTTTCCGTTCTAATTAAAATCCTATATCACTGAACCTTCACTCTTTTCTTGCCTTCCCTTTCCAATCCCCATCTAATAACTCTCCACGATTTCCCCAAATTTACCCATTGTGATGGCATCTAAATACTAACGCTCTAGTACACCCAGTCCCTGTATTTTTATTTGTTCTTTTTTTGCCCGATATTATTTGGTGTTCTTGTTCTCAAATATCAAATCTGCAAGTCCGCATATCAGTGTTTCTCTTGACATGCTTCGCTACTCGTTGCCGGCCGTGCAACCGAAAAGCATCAATTGGAGCTTCGATTGAAATTGGAGATTTTGAGTTGTTCGTTGTCAAAGCTGGTTCATCAACAGGAGTAACCAAAGTGAGAGCACACATGTTGCTGCCCTATAATCTTGCTTCTCAAGTACATCATAGGTTGCTTCATTGCTTTTTATTAAGTTCTTAGTTCTTGATATTTTTCTCTTGGTTTTATTTTCTACAATGTCTTCTAGAAGTAGCAAGTAGTATGAGTCATGTCAGGATATGAAGAGAAGAATTGGAAGCTGGAATGAGAGACTGCCTCCCGGGTCGCTCTCCTCGGGCGACTCCGGAGGCTGCCGCCGCCACCTACCCTCCGCCCTTCTCCACCACTCCCTTTCCTCGCCGTCGCCGGAGGAGGCCGCCGGGCGAAGCCTAGCGGCGGACGGCGGCGGCGAGGTTCCTCCCGTCTAGACCACCCCCACACGCTCCTTCAGAGACAACCGAAGCTCGTCGACATGGCCATGGCGGGCGCCCAGTGCCGGTGTCTTCCACCCTCTCCCGTGCCGGATCTGGCATGCCAGCCTCCGGATTCGCCCCTCCTCCTACTCGGGGGCGCTGTCCGTGGCCGGATTCGGCCCCGACGCCATCTTGCTTGGCTGCATCGGCTTCGGCTTGCTCCCTCGGCTGGATCTCGTCCCTCTCCACTGTCGGCTCCGACCACCTCCCATGCTGCACTGCGAGCTGGCTCCGGCGGCGCCCAAGTCCGGTGGTTCCCCCTCCGGTTCGTGCCTCTGCCGTGCTGCCCGCGCCGGTCTCTCCTCTCGTGGCAGCTGGACGAGCATGTCCGCGCGGGGCCTTGCCATTGATGGGTGCCTCCGTCCCCGACCTTCCCCGTGTTGGACCTGCCATGGCAGTGTCTGATCTGGATGCCTTGCCCCTGTGCCCCGTCCCGTGCTCCGCCACGCGCCTCCTCCGTCCTCCCCCGCGACCGCCTGTTCTGTTGTCATCATGCTCCTTCGCGTGCTCGCCAAACGAAGGTGGCGTTGTGGCTCTCTGCGTCTTGGGAGCCTTCCACCTCCCAGATCCCCCGGTGGGTTGTCACTGTCTCGTGGCTTCACCTGCAGGGGGCGCCGCACCAGTGGTCCTCGCTGGTGGCTCTCGGTGTCAAGGGTGCCTGCCGGCGTCGCTGCCGGTTGGTTTCGCCCGGATCTGGGGCCGTCCATCCCAGCGCTGCTTGGCGCTATTGGCGGTTGCTCCGCGTCTCGTCGGGAAGGATGTGACCGGGGATGGGGAGAAATCCTTGGTCGGCCTGCTGTTGGCCGAGACAGCGGCGACGCTTCCCGTCGTTCTCCATCTTGATGGCGTTGTCTTCATTCCCCGGTCTTGTGATGTTTGGGGTGTGCTCTGTGAAGTTCTATGCTTGGTGATGCCCTTCGACTACACCGGTGCACACAGGTGCCGTGGCGCCATCTTGGCCCGGCGTGACCGTTCGAATGTACCCCATGGCACAGATGGTGTCGCGGCGTTGTGCAGTCTTGGTTGCCCGATGCTTTTCGATTGCGTCGATGGCACAGTGACATGGTTTAGTCTCGGCTCACCGCTGCAGTTCGAGCGCCGATGGTGCCCCTTGTTGTGTTGTGTCCCCCTCGCCTTGTGTTGTCTGTTTGTTGTTTTTTTTATTTCTCCCTCCTGTGCCCCCCTGTAATTCTGGTTCATTTGGGCCCTATCTTGTATTAGGCTGCAAAGCCTATAGGCAACATATGAATACAATTCAGGTGGGGAGAATTTCTTCTCCCCCCACCCCGGTGACATTCAAAAAAAAATGTCAGGATATGAACAAGAAGGAAAAATAAAAATGTCAAGGACCCATATTTGGATTTCGCACCGGGCCTCCGTTTTCTCAGTTACGGCCCTGTTTGATCGCTATTACCGGATGCATGTGATGAATGGCAAAATAAAATAAAAAAATCCTGAATTTCTTTTTTCTCAACGCATATTGCTTAGTTTCTACTCCCTCCTTCTGGAAGTACTTGTCCTCAAAATGGCTGCATCTAGATTTATTTTAGTTATAGATACATCCATTTTATCCATTTGTAGGACAAGTATTTCCGGACGGAGAGAGTACCTACTTAAATACTTGTCAGTGCTTGTAATCATCGCTAGGTGGTCTACGGATCTGAATGTAATTTTTATTATTTCTAGTGTTTGTTGTACTACCATGATTGAAGATGAATAGGTTAAAAGTTTTTTCCGCAAAAAAAAAACTTGTGTGATGGAATGACATTCATGCATGTCTGAGCAAAAATATAACAAATTTAGCGCTCTCTGAGGCTTGCAAAATAGTGCTTTTTGAGCATCAGTCTTTCTCCAGAGCATTTCGAATGTTTTTTCTTCATTAAACTTTTCATGCGGGTGAAACATTCAACGATGTTTGTCACAAAAGAAATTCAGATTTTTTTTCAAAAAAATACATTTTACTGTTCATCCAGCGCATATGCTGATATGCACCCGAGAGCAGAATGGTACCTAAGGGCATCTCCAAAGCGGGCCCTCAAATAACCTGCAACCGTCAGGACCAATCGATCCGAACGCACTTTGCCATCCAACGATGTCCCGCATCGGTTCTCGGACCACTCCGGCTGTCCGAAATCCGACAAAACAGAAGCAAGGCAGGGGGCTTTGCAGGAGTCTGGACCCCGCCGCGTAGGACTCCGACACCCCCGGTCCATCCAGAAACAACACCCTGACCCGCGTCTCCATCCTTTCCCCTTTCTCTATGTCAACTTCCTTCCGCTCCGACATCACGTCACCGTTGTACCACTCGACCAGACCTACACAATGCCACCGCTCCAATCGGTCGCCACACCACTTGCATACGCTGATGTTTGACACCTTTCGTCCGTCCGTCCCTGCAGATGCCATCCGTGAGAGGGGGACCATGCCCGACAGGTGTTCGGTGAAATGGACGTGCTAAAATTTTGAGAATTTTTCTTCCTTCTTTGAAGCAGTGGATTCAGACACATGGAGTACATCTATGAGCACTACATTAAGTTGTCTGACTCCTCCAAAGTCGAGGATTATGCGGATGAAACAGTGATGATGTAGTCGGTCATTGCAAAGGTAGAGCATGCGAAACAACTTGTTGTCAATTTCAAGGGATGAATCAAGGCTCATCGACTGCTGAACCAGAACATGGCACGGGGGCATTTGACGCTTTGGAACAGGGCACGATGGCATTTGACTCTTTGCCCCCGATGCCCTATTCGCAGACAACTTTCGACGGTGCTTTCGAATGCACAAATATGTGTTCAATCGCCTCTACAATGGCGTCTGGAGCTACGATGAGTATTTCATCTTGAAGAAGGATGTCATAGGAAGAATATGATTTGCTGGTTACCAGAAGTGCACATATGCATTGCGGATGCTTGCATATGGCACGGCTGCGGACTCATGGGACAAGTACCTCCAGATGTCAGTGAGCACATGCGGAGACGCCATGGTCAGATTTGCTACTATGGTGGTCGAGGTGTTTGGACCTTAGTACTTGTGAGAACCAACTATTGCAAACACTGAAAGGCTCATGACACTCTCAGAAGCCGGAGGGTGGTCAGGTATGCTTGGATCTCTTGATTGTATGGACTGGGGATGAAAGAACTGCCCAAAAGTCTCTACAAGGGTGATATCGGGGCCATGTTAAGAATCCCACCATCATTCCAATGTGCTACAACGGTCTCCATTGTTTTCTAGGTTGAATGGAGGTCAAGCGCCTTCGTGCAGCTACAATGTCAATGAGCATGAGTACAATATGGGCTACTATCTAGTTGTTGGTAACTATCCTCCGTGGACAACCTTGGTTAAGACCATCTTTGAGACAGTTGGTTAGAAAAGAGTTCACTTTGCCCATATACAAGAAGGAGCTAGAACGGATTTGGAGAGGACATTTGAGGAGTGCTCCAAACCCGTTTTGTTGTTGTTCGTGGATCTGCTAAATAATTGGATCTGGAGACCTTATGGAAGGTGATAACATATTATGTGATCATGCACAACATGATTGATGAGGGTGACACTAGTACAGAACCGGACAATAGCACCAGTTCGTAAGGCCCTTTAGTGTCGGTTTGGTAACCGGAGCTAAAGTGTAGGCACTAAAGCCCCCCCTTTTAGTACCGGTTCAGCACGAACCGGTGCTAAAGGGCAACCACGTGGCACGAGTCAGCTTCGGGGGCAGGGAGCCCTTTAGTACCGGTTGGTGTCACCAACCAGTATTAAAAGATTGGGGGGGGGTTGGGTTTATGATTTTTTTTTCATTTAATTTTGTGTTTTCCATTTAATTCTTTTTCATTTGCTGGTATTTTACGATACTACATATTGTACACGTTATGCATATATATAAATAGAATTTCTAGTAGAACCGATCATTATATATATATATATATATATATGGAAAATCCATCCTACCACCTCGGGGTAGTTACCCCCCACATGTCTCATATACTACCATGTGGTACTATATATATACTATTTTATTATTTTAAATATGTTCATATATTATATCTAAGATATTTCAAAGCAAGTTACATGAAAAAATTGCATATGAGCCCATAGTTTTTGTTATATTTGCTAAATACGTACATATTTGTACGTAAAAAAAAGCATACTCAAAACAAAGTATATACTACCTAAAAATTAGTATATATACTACCTAATCATTATTATATACTATATACTACATGCAAATAATCCCGTGTGGACATGCCATCACGCGCGGGTGATATCCATACCGCACGACGCCGCGAGATTCGCGCAACATCAATACGCGCCGGCTGTATAATCAGTTCACTTATTCGTATAGCACCCGGTATTCAGACAGTATTTACCGCTGACACATCCCGTGCGTGGCCCACGTCGCGGGGCAGGCATTTAAAACGCTGGCGGGCGTCTAGGACGGCAGCTCCAACGGCTAGCTGCACGACGCGCCCCGCGGCCTTTTTAAACTGCCGCGCCCCTTGTAGATACACACCCCGCTCAAGTTTTCACATATCCTCTATGCGTTTCTCCTCTCGGAAGCATG
>NC_041382.1:56931474-56940317 GCF_002162155.2 Triticum dicoccoides
CACCACTTCTCCACCCAGATGCCACCCCTCCCACTGATCCGCTGCCCGGAGTGCAATGCCGGCAACGTGCTCTGGTTCGTCTCTGGAACGGTAGAGAACCCAGGGAGGCATTTCTACAAGTGCGAACACCATGGAGTAAGTTTTTCTAGATTTTTTGCATACATCTCCCTCCCCCGAAGGTCGTCAACTCTATCCACCCTTGTTTTCCGTTTATTCAGTTTGGTGGGTGCCGTTTTTGGAAGTGGGAGAACAAGTACATACAGTACTTCAGCACTCAGTGGGGGCACCTTCTCTCGCACGCATCTGTGTATCGCCATGTCTCTCTGCTCGAGCAGAACCAAGCATGGTTGAAGAACATCTTCATCTTGGGCGTACTGAACATGGTGCTAATGGCAATATGCTGCATGCACAAGTTATTAAGCAACATGTGGTTATCGAACAAAACTGCAAGTACAAGTTATGAGCGCTAGAGCCCCCACGATTTTTACCCAAGCATTTGTACTGGTTTCAGCCGTTGCAGCATATGTAGTGGAGTCAGCTGTTCCAGCTTTTGTACTTGATGTAGTTGTAGTTCATGCATTCATTTGTATCACGTACGTCCTGTGTATGTAGGTCGTTTGAGATGCAAGGAACTGGCAGTGTTTGCGAGCATGCCGTTGATTAAGCCCGCCGAATCGATGGAGAGGATGAAAATGCATTTACACCAAACCCACACACCGCACCCACCACATGCATTGGACCGGCAATAATTCGTCACACCGGCAGGGTAATAAATCAACGACATGCATAATGAATCAAGTAGCTGGCCCTGCAGGACGTAACTCCACCCATCAGCCAATCGATGCACGATGCGTGCACCGGGCTCCACACGGCTGGCTTATAAATTCGCCTGGGATCGTCATCCCTTCCACAACACACTCGCTCCCACCAGCAGGCCTCTATCACTAGCAAGTAGCAAAAATCGATTGCTGTCGTCGGCGTCTCCTAGCTGCCGGACCCGGTAAGCAACCGCCATTTGTTTTTCACCATGGTGTTCGATTGTGAACCCGAATCGTCTTGCTAACGCCTCCTCCCCCTTTTCTTTTTGCTTACACAGCACATGGACGAGTTCATGCAGTCACAGGAGACGAGCGACAGCATGGTCATGTCGACGCAACCTTCTCCCACATCAAGGGCCTCTCCAACCAAAGCATGTGCCATGGTAGACTCGCTTGATACATTCAAGAAATCTCTGGTTGAGGAGATGGAGTTTGGAGGCATTTTGCACGTGCCACTTATATCTAGGACGAATTTGAAGTTAAACATATGGTTGATGTCTAGAGTAGACGAAGTATCTAGGACCATATATATTCGGCCTGGTCGGCAAATGTCCTTCAGGGCATCCGACGTGCACAAGGTTTTTGGTGCACCATGCGGTCCTTTGCATATACAAAAGCGTCCGCCTTAGACACAACACATGTGTGCGATTTTCTGCATATCAGTCAGCACGGGAAAAATCTTCTCACTGCCGTATAAAAAAATCATCTATAGACCGTTAGACAAAGATAGCTCGGATAGGGAGATTAGCTCTTTCAAAATGGCTTTTGTCATGTTTGTTGTTGGTTATCTGCTAGCCCCATCACCTAGCCATGATTGCACGAACACACAGTACTGGGGCGCGCTCGCGCAAATAGATCACGTCGCAGGGTTCAACTGGTGCGAGTACCTGTTAGAAGAGCTGATGGTTGCATGCTTAAGAGTGAAGGCAGATATCAGGGCAGGACGGGATGTCACGTATCTACATGCCTGCCATTTATTTCTGCAGGTCAGTCTTGCGTTCTTTGTCATCTTCCCAATTGACGCGGCGCGCACGCATTAACACATGTTTTTCTTATGACATAGGTTTTCTACCTAGACAACCTTGATCTTGGATCACTAAACCTCTCGCACAATACATTTCCACGAATATCTGCATTTGACGAAACGCAATACAAGCGTATGTGGGTACAATGCAGCGTGGGGCATTTTAAAGGGACACCAGACTTCTCCGGAGCAATGGTTTATTTTTACCTTGAATGCCGTTTCATTAGTAGCCGTTATAATTATGACCACCATGTTCCAACCTTTTTTTTACGCAGATTCGCTCTGCGGACCACGTCTGCTACGCCAGGAGCGCGTGGGACACCCCTCCGGATCCGGTGCCCTGCAACAACAGCATGTTCCCCGGGCAGCTAGCAAGTTTCAACAACGCCGCGCCTGGCTCCAACCGGCCTCACGGTGCCCCCCTCTTCACAAATGCACAGCCGATATCGTTTAGGCTGCCACATGGCCCACACGGGGTCCCACCCTCGCCAGCGACTCCAGCGCATGCGTTCACGTGGGCAGCCACGGCCGGCGACTTTTCCATGTACATGAAGGCAAATTATCCAAAGCTGGTAAGCCGATGATGTCCTAAACATCCTTATTCATCAGTAGTAAATGATATATGTACAACACTCTCACGTGAAAAAAACAGGCCACCTCGAAGATCGGGATGCTGATGAAGAAGCATAACGCCACCACATTTAGGCTCGCTAACAGTCTCAAGACAGATCTGTTTGCCGAGAACACCGCTTTTCTGAACGCACTCGTTAGCGAGCTTGGCGAGGGCTGCATATGTTGCAGCCTACGTACTCTGCCATGCATCATTAACAATCCACCAAATCCCGACTCTCCACGCTGCACCAACATTTACAGGCGCAAATTGGATATGGCCGACTCCGATGGTATGTCCATATTTTTTCATGCCGTTAGACACATATTTCCACCGGAGTAACGGCTACAAATCTTCGCAGGAGAAAGCTCGTCTGGGAAAATGCACACCTCGTCAGGTTCGTCGGCGCCAAAAAAAATGAAGGCAGCACTCGTGCATGGTACGTTAACATGTTTTCCCATCCGCAAATCTTGCATACATTTTTTGGCGCAGGACGTTACCATGTGTTTTCCATCAGCAAATCTTGCATACATTTTTGGGGTCACATCATAAATGTTGGACCTTATTGTGAATGCTTTTTCCATAGACCAGGACACCACAGCGGGGATCGTGCAGGTTTTCTCATGCCAGTACCATCCAAGAGCCTGGTTATCGCCCAATCTCCAGCAGACGAACAGAAAGGATGGTGGGACGGGCTTGCAGGTTTAATTATGATGCTCGACAGCGAGGCCACACACACCGTCGGGACAGTGGTTTTTGGTCAGGCATCTCGTGACTTCCCGCCCAAGCAAGAAGCCATGCATGCAGCGTATGCCACGCCACACTGGATTGACGGCCGAGATCGTCCAACTGTGTTGGTGTCCGTGTGGAAAGCGGCCGACTTGTTTTTAAAAACGGTCTCGCCGGAAGAGCTTGAAAGGTACATGCATGCATCACACCCCCGATTGGCTCATACACGCTTGTTTCCCAATGTTCATCTAGCTAACACTTTTCATCACAGCGCAATTATAACTCATGCCACCCCAAGGTTCATCTCGATCACCCCGACACCACTGCTTACACAGATTGTCAAGTCAGACCATCTCGACCACGAGTTATGCGCGTTGATTTTCCGTCGCCAAGACCAAATCGATGGTGCGATCCTTTACCCTAATAATGCACCTAGATGGCGTAAATTTATGGAGCCAGATTTTTCGGTGAGTTTTTTTGTACAGAAACATGCTTGCATTCCCTCCAATTTCTTCTCACACGTTGTATTTTTTTCGCGCATCCTCAGACTACTGCACTAGCTGGAGAAGAAACATGGACTCTGCTATCCGTACACGCGCAGCTTATGGGGCCCCAAGTGTCATTCAACGTAGCCGAGTGCACCATGGTGAGGAACAAAACGACCGCATGCGTTCGCTCTGTCTTCGGTCCCACACTCGAACACGTGTCTCATGATTTGATTTTCCTGTAGTTCCACGTGCCGACAGTTTTCGATTTTGGATAGTGCTTGTATGCTTGGGACATGCAGAAGAAGATTATCAACATTTTCGATCCATCGTACGGAAGTTGCACCACACAACGGCGCAAGGATCTGCTAGGAGCCGTCGCTAACAAGCTGCACGTTGCCTTATTCACCCTAATTTACAAGCTGTTCAGCAACTGGAAAGTTGACTGCATCAGGTGGGTCAAAGTGTTCCATGTCACCTCACCGACCACAGTGGGCCAGTAAGTTATATGTCGATCTCGCATGGATTAGTTGTTTAACCTCTGTACCGCTCCCTCCCCCCTTAACAACACGTTTGTTCAGGACTAACACAGGCGTGTGGATCATTCGTGTCGCCAAACACTTTGATGGGAGGAATGTCATGGCAGACATGTCGGAGGTAATCAAGTTTACACTTTTTTGCACTTACACGTGGTCACCATTGCACATGCATTAAGTAGCCCGTTTGTCACACAGGGCGCCATCATCGCGGAGCGGCAGGAGATTCTCGCAGAGCTTGTTCAAATGAAAGAGAACGTCGCATCCCTCCCGACGAACATCAACGACATAGTTAATGCATGGGCAATCGAGTAGTGCCGGCCAGTCGGAACTAGTTGTTGTACTGTTAAAAATAATGCGGATGTACGCTTGGGAGTGCGGCACCGTCACATGATGTATCCAGTTTAATCTTAGTCAAAGTCACGCAGATTCGGTCAGCCGCCCATGTTCTGACCACACCGCGGCGCCATCACGCTATCCCCGTGCCTACCAGCGAGCTAGGCACGCAAAGAACAGTGTAGCAGATCGCCTCTATATTTCAGACACTGTAGACGAATCCGCGCGCACGATCTGTGACGTTTCAACGAAGTTGACTTTTCATAGTGAACGGACCCCACAGTGCATGAACAGTTAAACGAATGATTTTGTCCAGTTTTCCAAACTATCATTGTTGGAAAGCAAAATTCCATGGTATACCTATCTGGAGCCTTGTATCGAGATATGCATTCTAACCATTTTTATTCCAACGCTCAGTGATGGGTGGAAGTACCACACACTAGAATGGCCGAGCTATATGTTGTAAATGGTACTTTTATTCACCAAACATGACATAAAAACTGTTAATGGGGGGAACGCATCGGATTTTAATTTTTTTGGATTCATGCAAAGGATAATGGATTTTTTTATCTATATTATGAAAAGGAGGAACTGTTTGAAACAAATGATTTCAATTCAACTAGTTAAATAAGCCACCATTTGTAGTACACACACATCAGAACGAACACAAAATCTTCACACGTTTCAACCATTTTTGAACTCCTTGGATTTTTCACAAAATCAAAAAAGTGATAATGCTCCCATGCCATTCATCAAATTAAAGGAAGCACTATCGGAAAAAGGTAGTTATAGGAATGTGTTTGCCAAATCTGTAGATCAACTTCGTCGATTGTTTATACATTCAATATATCGGTGGAACGAGTGGATGATGGTTGTTGAAAAAGGAGAATCGGTTAACTTATTGTTGGAAGAGAAGACATCAACACAAAATATACCCCTACTGTTCCAAATCATGTTGTCCTCCGCTTTCGAAAAAACAAAAAACATGAGAGTTTTCTTTCCCATTTGCACGGGTTGATCTAATTCAACATAAATCGGTGAGTTAAACACCCCCCTCACTCCACCGCAACGCATTGACAGTGTAGAATATTATCGGAAGATAAGATATCGATCATTCAAAATATTATCCACCCCAACCCAGTACACTACGAAATCAATGATAGTAGCTAAATATTTTCTCGTAACTTTAAAGTATTACCAGTCAGGAGGGAATGATAAAAGGTTTTTCGTCTCTTTTCGACAACGATTTACACTCGTTTGACAAAAACCAGGAGAAATATGAACTAGCAAAAAAATCTTCACACGTTTCAACCATTT
The DNA here is from genome assembly GCF_002162155.2 of Triticum dicoccoides. Classification (NCBI taxonomy): domain Eukaryota; kingdom Viridiplantae; phylum Streptophyta; class Magnoliopsida; order Poales; family Poaceae; genus Triticum; species Triticum dicoccoides. The sequence continues at coordinate 56,937,330 of NC_041382.1, forward strand.
CCAAACTCCTTGTTTTTTGTGCAAAAAAAAGTGATAATGCTTCAGTGCCATTCATCAAATTAAAGGAAGCACTATCGAAAAAGGTAGTTATAGGAATGTGTTTACCAAGTCGGTAGATCAACTTCGTCGATTGTTTATATATTCAATATATCGATGGAAGGAGTGGATGATGGTTGTTGAAATAGGAGAATCGGTTAACTTATTGTTGTAAGAGAAGACATCAACACAAAATTTGCCCACACTGCTCCAAATCATGTTGTCCTCCGCTTTCGAAAAAACTAAAAACATGAGAATTTTTTTTCATTTGCACGGGTTGAACTAATTGAACTTGAAAAGACGAGTTAAACACCCCACTCACTCCCCCACAATGCCTTGCCAGTGTAGAGTATTATCGGAAGAGAAGATATCATTCAAAACGTTTACCCATCCTAACCCAATACACTATGAAATCAATGATATTAGCTAAATATTTATTTATAACTTTTAAATTATTACCATCCGGGGGGGATGATAAAAGGTTTTTCGTCCTTTTTCAACAATGATTTACACTCGTTTGACAAAAACCAGGAGAATTATAAACTAGCAATAAACTACAATCGTTTCAACCGTATTTTACACCGAAAATAACCATGGAGAAAACAAACACAAAATCTTCACATAGTGGTAGATCAACTTCGTCGAATGTTTATATATTCAATATATCGGTGGAACGAGTGGATGATGGTTCTTGAAAAAGGAGAATCTGTTAACTTATTATCTTACGAGGAGACATCAACACAAAATATACCCCTCCTGGACCAAATCATGTCCCCCTCCGCTTTCAAAACAACGAAGTCCTTGGTTTTCTCGCAAAATCAGAAAAGCGATAATGCTTCCGTGGGGGAATGATAAAATGTTTTTCTTCTCTTTTCGACAGCGATTTACACTCGTTTGACAAAAACCAAGAGAAATATGAACTAGCAAAAAAATCTTCACACGTTTCAACCATTTTCGAACTCCTTGTTTTTTGTGCAAAATAAAAAAAGTGATAATTCTTCCATGCCATTCATCAAATTAAAGGAAGCACTATCGAAATAGGTAGTTATATCGATGGCAAGCGGATGATGGTTGTTGAAATAGGAGAGTCAGTTAACTTACTGTTGTAACGGATGATGGTTGTTGAAATAGGAGAGTCGGTTAAATCATATTGTCCTCCGCTTTTCATTTGCATGGGTCGGACTAATTGAACTAAAAAAGACGAGTTAAACACCCCACTCGCTCCCCCACAATGCCTTGCCAGTGTAGAGTATTACCGTAAGAGAAAATATCATTCAAAACATTATCCATCCTAACCCAATACACTACGAAATCAATGATATTAGCTAAATATCGAATATATAAATTTAAATTATCCCCACCTAGGTGGACTGATGGAAGTTTTTTCGTCTCTTTTCGAGAACGATTTACACTCTTTGACAAAAAACAGGAAAAAAAATGAGCTACCAAAAAAATACACTTGTTCCAACCGTATTTTTACACCGAAAATAGCCATCGAGAAAACAAACACAAAATCTTCACACATTTCAATCATTTTTTAACCCCGCGGGGGAATGATAAAATGTTTTTCTTCTCTTTCGACAGCAATTTACACTTGTTTGACAAGAACCAAGACCCCTATCCGAAGTTTTCGGTTTTTGCGCAAACTCAGAAAAATGATAACACCCGCATGCCATTCATCAAATTAAAGAAAGCTGGTAGTGATATGAAGTGGATGTTGGTTATTAAAAAGGAGAAATGGTTGTTTTCAACAACATAATAAGGAAAAAAACGTAAAAGAGGAAGCATATTTGCACACACACAAACTGGTAATACCGGCCCGATTGTTTTCAACATGACCAAGATCCACCAGACGATAGTTTTAATTATACAAATACTAGTGCAAGACGTCAAATATTGGTCAAGCGATTAAACTATGAATTATGAAAATACTAGTACGAAGCACACGATTATCGGACGAGAAACCCTCTATCCATCACACGTCAGGGTCCACCATGTCCTGTGGAGGCAGCGCTCTGTTTCCGGGCAGGATGAGAACCATTCTCATGAGTTGCCGTCTGAACGGCGTCAGCTGGTCCTGCGCGAAGAAAAATACAGCAAAACAGACATCTATCACGTCCCAACATACCAAATAACAATATGTGCGCAATAACATAGAGTATGGTCTAGTTTACCGACCTGCCAGATCTCTTTCTGCATGTATTCACCATCAAACCACCACATGCAGTGAATGTTGTAGAAGGTGGAGTCATTGCTGCCACGAGATAGCGATCCAATTAGAACTGCAAGCAAATCGATGGACCACTCAAAAACTTCCAACGCAATTTTACCTTGAGGACGGCTCGTGCATCATGCGGTGCGCTTTTCTTGTGAATTCATCCTCTCTAACATGCCACCCATCGAAAAACGTCTCTATGCACTTGCACAGTGCGAACAGGAGCCTGTCGATGCATCCTGTATGCTTCCTTTCGAGCTCAACAACATTGTAGTGCGCCCTCTTAGGATCCATCACGTGGACAATTTTCTTCATCATGTCGAAGATGTACAACACGTGGTAGCCGCTCCCACCCTTCATAGGGACCAGTATCTAGCGAAACACAAGCATGGCAGGTGATGTCAAATTCCTATTCTTATATTGGAATGAGAAGCCCAAAGCAAGTTATAACAAGAATTTACCAGACCACATGTCTTCACATCGTAACGCACGCGCTCTCCAACAAACAGTTTTTTTATATAAGGATCAGTCAAGAAATCGTACCCTTCCTCCATGACTTTGGCCTGAAATTATACAACAAACTTCAGCCACCCACATTTGCATTACGATTGCCCTTGTCATGCAAAGCTTACCACAAAGTACGGCGGCAAAGGGTGACGGAAACGGCTCCTGTCAGAGCTTTTGTGCCACCTTCCATCATGCTCAACCATAACCATGTTTACAACCTCAAAACCCTT
>NC_041382.1:56940853-56955899 GCF_002162155.2 Triticum dicoccoides
CCCCGGCTGATAAAAGTATGTATAGAACTCGCTCCCGGACATTACGATGTGGGGCGGCCCAGCGAGATCAAACCATGTACTGAAAAAAATGCGAGAAGCGTTAGTAAACTTTTGAGGTAGCAGAAAAATCCGAACTAGTAATCTCTCGCGCCACGCTACCTGTCTAAAACATCACGTGAGCACTGAGTCATGTTTTCCCATCCTTTGTTGGCGACTGCTGGTGAAACAAACTCGTAAGTGAAGCCAGGTATGCTGAATGGAGATCTCCCGTGATGCATGCATGGCACGGAGCTGCTGCTAGAGTTGTCAGCTCCAAAACTTGACAACAGAATCAATTCTATAGGAGGGGCGCCTACGACAATGGGAGCAACATTTGATTAGATCAGGAAATCAGGTTGCAAAAATGGGAGCTGTTTATTCTGCAAGCTAAAGAACTTACGTTTCCCCTCGTAAATAATTATCTCACCCGCCTCGTCAAAGTCTCTTTCTTTTCTCTTCCCCAGGTGCACAAACCCCATGTTTTCATCAGGCCGTGGCACATTAGCTAGGCCACCATTTAGATAAAACTGTCCAAAAGACCCCATGGACATACGAATTGGCACACTTGGCAATACTGGATTGGCCATCTCGTCTACCTCAGCCTCCCCGGGCAGCATTAAGGATGAAACTGGACAGAAAGGAATTGATTTGGTCAAATTCAACTACCACTAGCATTCTCACTGTCGAATTCTGCATTTATTCTAGTACTCATCACTATCAGTATGCTGCAGGGGCTCGCGATTGGGGACCGGGGGATGCACTGGTTCAGGACGAATGGCAACTGAAAGGCGTACAGATGTTCAGCGAGCATCAATAAATTCTTCACATATATCAGACCACAAAAGGAAATCATACCAGGACGGAGCACACCAGCTGCAGGAATGGATTGGCCAGGATTTAATGCTTTGTTTCGGCTCGTCCCTTCTCCAGTCCCGCTGTAGGCACCTGCATATTTATGATGCAATGATTTATTTTTACCATATAAAGCCAGACAAAATGGATAGGACCATTTATGCACTAACAGTTATATACCTGTTTGAGCCGCCACAGCAATGAGTTGCTGTTTTAGGTTGTTTCCAAAGTCTCCCAGGCCCAGCTCATCAACGTACTTAATTAAAGCTTCCATGTGCCTCCTCGTCACTACCCTCTCATTTTCCATGTGCATTTCAATCTCCTTGCGCATGTTGTTGTTCACAAAACAAATGGCCCCGCTGTTAAGCTCAGATAGCCTCTGGGAAAACTTCTTGTTGCGCTCTGTACTAGCCAGCGAGTGTTCATGCAGCGACCTGTTTATAAAAGCTTTAGCCTAAAACAAGTTCATTCAGCGGTCAGCGCCAAATGAAATCATGGTAAACCAAGTACTAGCTTGTACACAGGAGGATTATGATTCACCTCTGCGATTTTGCGCCTGACATGTGTCGTGTCCCACGGGAGGTTTTGAGTTGGCACCACCCTAGCCTGTTTCACTTCTCCAATCAGTTCATGCGAGAGGTTTCATAAAACAAAGTTAAGAAAAATGATGGCAGGCGTCTCTCACCTTCATCACACCGTACTGCTTAGGAACAGTGCCTGGGATGGTGTTGCCAAGTATAAGTCTGCCGAGGTTGCCAGCTGTGAAGAACCTTATTCTTGGACGCACAGACAGATCGAGATTGACAAACGTAGAGCAGTCAACAGAGTCAAAGTGGAGTGCCTACGCGAAAACAAAGCACGCTCATCAACTCGTTATAGCCTAACAAAAAACTAACAGCCCTGATGGCGCTGCCAAATCCTACTCACCTGCAACACTAATACGCATCCGTACACGTGGGGCGTCCTCCTTTCTCTTAAAAGCTTCTTGCATCTTGTTGCCGTGCGGATTAGTTCACTGTGTATGTATTTCCCCCAGTTGACCTTATGCAGGTTCGAGGGGTCCATGCATATCTCATACGCTTCCCCTGGGATTGTTGTTCTTTTGTCCCTAGGACTGAAACAAGTGGAAATGCAAAGCATGGAAAAACCAATCTGGGTTCGGACTCTGTCTTCCTCGGAAAAGGGGTTTTGGCATGGTTTCTTGAGAGCCCACCGCAGGTCAGCGGGCGTCAGATACAGAGGGAGATCTTCTAAATATAGCATTCCCCTAATCTTCTTGATTTGGTCTGACGTGGGTGCAGCATATGTGTTTTCTATGTCGATCTCTCCCCCGACAGGCGTGCCTAAGATGCTGGGAATGTCAATCACGTTAAAAGTGATGTAGACGCCTTCTTCTATCTTAAGGGCAGAGCACTCGGCACCGGTGTTCAGTAACAAGTTCCAGGAGAACTCACGGTCCATGTGCGTGAAGTTGTCTACGTTAGCATCCCCCCGAGCCCAATATCCACTACGACCGCTCTCTGGTCGGCCGTAAACTGAACTACTACTTCATAAACATCTTTTGGAGCGAAACAACTATCGACATGGATCTTGGCCCCCTTGGATTTCTTCCTAGACTCGTATGCCCTCGACCATGATTTAGTCCTATGCGGGTATCTTTTTGCATACGCATCTAGATCGTCGGACATCTAGCGAACGAAATAACAGATGAGAAACAAGCAAGGACACACGCACAATAGGGGAGAAGAAGAAGAGAGCAAGAAAAAACATATCAGTAAGCAACCAAAGGCAGAGCGACGATTAAGTGGAGGGAACTGAAAGAATGTTCACCCCGTCGTCGGTCGCCGCTCCCACCGGCAGGTAGTGTTCCAGCTCGGCATTGCCAGTCCGAGAGGAAGTAGAGAGCTTGCTCTTGCACTGGCTGAAGCTCTCCTTCTGCCGAGATAGCTTGCCGGGGACGCTTTTCTTATGCAAGCGATGCAGCGAGCAAGGACGATGAAGTAATGGCTGACTAAACAGGCCTCTGCCTAGCCGTCAACTCGAGCAGCCACGGCGGCAAAGCGTCATGATGGCCCCTGTACACAACGGCAGTGGATTCAAAGTAGCTCCCTCTCCGCTGTCCATCCCTCGCGAGCAGCGTACGACCCAGCCATGCCGTTACGTAGTGCCGAAAGCGAGGGCCACTGCTACCGCGGGCACACGTGACCCATCCTCGCCGGCTCTCATTTAGCCCATCCCTGGCATTAAACGTTTTTCAGGCTGCTAGTCGGTGAAAAAAAATTATGAACCCGGGCTTTAACTCGCTCTTATTACAGCAGTATCATTAAGAAGCAGCTGGTGTCTTCATGAGGCGAGACCCATCGGAGCAACCAGCGGTAGCAACGTAGCACAAGCAACTAGTCATGTCTGGGGCGAGCTGCGTATACGTCTGTCCACAATGTACCACATCGCATTTTGAAAATAATGGTGGAATTGTTCCCATGCCCCGGCCACATCACACACGTTGAGTCGCCATGATCATACCATGATCGCCCCCATTAGGGATAAAAAAAATGAAACGAGATCAAGACGCATGGGGCGCTACGAAGTTGATGTTATTTTTTCTCTGTGGTATTTTGCGTGGAGAATTTGGATTTGAATTCTTTTTACACACCTTTTTATCTCTTTGGATGATAATAATACGAAGGAATTTTTTTCTGACCATGCGACTTGATGATTGTATCACCTCGATATATCTATTCAATGAAATTCTTTTATCTGAAAAACCGGGGACTTGTTGCAAGGAAGAGTTGCATATCTTCCGTCGATAATTCTCCATTCTCCCACATCGTTTTATTGTCTTCGGTTAATTATTTACACTTATTTCAAAAAATCGTTGTTCCTACCTTATCAACCTCGGTTCCCTCCACTAACTATGAAAAAGTAGACAGCACGGCCCTGCTCAATGACTGGGCCACTGCCCACGACAGTGCTCAGGACGGTAGTTGCGTGTCGGTATAGTCTGGTTGTAGAAGTGATTTCTTCTACGAAAAACACTTCGGAAGCAATTAGAAGAAGGATCATGTTCACGACGAGTGGTTTTATCTATTCCGATGATAGTTCTCAAACAAGGGAATTTTTTCAATCGTGCAGCTTGTATCTAGAAAGGGTTTCATTTTTTTCGGTGATAATTCTGCTTTATCCGCCATCACTAAATGCCAAGGCATTGTGGGTATAGTACGCTAGGGACATTTTTCCCCTCTTCCGTTAATTGCTTACACCTCGATTTATCTATTCAATGAAAAGTCCTTTATCTGATAAAGTGGGACTTGCATCTCTTCCGTCCATAATTCTCCATTCTCCCACATCTCTAAACGGCAAGGCATTGTGGGGATAGTCGGTTTGGAAATATGTTTTATTGTCTTCCGTCAATTTTTTACACTTATTCCAAAAAATCATTGTTCGGTGGTATAGCTTGATTGTGAAAGTGACTGCTTTTAATTGAATAACATTCTAAGCAATTGGAAAAAAGTTCGCGCCAAGGCTAGCGGTTGCAAATTTCATTTTTAGAAAAAAAACACAATACAATATATGTGTACACAATCAGCGACTGACGATAGTTGGGCTTTTTTTTCAACCGTTCAATTTTTTACAATCATGCCATGATAAAAAAATGTGTACACAATTTTTTGCACTCCTACGATAAAAATGACACGATGATAGTGTTCAGTCATTTTATAACACCGAGTTTATAAAACCCATTCAAGAACATCACACGCACAACCCCGCACGACACAACTTTTTTATTGGATGCTGGGTGGATACATTAGAACACGCAGGCAAACTTCTGAAATGGGGTGGGGGTGAGTACAGCCCCAGACAGGATGCTACTGGGCCTTACAAGTATTTGGGCCTCTTGCACGCAAGACTGTCAACCTCGTCGTCGTCCTCCCATGAGGCCCATGCCCGCTTGTACAGCACAGCGGTGAAGAGTCGGTCGACAGATGGTTCAGGTTCTATCTCTTCCACTGGATCGAGGCAAGCGACTGGATCGTTCTCGCCAAATCCTTCAACCAAATCATACGGTTCTTCTGTGGAGGCCGGGCAGGATGCCAATTCCGTCTCATCCTTTCTTTCAATCTCCCTTGGCTGTACCCAAAAAAACAGCATGCAACTGTAGTGAGTCATCGTAACTGCAGGTGTTCTGGCAGAAAGAATACTGGTCAAACCATCAGCAAATGTATTGTCGTATCGTGTGCTTACATTCGTTTTGCCACAATCTCCGCCCTGTATTGCAATCTGCCCATCGGTACTCCCAGATCGAAGCTCACGCTGCATGCATGTAGCAACAAAGAATGTGAGATGCAGAGGAAGAGACGGGGGTTGCGGGGACAGAAGGTAGACGAACCTGTGGTGTCTCCGGGCAAATGATACTGCTCTCCCTCTCGCTCGAGTACGCAGAGCTAGAGCTCGACATGACTGTCGAGCGTGTGATGCCACCAGGATGAGCTTTGGAAGGCTTTATAGACAGGGGGATAGCGCGCGGCAAGGGGAAGATTTTGAAATTCGAAAGTCCTTCCCCCACACACGGCTTGTTTGCATCAATGCATTCATAAATGCCTGGAGCAAGGCTGCAAGTTATGAATTCCTGGTTACATTTCGAAGCAGGAGTTTTCATCACGTACATGTGCATCTAGATACGTTCAGACAGCTGGATACACATTTTCATCGTTCAAACACGTTTGATAGATTATATAAAACGCAAGTACGTATGTTCAGATAGCACGACACATGTGCATCTAGATACGTTCAGACAGCACGCCCATACCTAAGCAAATGTTACACGGGGGAATTAGCGTATGAAATTCACCGTCTAATGTGAAGGAGGGACACCGGGCATCATCGAGACGAGAGGCTTGCTGCAAGTCGTCCTTCGGTGCCCTGGAACCCCGCATTTGCCGCATGTGGCCACCTTCCTTTCCTTTTTGGGGATATCACCTCGATCAGGGCAAGTGCTGGCTTTGTGACCTTTGCCCCTGCAGATGGAACAGAACCTAGATCTCTTGGCGTTGTCTTTCTCATAAGGAGCTTTATCACGGCTAGTGGTTGGCCGGCCTCGTTTGTTTTTTCTTTCCGGGGCAAGCAGTTCTTGTTCAACATTGGGCATCAGGCTGGAGGCGACTTCAGAGAAATGTGAATTGTACCCATGACCATTTGGGCATGATGCTTCTGAGGCCTGGCTAATTGGAGGATGCACAGACACCGACGCGGCATCGCGTGATTTAGTTCGATTGCCTTCCACACTTCTTACGGAGAAAGATGTCTTGCCATTGACAAACTTTGAGTTTGGACCGCCAAGAACTACATTGTTGGATACCTGTTGCTCAACGACGCCAAGGCCGTCGTTGAACGCGCACACCTCGGCGCGTCTTGTTCTAAGTTCAACCAGGCCTGTCATCATAAACTCAAAAGCTGTCGGGTTCCTGTCCCCCATATTTGCAACCTCCAGGGCAGTGATGTACAGAGCAGAATGCCTGAAAGTGGGCGCATCCGGCGGACCCATGTCTTGTTGATAGTGCTTCAGATGCGCTGGCAGGTTGTCTCTGCCGTGTATGCTCCACCTTTTCAGTATATGCCTCGAAGGCATCTGCTTCAGGCGTAGTAGAACCATCACCTGCTCATCATGAAGACAATTGTGAAGTCGTCCAAAATAAAGCACCTATCAATGTATATTGATCATAAAAATGGTCGCGCGAAACTAACCTATAGCGAGTGACAGCAAACCATGCCCATGTGCTCAAACAGACCGCAAATGCACAAGAAATAACCAAGGTTATCAGACACGTTGACCTCAAACCGGCACTTGAACCACTTCTCACGGAGCTCGGCTTTCCGGTGTGTCACTATGTATTTCTGCTTCTCTATGATTTCTTCGACATCATACATTCCAGATTCATACATTATGCCACCAAAAATCTCAAACATCTTCCTGGTATATATCTTGCTTGCGTGTACTTCAAGAGAGGTGTTCACCTTCAGCACAGCATGACTCTGTTTGGAAAAAATAGATATCATTTTTCACAGCGATTCTGAGTAAGCAATTGTTCATGGCATACAAGAAGAAATTCTCACCAGTCTAGTATGTTTCTCCTGGAATCCTTCCTCCTGTTCTCAGTCGAACTGGAGCTTGTTGTATTGCTTGACAAATAGATTCATTGAGCATGACGGGGGGACATACTGCTTCAGCATATGGTTTGCACTCTCACTCCTGCCAGTGCTGGTTTGGCGAGCACAGAATTTCCCGGCAAAGTAAGGTTTTGCCCACTTCTGCCTAGTCTCGTAGAGCTGCACGAGATATGGATTTGTTTTTAGTGAATATTTGTCAAGCAATGCTGCCCAGCCGTCCTCGAATTCATCAATAGTCAGCATCTCATGCACAAGCTTGTGGAATTCAGCCCTGAAATCTGACTTCTTGGTGTAATGAGCACCCAGGTTTTCTTTGGCCTTCTTCAGCACGTGCCATTTGCACCAGTGATGTGTGGATTCAGGATACACCTCCTCGATTGCCTTTTCCATGGCTCTAGCTTGATCTGTGAAGGAAACATGCAAAAGTCATGCACCCGGTTGGTTGTACTAAAGACGGTATAAACACAAAAGCGCTCCAGAGACGCCCCCATTACCTGTTAGAATTGTAATTGGTTTTTTACCACCCATCATCTTCACGAACTCGTCAAAAATCCATTTGAATGTATCCTCGGTCTCGTCTCGCATCAAAATCCCTGCATAAAGCACACTCTGAAAATGATTATTCACCACCACAAATAGACCAAATGGCATATCATACAGGTTTGTTTTGTATGTCGTGTCGAAGGTGATAAGGTCACCGAAGTGATGGTACTGTGTTTTGCTACGCCAGTTCGTCCACATAAGGGTCCGTATCCTACTCTCATCATCTACCTGAACGTTGTATGTGAACTCGCTGTCTTGTGCTTTCATTTCTGAAAAAATAGCCATTGTCTTTCGCACATCGTCATCAGCTTGCTCCCTGCTAAGCTTCCCACACAGAGTCCTTAAACATCTCTTGGTGAACGGCACATTCTTAACTCTACCAAAAAATGTTGCGATTATACTATAAACCTTGCTCAGATTTACATTGTTCTGTCTCAGTTGAGAAACAAGCTCACGTGTGTATTTGTCAATATGCCTATGCGATGGGAAATGCAACTTCTCAGCACAAGTGTTCAGCATGGGGTGGTTGTGTTTGGACCTGAATTCGTTGATGTACCAGCCTTCGTTGTCCGTTTGGAGAAGCCTTATCATGGCTTGGCATTGACACTGTGTAGACTTCGAATTTGCTTCTTTTGGTTTGCCCTGCAAGAAAATAACCAACCAAAATGCATTTAGATATGCAACAAACATCATGGTAACAGACGACACATTAGACAGTGAACACTTGTTTGTAGGACTCATACCGAGCAGCAGAAGACGAACTACTGCATGTATCTGTCCCTTTTACATTCGTCCTGCTCTTTGCATAGCGAACACCAAATCCACTCTCCCAAGAATACAGGTTGTAGAATTCATAGGCCTCATTTATCGAGTCAAATGATAGCCCAACGGACGGAGTCACAACAGAATCTGAATCCCTATCTGCAAACCCGGTTAGAGCTTTTTCCAGCGCGGTGACCCTGTCTGCACTTGTTGGTCTTTCGTCTGGCATGACATCCCGCCGTTTCCTGAACCACGGACGCAGGCAATCAAATCAGGCCAGCCGGCCGGTATGAGCTAAAACAGAGAAGCAAGAAACAGGGATTACCTGCTAACCCATCCAACCTTGTCATCCAGGGCTACATACACATTCTCCGCCCTGCTGGCCTTATTCTCTTCTGAATCGCTGACGTCTGGGCGCAGAACAACTTCAACTGTATCTAATAAATCTGGGAATCAGCCGCTGGGATCATCTTCGGCGACCTCACGAACTGCACCCAGGGATCCAGGATGCCTTGCAAACCGCGGCGAATCTGGTGAGACTGCCGGGCCGCTACATCCATTGGATGCACCAGATCCAGAACCGGGGAACGTGAAGCTAGGGGATTGAGAGGAAACGAGGCACTGTGTAAGCATGAACTCCATGCTGAAAGAGAAAGAACACAATAGATGGATTGGTGCAGACATACTGACCTGATCTCCGTCCCCGCGGACTCCATCTCCACACCTTGACGCCGACGCGCGAGTGGGGGGAGCTAGATGTGCTGCGAGTTCACCGGACGACCCGTCCAGAAGCACGACCAGCGGACACCCAGGGAAATTAATTACCAGGTCGGCGAGCTATCTTGTCCGTGTATTCATACAATACATAAATTCGACGTGGGCCAGATCACAGAACGTATAAAGAGATGTATTATCAGATTTATGGATCGAGCAGCCCCGTATTGCCAGAGGGCCTATTAAAGTTAAGAATCGCAAAGCGCGCATGGACGGGCTGGATATCGGCAGCGCGTGGCCGCATGTCCCAAAAATCCGCGTCGATACTACACGTACATACTCTCGGTTTCGTCAGATACTACATACAACATACAAAACGCAAGTGGTGGTAACTACCACTACTTGTAGGAAACATTTGTCCTATATAGGGAAAATCCATCCTTGCCTTCGGAGCCAGTGGCATCAGCCTAATTGGAGGCTTCGGAGCACGATAACAATTGGAAGTGGTTCATGGGGGCGGTAGCGGGTAATAGTATTCTCCTTAATTTGGGATCTATGACCTGGTCGAGCAAAAATCCCGCTATTTCCTCTTGAATTGCTTGTATGCGCTCCGTTGGTAGGAGCTGCTCCCGCACCTCTTTGAACTGTTAAGAAGGAGATCAATATGCATGTGTATTAGTTGTGTGACTAGATATTGATAATGGTGTAAAAATTGTGAATAGTGTTCTCACAAACGTACCCACTCCTGTCTTTGAGATTTGCTCCTTTCGGACGCCATCATGCGAATGTTCTCGCAAACGTAGTATGCACGCAGATTATTCCTCGACGCATGCTTTAGGGCCTTTACGAGAATGGAATTTGATCAGATAATAATCAATCAAGCATGATAATTAAAGAGATGACAGCTAGCTAGTACTACTTAATTACTTACCTAGGGTCGATACCATTTCAGATCTTGTTTCCATGGGCCTGGAGTGGCCCTGATGAACTTTGCCCAAGCCCTGCCCACCGACAAAGAAAATGAATAAATGGGTTATTAAATAGTTGTTATCAGGAAATGACGAACTAATTAAATAGGCCGAGATATAGTTAATAATGATTGAAATTACCTGTTGACTATCCCCTTCACGATGGTGTAGTTACTTGCTTTTTTAAGTAGTGACTCTAGTACTTCAACTGTTCTTTCATCAACTTTAATGATTAACAAGATCCAGTGAAATCTGCATGCACACACGTTTGCATGTCTTAATTAAGCGGGCATATGTAAGCACTAGTAGAAAACGGAGCTTTAAAACCGGCTCGTAAGGGCCTTTAGTGCCGGTTCCATAACCGACACTAATTGGTGGGCACTAAAGGCCCCTCCCCTTCAGTACCGGTTCGGCATGAACCGGTGCTAAAGTGCCACCACGTGGCGTGAGCTCGCACCCTGGTATGGGGGACCTTTAGTACCGGTTGGTGTTACCAACCGGTACTAAAGGTTTTTTTTTGAATTTTTTGAAAAAAAAAATTGATTATTTTTTTTTGATTTTTAATTTTTTTGAATTATTTGGTGATTTAGTCTCTAATCACCTATCTTAACTGCTCAAGTGTGGATCACTCATTCCAAATCATCTAACTTCCCGACCGGTCACCCATCCCTCTCACTACTCCAACCCGAGCACGCTTAACTTTCGGGTTCTATTCCCCTTCGTTTCCAAGTCTGCACTTGTTGTTTTCCTGACAATAGTAAGATGCCAATCCTATTAACCCTCAGGAGTTTAGCTTGAGCATGAAGTCACACATTTCACTGTTTGAGTTTGAAACTATTATTCTAAAAACAGTAATTATTTAGTAACACTAATATTTCTTGAATAAGTTTGACCATAGTTTGACCACAGTTTGACCACAGTTTGACCAGATTTGACCAAAATTCAAAAAATTGAAATAATTATTTAGTAACACTAATATTCTTGAATAATTATGTAGTAACATTAATACTTCTTGAATAAGTAGTTTGCCCAGATTTAACAATTTTTTAAAAAAAACCTTAAATTTGACCATATCTTTTTTTCCTTTTGGAATTTGAGGATTCTAAAAAATTGCAAACATGCCGTAGGCGGTCTCCATCGGATGCGGATTTTCGTGCTGAATTTTTTGGTATATTATACGTTTTTTTCCGACATCGTATGCAAAAGTTGTAGCCGTTTTACATTTTTCCTACACTTTTTGCAAAACATGTCCAAATTTAAGTTTTCAAATTTTCCTAACTAGTAGATGTAGTAATATAACTACCTCTCGAAGGATTTTATTTTTTGAAGTTTTTTATCATTTTCTTTTGATTTTTTCAGAACTGAAATGGCGACACACGAGGGGGGGGTGGAGTTTGAAAATTGCCCTATAATGCCGGTTTGTGTCACAAACCGGTACTATAGGTCAGACCCCTTTAGTACCGGTTCGTGGCACAAACCGGTACTAATGGTTAGCCCTTTAGTACCAGTTCGTGCCACGAACCGGTACTAAAGGTGATCGTGGGGCCCTAGCCTGACGCCAGCCTGCCATCACCCCTTTAGTACCGGTTCGTGGCACGAACCGGTACTAAAGGTTCAACACGAACCGGAATTAATACATAGTCGTTCGACCCGGCACTAATGGTACCATTAGTGCCGGCTCAAATTCAAACTGGCACTAATGTGCTTCATGTTTGACCCTTTTCTACTAGTGAAGCAAAAACATGTAGCTAGCTAGTAGGCAAAAACAGAATTTGTAGTACAAGACAGTGTGACTCACTCGAAGTTGTAAGGAAGTAGTATATCTTCATTGTATTTGAGGCGCTTGAAGAACTCTAGCATGCTTTTCTCTACACTTTTTTCGTAATACAGATCTAATTTCCATGTGTATTCATTAATGGTATTTGGGTCAACGAACCCAATGCCATAGCGTCCACCTTTTTCATTTCATAAATCTTCATCCTGCATAATACCATAGAAAAGAATATAGTGAGGATAATTACAGGTAATGATTGATCAAAATGATCACTACAGCTAGCTTGAGACTTAAATTACAGAAAGAAATCACTTACAAACAATAGCAACTGACGATAGATTTGTCGAGTGCGTCTTGATTGTATAACTGAAACAGTTCTGAATACTCAACGGCCAGAGCTTTCTCATGGTAGTAATGCTCCTCCTTGACATTCACCATGAGGGACTCTCGATTGGACATCTTGGTAATGTCCATGTACCATCGATGCAATTCATACATTCTCATTGGGAGGTTCTTGACCTCGTCTGGCTCGACCAAAGGTTGGCCCCAGACATATTTCCGTTTTATTTCCTCCTCTCTAGTCGGAGACATGGGCTCGATATCGAGGAGTTGTCCAACAATGATCCCGATCATTTCAGCCTGCGCAATATGCTCCTTGGTTATTACCACATCGCCCACCCCAGGAACGTTAACGGTTTGCCCACAATAATATTGGGCGCGCCTACTCTCATGTGTTGTTGGCCCAACAAGCGGGGGGATTGATTGCGCCACCTGTTCTCCCAGCTGGGGAACGGTTTTACCGCTCCTTTTGCCAGCTGATTTGCTCGAGATCGAGCTCACCTCTTTCTGTAGACGTGCTCGATTTAACTTCTTGATGTGGCGCTCATAGTCTGTGTCAACAGGCTTGGGAGCTGGTGCTCCAGCCATACGAATGAAGTGGTCAATCTTTTCCACATGCACATTATCCCTTGGCGGCGATGGTGGTTTCGGTGCAAAATGGGCTTCCACCTCGGCCTTCGATATGGCTACGTTTTCCTCCTCGGACTTGTCGTAAGGCCTCTGCGGAAGAGGCGCGAGGCTTGGACCATATTGAAATCGCTTGCCTCCGCCTGTACCTCCAGTACTACCTCGACTTGTACCGCTACGCACCATAGCTGAGGCGACTCTCTTCCGTGATTGCTGAGGCGGCGAAGACGGCTGATGTGGCTGAGTTGGAGGAGGAGTGGCCTGAAGCTGTTCCGGACTTGGAGGAGGAGTGGCCTGAAGCTGTGCCGGACTTGGAGAAGGAGTGGCCTGACGCGTTGGTGGACTTGGAGGAGCGGGAGTCTGCTGACTCGGTGGCGGACTTCGACGAGGAGTCGGATGACGCGGTGTCGGTGGCCTTCTAAAGATGATGCAATCCTTTCTCCATAGGATGATACGATGGTTGGCCTCTCCTAGTGTGTGCTCATTGTCACCTCCAGGAATGTCAAGCTCTAGCCCCGAATATTGGTCCACCACCTCATCAACCAAGACACGAGCATAGCCCGCTGGAATCGGGTTGCAATGGAAGGTTGGCTCGGGGGGATTTGTAAAAGCAAGGGCATCCGCCACCTTCATGGATATGTTCTTCATTTTGAAGTGTAGCTTGTAGTTAGTGTTCTCCATGATGTCATCCACTGGGTAGCTATCCAGCATTGCGTCGCCCGGGGCGGAACCCATGCTGCTTCTCGGCATGGATGGGACGGTGCTATCCAATGGTGGATCATCCGCTAGCTGCCGAGACCCCGAGGTACGAAGGACATCTTGATGGATGATTTCCGCAAACTCCGACTGGATGCGAAAGAATTCTTGTCTGATGTCCGCGTCCTGGATTGCCGACACGCTCGCGGCCCAATCTTTGAGTCTACTCGGTAGCAGAAGGTGATGATGGTCCCGTACGATCGCCTGCATGTGATGGATGGCGTAGTAGGCACCCTTCTGACCGCCAGGCGGCTGCTTGACGTAGCAGAACGTCGTATTGTGGGAGAACACGTGCTTGCCGTACTTACGAATAGGCCTGGTGAAGGTGCCTCCAGATTTGACGTAGCCGGGGAGAACATCATCAAGAACCTTCTTGACATTTGTGTAGTCTATGTTCGACTGACGGTCCGGTCGAAATATGTGGCCATGGAATATTTGGGGCTTAGGAGGATGAGCGTGCAATGTGTGTCACTGCAGAAAACACGGAATGTTAAAAGAAAAACGATCGAAATCTAAGAATACATATGTTACGGGGCGGTTGAGGGGAGGACTTACTCGGGAAAGTAAGGCACGGGGAAGTTATCCTTATCTTGGTTTGCCAGAATGACGCCTTCGAGGTAAGAACTCGCGACTTGCTGGTCCCCAGCGCTGCCCAAGATCTTGGCACGCATGTAGAAGGGGTCGACTATCACGATGTCCGGGGTCTTGTCGCGAATGATCCGCATTTCCATACTCAGCGAAAACAGCCGAACGAAGGTGTAGTGCAGCGGATGAAGGTTCAACATAGCGTGGATGTCATCAAACCGCAGGACGATCGTACCCCCGATGGAGTTATCCACAAAGCCCTTGCCCTCTGGCACCTTGGCCGCAAAAACCGGGTATGCCACATCCTTCTCTCCGAGACGCCGCTTCTCCAAAGAAAGAACACTGTCATGCAGACTCCGCATAGCACCGGTTGCAGCATCGAGCATATTTCTCGGTAGCATCGGCCTACCCGCCACATGCACCCTCCTCGAGATATCCTCAGGTGAAGGTGACCCGTCCTGAGCATGGATCGTACTCAGTGCCGGCTGGCCCGCACCCTTGTTAGTCTTTCTTTTGCGTGCCTTCTTCTTCTCCTGTAATGGGACCGAGTTCTGCTCACAGACCGCCTTCTTGAGTGTGTTGGGGCTGATCATATTTCGCACCTCGCCTATTTGAGGCTCGGTGAAGTCGGCAGCTGAGGCGTCTCCTGAGAGCTGAACTGCAGATGACGCCTGCTGCAACTTGGCTTCTCCGCGGTACCAGCTAGATCACGCACGTCTTTTGTTGGGTTGGGTTCTTGAGAAGGAGGCCCCATGAAGTCGCCACCGTACCCATGATCGGCAAAGTACTGATCGACGTTGGCAAATGTATCGTCGACGTTGGCAAATGTACTGCGCGAGGATAATGTCGGGGACGAGGTCCGGGTGGTGGTGGTGCTCCGGCGACGGTGGTGTGGACGGGGCGGCGTCCGGGCGGCGGGGTC
>NC_041382.1:56956509-56964798 GCF_002162155.2 Triticum dicoccoides
CGGCGTCGGGGCGGCGGGGCAGCGTCGAGGCGGCGTCGGGGCGGCGGGGCAGCGTCGAGGCGGCGGGGCAGCGGCGTCAGGAGAGGAGAGGGGAAGGGGATCGAGGGCGAGGGCGAGGGAGAGAGAGGGGATAGGGAGGGGCGGGAGGAAATATGGATGCGGACAATGGCACAATACTAATGGCGCACCACCCCTCGGTGCGCCATTAGTATTTTTTTTTGATTTCTGCTCGAGCCAACAGGTTATCTTCCACCTGACCTAATCCACACCAAGTCCCCTCTACTAGCTCGACTGGTCAGCAGCTAGTTCTCACACCAGGAGGTCTTGGGTTCGATTCCTAGGCTCCACAAAATTTTTTTATGCATTTAAAATGTTGTTTGATACTTATTTGTGTTTAAATATGTTCAAACTTGTTTAAATCATAATAGTAATATTTTTTTATAAGACAGTAATAATTTTTTAAATAATATCATCAAACAGTAATGCCGGCGGAGCGGGGGAGGGTGCGCGGGGTGCGGGGGGTCGGCGGCGGCGGTTGAGTAGGGGAGGGGTGCGGGGGGTCGGCGGCGGCGTGAGTAGGGCAATCAAGGGTGCGGGGGGTCGGCGGCGGCGGCCGGTGGACCGGGGGGTGCTCGGCGGCGAGGGGGACCGGATCTGGCGAGGTGGGATAGCGATCGAGATGGAGGGGGATCGAGATCGAGTGTCCATGAAATTTAAAAATATTCATGATAGTTCAAAAAGTGCCCATGAAATACAATCGAGAAATGAAGGCTACGATTTAAATACAATCGAGCTTAGCTAGCTATCTGTTCACAATCTTCTTGCCCTTCTTTTTCGCAAATGGAGTTCTTCTGTGGAACGGACGTCCTTTAGGTAGGGTGGTCCTGCTTCTTCTTGTGGTGTATGCTGCTACTTCATCATCATCGTCATGTTCGATCCTCGGGTCGCCGTACTTGTCGAAGTCTTGCTCATTGGCTACTCCATCCATTCTGATGATCTTCCTTTTGCCTCTCCTCACGACAACACGACTGGGCTTTGACGGGTCAGTAATGAAGAAGCATTGGTCCACTTGGGAAGCCAGTACCCATGGCTCATTTTTCGTGGTGACGTTTGTGCCCGCGGTCTTGGATTTGGCTTCGGGTATAACCATGGTGGTGAAATACCGGTCTTCTTTTAGGACGCTCTTGGCCCATCTGACACGGAACATCGGAGCCTTCTCTCCAGCTTTGCTCAGCTCCCAGATCTCCTCGATCCTTCCGTAGTATCTGTCCTTGTCGTTACCGGTGTAGGATTCCATCGTTACCCCGGAGTTCTGATAACCATCGCTCTTCATGTCCTTGGCCTCGGTGTAGAATGTGTAGCCATTGATATCGTACGCCTCATAGGTCATCAGGTTGTGCTCGGCGCCCTGTGGCAAGGCGAATATGAGTTGTTCTTCCGCGGAAGAATCCTCATGTAAAGGGTACGACAGAAGCTTCTGCTTGAACCAACGCGTGAAACATGAGTTGTGCTCTTTGAGTATATCTCCGTCCGTCCTCTGTTGGCCTCGGTCATTGTACGTCTTCTTAATAAAGGTTTTGTGCTCTACCACCCAAGGATCGACCACGTCTATGTGTTGTAGCGCGACTAGGTTTGCTCTTTCAAAGTCGGCGAGTCGACCCTCGAAGTCGACATGCATTTCGCGACGACCCTCACGGTGACCCCATCCAGCGAGCCTGCCGAGGTGCCTGTTGACGGGCAGACCAACGGGGTTCTCGATGCCTAGATAATTCGTGCAGTAGGAGATGCACTCTTCGGTCAGAAAGCCCCTGGCTATGCTTCCCTCTGGACGTGACATGTTGCGAACGTATCCTTTGATGACACCATTCATCCTTTCGAACGGCATCATGCTGTGCAGGAACGTCGGCCCGAGTTGGATGATATCGTCCATGATATGGACCAGCAGATGCACCATAACATCGAAGAATGCGGGCGGGAAGTACATCTCAAGCTCGCATAGTATCACCACGATCTCTTCCTGTAGCCTTCTGAGTTGCCTCACGCCAACAGACTTCCGAGAGATGACGTCGAAAAAGTTGCATAGGCCAAATAGGGTTTCACGGATGTGCGCGTCCATGATCCCACGGATTGCAACTGGAAGTATCTGCGTCATCAGCACGTGACAGTCGTGAGACTTCATCCTGCTGAACTTCAGCTTCGCTGGGTCTAGGTATCTGCTTATCTTCCCCGCGTAACCGTAAGGAAGTTTTACTCCTACGAGGCAGGTGAAAAACTGCTCGATCTCCTCCTGACTTAGAGTGAAGCACGCGGGAGGGTAGTCATTTCCGGTCTTCTTGGCCTTTTTGCCTTTGCGACGACTTTCCGTGTCCTGCTTCGCCTCATCATCATCATCATCATCATCATCATCATATATAGCGTGAAGCTCCTGCCTGATGCCCATTGATTTCAAGTCTGCCCTTGCTTTCAGCCCATCTTTGGTCCTCTCTGGCATGTTGAGCAGGGTACCAAGGAGACTCTCGCACACGTTCTTCGTGATATGCATGACATCAAGGCTGTGAGGCACACGGTGGATCTTCCAGTACGGCAAGTCCCAGAAAACAGACCCCGTTTTCCATACCTTCAGCAACGGCTCTGCCGCCTTTCGCTTCTTTCCCGGCTCTGGCGCCTTTTGCTTCTTTCCCGGCAGTGGGCAGTCTTTCCAATTTTTCAACAGCTCGTCTATTTCCTCGCCGCTCCTCGTACGCGGGCGTCCTCGGGGTTCGGTTTCACCATCGAACAGATCCTTGCGTTTTCTCCATGGGTCATCGTCGCGAAGCCACCTTCGATGTCCCATGAACACAGTTTTCGAAGACTCGGGATCTCTATCTAGCTGGCGATACATTGTGTCATCCATGCACCTGACGCATCTAGAAAATCCGTGGACCACCTGCCCCGCGACATATCCGTAACCGAGATAGTCGTGCACCGTCGTGAGCAGCGCGGCTCTCATAGGGAAATATTCTTTCTCTGCGGCCTCCCACGTATTGGCTGGCGTTTTCCACAGCGTGTCAAGCTCCTCTTTCAGCAGCCCCAGATACAGATTGATGTCGTTCCCTGGTTGTTTCGGTCCTTCAATTAGCATAGTCATGTGAATGTACTTCCTCTTCATGCACAACCAGGGGGGAAGGTTGTACATCCACACAAACACAGGCCAGGTGCTATGTGTGCTTCTCTGGCTGCCAAACGGATTGACTCCATCGGTGCTCACGCCCAGCACGATGTTCCTTGGATCGTTCCCAAATTCTGGGTCTTCGAAGTTCAACGCTTGCCACTGGCTTGCATCCTTAGGGTGACTCCGCATCTTGTCTTTTTTATCTATCTCCGGATCATTTGCGTCATCTTCTCGCTTCTTCTCCTCCCTATCCGCGTGCCAACGCAGGAGCTTTGCTACCTTAGGGTCCGTGAAATACCGCTGCAGACGAGGAGTGATCAGAAAGTACCACACCACTTTTCGAGGAGCTTTCTTCCTCTTCTTGTATCGAGTGACGCCGCACACCGGACATATGGTAGACTCCGCGTGCTCGTCCCGATAAATGATGCAATTGTTCATGCACACATGGTATTTCACGTGCGGTAAATCCAGAGGACACACGATTTTCTTCGCCTCCTCCAAACTGGTCGGGCACTTGTTCCCCTTGGGAAGACGTTCATGCCAGAATGACATGTTCTCGTCAAAGCATGCGTCGGTCATTTTGTGTTTTACCTTCATCTCCAGAGCCATGAGCGTTACTTTCAGGCGAGTATCCTCGGGCCTGCATCCTTCATACAATGGAGTAACCGCGTCTAACTCAAGTTGATCCATCTTGGCTTTCTCTCGGGCGGCAGCTCTTGCGTTATCCGTCTGCTTGAGAAGCAGCTCTTGAATATGAGGGTCCTGCACCCAGCCCATCGATGGTCCAGCGTCGTCTGCTTCGCCGACATCATCATCTTAATGATCATGCCCGTCGTCCGCTCCGGCATCTTCCTCATCATCATGTCCTGCATCTTCTACATGATGACTGTGTACAGCATCACCGTCGTGATCATCTCCTGGGGATTCTTCGTCTTCTCGCCCGCCCGAGCCGCGGTGGTTGTCTTGCTGCCCTTCCTCATTTCTTGCCCGGCCCCCATGGACGACTTCGTAGTCATCTTCATCACCTTGCCACCGATAGCCATCCATGAAACCACGCAAGAGCAGGTGGTCCCGCACCTGCCCGGATTCCGGGTCCGCAATAAGTCTCTTCAGCTTGCATCTTCGACACGGACATCTTATCTCCGTCTCGTTCTTTTGAAGCATCTCGGCCTTCGCGGACCTCAAAAACCTATTCACGATGCCTTCGGTCATCATGCGGACCATGGTCACCTACGGGGTAGAGCAAAACGATATTTTAGAACCAAGAAAAAATTTGGCATGACTTTCCCTAAAAATAGGACCAAAAAGAATGCTTAATGCCAAAATTCTCGCCGAAACGGAAATGAATCAACATTCCGGCAAAATACCTTTCAAATACCGGTACACCTCCAAACACAAACACATATGCAACACCACAAACATATGCAACACCACGAACATATATAGATCTAGCTAGGCCATAAAAAGTGCATGTGCACATTGTTGTAGGGAGAACAACATAAATATAGCTTCCCCCCTTACTTACCTATCAAAACAAGGTAATTTAACCACTTAAATTTAATGAATCTATGGTGGAAATGAGGTGAAAAAGAGGAGGCACCCGAGACAAGGAGGAGGTGGAGAGAATGAAGTGGGGGGAAAGTGAGTGTGGGTAGGAGAGGTTGTCCAAAATATCTTGTTGCTGCCCACTTACTAATGGCGCACCAACTCTGGATGCGCCATTAGTAATCCAGGTTACTAATGGCGCACCTTCTGGTGGTGCGCCATTAGTAGTTTTGCAAAAAAAAAAAACTAATGGCGCACTGTCCCACAATGCGCCATTACTAGTTTAAACTAGTAATGGCGCACTGTGGGACAGTGCGCCATTAGTAGTTTTGCAAAAAAGGGAATAAAAAATATAATAAAAAAACAACATTAGTGGCTCACTTTCCAGCAGGTGCGCCATTACTAGTTACAACTAGTAATGGTGCACTGTGTCTGGATGCACCATTAGTATGTTTGGACAGGCGCACTAGTTAAAAAAATATTTTTTTTTGATACTAATGGCTCACCGCTTGTCTGGTGCGCCATTAGTGTCAATCCCATCTATAGCCCTTTTTCTAGTAGTGTTAGGGCCCATCTGCCCTAGGGTTTGCCCCCTTCCCCTCTTCCTTGCGCCTTGGGCCTTGGTGGGGGGCGCACCAGCCCACCTGGGGCTGGTCCCCTCCCACACTTGGCCCATGCAGCCCTCCGGGGCTTGTGGCACCACTTGGTGGACCCCCGGGACCCTCCTAGTGGTCCCGGTACGTTACCGATAAAACCCGAAACTTTTCCGGTGACCAAAACAGGACATCCCATATATAAATCTTTACCTCCAGACCATTCCGGAACTCCTCGTGACGTCCGGGATCTCATCCGGGATTCCGAACAACATTCGGTAACCACATACAAACTCCTTTATAACCCTAGCGTCATCGAACCTTAAGTGTGTAGACCCTACGGGTTCGGGAACCATGCAGACATGACCGAGACATTCTCCGGTCAATAACCAACAGCGGGATCTGGATACCCATGTTGGATCCCACATGCTCCATGATGATCTCATCGGATGAACCACGATGTCAAGGACTTAATCAATCCCGTATACAATTCCCTTTGTCTATCGGTACGATACTTGCCCGAGATTCGATCGTCGGTATCCCGATACCTTGTTCAATCTCGTTACCGGCAAGTCTCTTTACTCGTTCCGTAACACATCATCCCGTGATCAACTCCTTGATCACATTGTGCACATTATGATGATGTCCTACCGAGTGGGCCCAGAGATACCTCTCCGTTTACACGGAGTGACAAATCGCAGTCTCGATTCGTGCCAACCCAACAGACACTTTTGGAGATACCTGTAGTGTACCTTTATAGCCACCCAGTTACGTTGTGACGTTTGGCACACCCAAAGCACTCCTACGGTATCCGGGAGTTGCACAATCTCATGGTCTAAGGAAATGATACCTGACATTAGAAAAGCTTTAGCATACGAACTACATGATCTTGTGCTAGGCTTAGGATTGGGTCTTGTCCATCACATCATTCTCCTAATGATGTGATCCCGTTATCAATGACATCCAATATCCATGGTCAGGAAACTGTAACCATCTATTGATCAACGAGCTAGTCAACTAGAGGCTTACTAGGGACATGGTGTTGTCTATGTATCCACACATGTATCTGAGTTTCCTATCAATACAATTCTAGCATGGATAATAAATGATTATCATGAACAAGGAAATATAATAATAATCAATTTATTATTGCCTCTAGGGCATATTTCCAACAGATGCTCGGGTCAATATTCACTGTGAATGGAGCAATTTCATCAAACTTTTCATAATCTTCTGACATGTCTGTCTTGTCATCCACTCCCATGATGTTTCTCTTTCCAGAAAGAACTATGTGCCGCTTTGGCTCATCATACGATGCATTCGCTTCCTTATCTTTTCTTTTTCTCGGCTTGGTAGACATGTCCTTCACATAGAGAACCTGTGCCACATCATTGGCTAGGACGAATGGTTCGTCTGCATACGCAAGATTGTTGAGATCCACTGTTGTCATTCCGTACTGCCGGTCTTCCGTTACGCCGCCTCGTGTCATATTGACCCATTTGCACTGAAACAAAGGGACCTTCAAACTACGTCGATAGTCAAGTTCCCATATGTCCTGTATATAACCATAATATGTTTCCTTTCCCGTCTTGGTTTCTGCATCAAAGCGGACACCACTATTTTGGTTGGTGCTCTTCTTATCTTTGGCGATCGTGTAAAATGTATTACCATTTATCTCGTACCCTTTGAAAGTCATTATATTCGAAGATGGTAACTAGGACAGTAAGTACAGGTCATCTTCAATAAAGGCGTCATGCATGGTACGTGTCTGCAACCAGCTGGCGAAACTCCTAGTTTGTTCACATGTAATCCAGTCATCAGACCGCTCCAGGTGTTTGGAGCGTAGCAAATTCTTGTGTTCATCCATATACGGAGCCACCAATGCGGAATTCTGTAGAACTGTGTAGTGTGCTTCAGTGAGAGAATGTCCGTCCATACATATTATTTGTTCCCCTCCTAGCATGCCTTTTCCATCCAGTCTGCCCTTATGTCGCGATTCAGGAACACCAATCGGCTTAAGGTCAGGAATAAAGTCAATACAAAACTCAATGACCTCCTCATTTTCATGGCCCTTGGAGATGCTTCCTTCTGGCCTAGCACGGTTATGAACATATTTCTTTAAGACTCCCATGAACCTCTCAAAGGGGAACATATTGTGTAGAAATACATGACCCAAAATGTTAATCTCTTCACATAGGTGAACTAAGACGTGCGTCATGATGTTGAATAAGGATGGTGGGAACACCAACTCGAAACTGACAAGACATTGCACCAAATCATTCTCTAACCTTGGTATGATTTCTGGATCGATTACCTTCTAAGAGATTGCATTGAGGAATGCACATAGCTTCACAATGGCTAATCGAACGTTTTCCGATAGAAGCCCCCTAAATGCAACCGGAAGCAGTTGCGTCATAATCACGTGGCAGTCATGATACTTTAGGTTCTGGAACTTTTTCTCTGCCATGTTTATTATTCCCTTTATATTCGACGAGAAGCCAGACGGTACCTTAATACTGAGCAGGCATTCAAAGAAGATTTCCTTCTCTTCTTTGGTAAGAGCGTAGCTTGCATGACCCTGATGTATGCCGTCTTTTCCGTGGATACGTTGCTGGTCCTCCCATGCCTCAGGTGTATCTTTTGTCTTCCCATACACGCCCAAGAAGCCAAGCAGGGTCACACAAAGATTCTTCGTCGCGTGCATCACGTCGATTGTGGAGTGGACCTCTCGGTCTTTCCAATAGGGCAGATCCCAAAATATAGATTTCTTCTTCCACATGGGTGCGCGTCCATCGGCGTCATTCGGAACAGGTTGTCCACCAGGACCCTTTCCAAAGACCATCTTCAAATCCTTGACCATATCATGTACATCAGCACCAGTACGGTGGCGAGGCTTTGTCCGGTGATCCGTCTCACCTTTGAAATGCTTGCCTTTCTTTCTTACGGGATGCCTGCTCGGAAGAAATCGACAATTCATCAAACCGGCACTATAGGGCAATT
>NC_041382.1:56965160-56971160 GCF_002162155.2 Triticum dicoccoides
TCTGAAAAAATCAAAAGAAAATGATAAGAACTTCAAAAATAAAATCCTTCGAGGGGTAGTTATATTACTACATCTACTAGTTAGGAAAATTTGAAAACTTAAATTTGGACATGTTTTGCAAAAAGTGTAGGGAAAATGTAAAACGGCTATAACTTTTGCATACGATGTCGGAAAAAAACGTATAATATATCAAAAATTCAGCACGAAAATCCGCATCCGATGGAGACCGCCTACGGCCTGTTTGCAATTTTTTAGAATCCTCAAATTCCAAAAGAAAAAAAGATATGGTCAAATTTCAATTTTTTTTAAAAAAATTGTTAAATCTGGTCAAACTACTTATTCAACAATTATTAATGTTACTACATAATTATTCAAGAATATTAGTGTTACTAAATAATTATTTCAATTTTTTGAATTTTGGTCAAATCTGGTCAAACTATGGTCAAACTGTGGTCAAACTATGGTCCAACTTATTCAAGAAATATTAGTGTTACTAAATAATTACTACTTTTTAGAATAATAGTTTCAAACTCAAACAGTGAAATGTGTGACTTCATGCTCAAGCTAAACTCCTGAGGGTTAATAGGATTGGCATTTTACTATTGTCAGGAAAACAACAAGTGCAGAATTGGAAACGAAGGAGAATAGACCCCGAAAGTTAAGCGTGCACGGCCTGGAGTAGTGAGAGGGATGGGTGACCGGTTGGGAAATTAGATGATTTGGAATGAGTGATCCACACTTGAGCAGTTAAGAGAGGTGATTAGAGACTAAATCACCAAATAATTCAGAAAAATTAAAAATCGAAAAAAAATCAAAAAAAATTCCAAAATTTTCAAAAAAAACCTTTAGTACCGGTTGGTAACACCAACCGGTACTAAAGGTCCCCCATACCAGGGCGCGAGCTCACGCCACGTGGTGGCACTTTAGCGCCGGTTCGTGCCGAACCGGTACTAAAGGGGGGGCCTTTAGTGCCCACCAATTAGTGCCGGTTATGGAACCGGCACTAAAGGCCCTTACGAACCGGTTTTAAAGCTCCGTTTTCTACTAGTGACATCACTCAAGCCTTGCAAGCATTGCAACTAATAAGTTAGTTGCGGGATGATGTATTACGGAACGAGTAAAGAGACATGCCGGTAACGAGATTGAACTAGGTATTGAGATACCGACGATCGAATCTCGGGCAAGTAACATACCGATGACAAAGGGAACAACATATGTTGTTATGCGGTCTGACCGATAAAGATCTTCATAGAATATGTAGGAGCCAATATGGGCATACAGGTCCCGCTATTGGTTATTGACCAGAGAGGTGTCTCGGTCATGTCTACATAGTTCTCGAAACCGTAGGGTCCGCACGCTTAACGTTCGTTGATGATATAATACTATATGAGTTATGTATGTTGATGACCGAATGTTGTTCGGAGTCCGAGATGAGATCACGGACATGACGAGGAACTCCGGAATGGTCCGGAGATAAAGTTTGATATATGGGATAGTAGTGTTTGATCTCCGGAAGGGTTCCGGAATTCACTGGAAGGGGTTCCGGATGTTTCCCGAAATGTTTGGGCACGAGAACACTTTATCTGGGCCAAAGGGGAAAGCCCACGAGGCTTTTTGAAAGTGCAAAAGGAAGTTTTGCGGAGACCAGAGGCTAGACGCCAGGAACCCTGGCGTCTAGGGGGTAGACGCCAGGAACCCTGGCGTCTAGCCCTGGAGTCCGAGAAGGACTCTTGCCTTTCGGGTGAAACCGACTTTGAGGAGGCTTTTACTCCAAGTTTCGACCCCAGGGCTCAACATATAAATAGAGGGGTACGGCTTGCACCAAGGACACATCAAGAAACACCAAGCCGTGTGCCGGCAACCCTGTCCCCTCTAGTTTATCCTCCGTCATAGTTTTCGTAGTGCTTAGGCGAAGCCCTGCGGAGATTGTTCTTCACCAACACCGTCACTATGCCGTCGTGCTGCCGGAACTCATCTACTACTTCGCCCCTCTTGCTGGATCGAGAAGGCGAGGACGTCACCGAGCCGAACGTGTGCAGAACTTGGAGGTGCAGTACTTTCGGTACTTGGATCGGTCGGACGTGAAGACGTACAACTACATCAACTGCGTTGATATAACGCTTCCGCGAACAGTCTACGAGGGTACATAGACAACACTCTCCCCTCTCGTTGCTATGCATCACCATGATCTTGCGTGTGCGTAGGAAATTTTTTGAAATTACTACGTTCCCCAACAAGTAGTTGATCCCACTGCTTTTATCCATCTCAAATTCTCAATACGCATACATGCCACCTCAATTAAAGCCCACCTCAACATGCATGGGAAAAGGTTTTCCATATTAGTTCATCCAACCACTTATATTTATCTTAATATGCACGCATGCCACCTCATCAAAGGCTTAACATAACATGCATCACAAAACATCATTAATTTTTGCTACTTATATTCAATAAATAGTTTTTTACTATACAATAATAAAATATAATACATAAAATGCATTTTTCACTTTTAGTTCATACTATATCATTACTCCAAATATTTATTTTTATTCATGTTTCATGCAACCAAATCTTATTAAAATAAAATGTAAGTAGTCGATCCCCACTACTAGCAATACTCTCTACATGCACACTATCCACGTCAGCACATGTCATAACAACATTCAATTTCAAACACCAATTAATCCACCAACAAGAATCCCTCTCTGGCCAGCCACTTTTCATGGGCATAATTTTGTAATGTATCATCAGTTATTTTTTGGCGAGGAATAACGCATCATCGATTACCGATGGTCACAACATTTATGCATTATATTTGATTTTTGTTGTAGGGTTGCGATTTTGAATGTAAAATTGAAGAAATTGCAATTCAGTTGGAAAAAACTATGTTGTGATATTTTATATATACAACTATGTATTGTGATTTGAGTAATATTTCAGTGTATAATCAATTCCTAGTGGCTTTCATAATTGCCCAATCGACATACGGTTTCCCAAAGGTGGTATGCAAGTTTTTTCCCCCAAAACACCTCATATAGATCATATGTTGAAGGTTTTAATACTTGCTCTAATTATATTGGTTGTTTCCCATTTGCGGATAAGTGGGGAGAATTGTGAAACAACAAAGTGATATAGTCTATTAAAATGTTACAAGGGAATCAATAGCTTTTAGCCCTTTGGTAAATGTTGTGCAAGTTTTGTTGTACAAAATAGTAGAAATGTGTTAAAAATAAGTGTCTCAACTTTATACAATAATCAAATATAATACTCCCTCCGTCCTAAAATAAGTGTCTCAACTTTATATTAACTTCAATACAAAGTTGTACTAAAGTTGATAGAAGTGTCTCAACTTTATATTAACTTCAATACAAAGTTGTACTAAAGTTGAGACACTTATTTTGGAATGAAGAGAGTACATACATGCATTTTTCACTTTTAGTTTATATATTATTAATCCAAATATTCATGTTAATTCATGTCTCAAGCAACCAAAACTCATTAAAATAAATTGCAACCAATTCCTATGACAACACGAGGGGTATCATCCTACCCCTATGAGGGCATAACCAAAATAGAGCTCACTGACACAATTAGATATATAATTTAAGGTTATTAACAGTCGAGAATCCAAAAGAACTAGACAAAATGTATTAAAACAACATATAGTAGTAAAATGTTGTCAACATTTATCAGACACCGCTAGCAAGGGCATGTAAACTAGCAAGGTCACAACCACCCTCGTATTTCATCGGCAAAGGAACAACAACAGAGAGCTCAAACGAACCATGACGATGCAGTAAGCTCCGAGGAAGAGGGCCATGCATTAGCGCATAGTTAAGTGGCGATCTCAAGTTTGCCGTGGTCGTGTTCACCAAACTAGTAGGCTCGCCTTTTTTCCATCAGTTGTTTGATCGATCAATTAGTCATTGTTTTCTCTCCAAGGGAAATTCCTATAGTACATACATCATCGTTGGCAAAACTTGCCATGTAGGTTATTCAATGGTGTGACAGCGAGTAAATGAGGAGAGACATCAAGCTTGCATTTATATAAACCAACGACCCCACAAGCTCCAGGATGAAAAGAGAGAGCAAACTTCACGCGGTGTTTTGGCTCCTAGATGCATATGCACCCATTGTCTAAATACACATTTTGAAAAGTTGAAAAATTCGGAACAATAATCCCGCGGGTATATCCGGACATTCTATGTATATGCACAAAGTTTCGGTGAAAAACGACGTTTTTGTGGCTTGTGTAAAAAAGATAAAGAAATGCAAAATGAATACTCCCTCCGTCCGCGAATAAGTGTACTTCTAGCCTTTGTTCTAAGTCAAAGTTTTAAAATTTTGACCAAATATATACAAAAGAGTAGTAACATATATGACATAAAATTGATATAGTATGAAATTACAATTCAAAACGAATCTAGTGATACCAATTTAGTGTCATAAATGCTGCTACTTTTTCCTATAAAGTTGGTCAAAGTTTTAAAACTTTGACTTAAGACAAAAGCTAGAAGTACACTTATTCATGGACGGAGGGAGTAGTTGTAATGAAGCATCGGAAATTGTCTTTTTTACACAAGCCACAAAAAACCTCGTTTTTCACCCAAAAACTTTGTGCACGCGCATAGAATGTCCGGATATACACGCGGGATTTTTGTTCAGAATTTTTCAACTTTTCAAAATGTGTATTTAAACAATGGGTGCATATGCACCTAGGTGCCATTGCCAATTTCCAGAGCAAACTTTATATTTTATAATCTTTATTGAACAACTTGAGATACACTCTACTAGAATACATATTATGTATTGTTGGATACCCATTTGACGACAGAACCTTGAATATCCATTTGACGATTGGTTCCCTCAAGCTGGTGTTTCCGCTAAAGATGATACGTTGAACGAACCGGAAAACCAAGTACCTTGAATAGTGCCTCGAGATGAAATCCTCAAAAATATTGTGATTAAGAGGCATTTGAATACGGTGTCGGCCACATGAAATATGGAACTAATAAGCACCTCATCCCACCCTCCTGTCATCGGGTCAATCAGGTACATAACCTTGGTGATGATTGCATGTCCCCTCTCTTCCTTGATGGACTACTGGGGGCCCACACGAAATAGAGATATTTGTGTCACGTCAACCTAAATCACCAAAATTTCAGAAAGATCGAGAGCCTTTTAACCGAAAGGTTTTGATAGTTTAACATGTGTTCTGACGGGCTTTTAGAGTTCGGATTGTTAACTAAGGTCGTCCAATATATTAACCGTTCTAAGCAATATTTTTCTCTACAGAGAAGTGGGACATGCATGGTACTATCGGAGAGCATTCTATTTTGTGTTTCTTAAAAGAACATTCTATTTCGTTTCTGGTTATCTGCGTGCGCGGTTTGTTTAGCCGAGCACATATATGCTTTCGAGCTTATTCACGAGATGATGGTACAAAACTCCCTCAAAAATAAAAAAGGTTATGGTGCTAAACACCTTGTTTATTTCTGCACTATTTGATTTCTAGTTGTATTATATCCTAGAAAATATGTGTTTGGTGGAATAAGTTTTGTCTCAGCCACATGATTTTTTACTCCTATTCTCACAATTATGTTTTGGATCTTCACCTTATATTGATTACACAATCAATTGTACTAAATAACTCACTTTTCTCTAGTATACTACTCCCAGTTCCTAATGTGTTGTTGACAACTCTACCAAATGGCTTGTACCTCACGATCGATCAAATATTTCAATATAGGATAGACACCACTTTAATTAAGAATGTAACGAAATTTCAACCTCGCGTGCATCCCTTTGTGCAAACTTTTCCTCCTGTGCCGACTCTCACAATCGGACACATAGGGTTGGATGGCGTACAGTTCGTGAACTGCACATGGCGGATGGCATGAGGAGGCCTTCGCTCGCTGTCCGACACCAATGGCACTAGCGAGCATCTCCCCGATGTCGCTGCTCCATTCATCGAATCGAATAAAGTAGGCTTGCCTCCTA
>NC_041382.1:56971474-56972988 GCF_002162155.2 Triticum dicoccoides
ATTCCATTCACCACTTTCTCCGAGTTAAGAGTCAATACATTGGAACTGTCTTAGGCTAGCCATAATGGTGGTATCTTAGCTGATATCATGCACTCGGGAATAACAAACATGCTGATGTGGCACATAATTAAAGAAGAGAGAGAGGGTTAGAGTAACATAGATAGATATTGTATCATAATAAATGCTATGTTATTATGTGTCATGCATGTCAATAAATAAGATCATCTATGATACTAATATAATACTGAGAGTAGCCTTATGTTTACCATGTTCGTCTTGGTGAGCTCGCCAAAACATAATACTATATGATAACTAGCCGGTTGGAGGATCGGTTCTCCATGAAGAGGGCACGTAGGTAGAAATGAAATTAGGCATGCATGCAATGTTCTTATTAAATTGATAGAATAATGCCAATGCGTTGCAATGAGATATAAATATTATAGTACGTTAGCTTGTGATTTACATGTCAATAATAATGTGATTGTGTAAATAAATATTCATCAAATTCTGCCCGTGAATTACCTTATATTTTGATTAGAAATTTGAGTAAATTAAAGTGGAATTGATTCAGAATATAATTAAATTAAGGTGATTGATTATCATATATATGAAAGGTTGGACGAAGGGGTGGTGCGAAGAAAGGTGAAATGGAAACCTTACATTCTTAGTAGAGATTAATTATTCAAACTCCCGCCAAGTGCTCCCATGGCCAATTAAGAGGTAGTACTATACTCAAGCATGCATGTATCGGTGTATTAAATTCATCACACAGGACCAACAACGGAACAGAGCATGTCGCGTCATTTATAGTATAATAGTTCACTTATTTAGTACCACTCCCTTTAGCTCCATATTAGTTGTCTCGGAATGAAGGGAGTACTAGTTAGCTATACGACTATACACTAACATTAGAACCATATGCTATATACCCCCTCCATACCTAAATATAAGACGTACGGAGGGTGTACGTCCATTCGATTTTCTGTACGGCAGCTTAAATCGAGCCGTATAAGGTTCAGACTGTAGACGCAAGGGCCGCTGGATTGATTTGTCATACAGAAATCGAACCACGGGTGTCGTTCATGGAGCAGTTTCAATGACACTAACACATGACCTACCTTAATCTTTCATAATAATGATTACTGGAGCATGTGTTGTAGATCTCTATATCGACGACCCGCTTCGCTTGAAAGGAGAGGACGAGAAAAATAGAGCAGGGTGCAACTCTCACTAGCTCCATAAATGAAACCAGACTTAGAAATCTCAATTAGCATTCGTGGCCCTCTAGCCCTTTAAACTCGATCATGGGAGTAACCTCTACAACATCAAATATATATTATAAAAATGCACTTTATGACAAATGAAACCAATTTGTTGTTGTAGATGATGACATGTATTGCTATAAATTTGGTCAAGTCTAAAGAAGATTGACTCATGACTGAGCAGAACTTCAAATAATTTGGAACCGAGTGAGTAGGTAACCATTCATCTCCTCGTCTTGGAAGTATGTATGT
>NC_041382.1:56973776-56996731 GCF_002162155.2 Triticum dicoccoides
GGGGAGAGCCTATTGAAAGGATAGTGACGAAGTCAAGATTGACCAAAAACTAAGCACCTATATGATTCGAGAGTACCCCTATAAAGGCATAACTAAAGTGTAGCTCCATGACACAATTGAAATATATTATTTGAGATCAGCACTCAATGATCCAACAAATTAGATAAAATGTATTAAAAATATATCTTCTTTGTATAAATAGCTAGCCTTCACTAACTTATTTCTCTCAACATGTAA
Source organism: Triticum dicoccoides (assembly GCF_002162155.2). NCBI lineage: Eukaryota > Viridiplantae > Streptophyta > Magnoliopsida > Poales > Poaceae > Triticum > Triticum dicoccoides. Next base: position 56,974,014 of record NC_041382.1, read on the forward strand.
GCATGACACCTCATCATGCAACGTGCATGGGAATGGCTAACCTCAACATGCAATCTTGCCATTTATATTTGTTAAAGATTTTACAACTATACAATAGTCGAACTCAACCAAGCTCATGGAACATGGGCATTGGTGATTCAAAAAGTAGGTAACTCAAGTTTACCATGTTTGTCTTGGTGAGTTCGCCTTTTATGTCAGTTGTTTGATCGATCTACTATTCGGTGTTTCCTCTCTAGGGGCAATCGCAATAGTACTTACATCATAGTTGGCAAACTTGCCATATAGGGCATGTGATGGTGTGACGTAGAATAAATTAGGAGAGATACCAAGCTTGTATGTACATAGACCAACAATCCCACAATCTCTATGGTGAAAAGGGAGAGCAAACTTTATAATTCATCTTCTTATATTGAACAAGTCAAGAACACTATATAAGTGTTTTGGTGTTGACGACAACTAAATTTACGGACTAACCTGGTTCCGTCTTTGGAAGCCAGCCGGTACGGGCGATGTAATCGGAAATCGCGAACCAAAACGTCTAAGTTCCTGACGGACACGGACGGACCTGGTCGCCATATAATCAGATCGAGACGTTTCTTCTTTCTCCCCCAAAAAGAGGTCGATACCCAGAGTTCCAGACGCGCTCCGCAGCAGATATCGAAGAACCCTACTTCATGGCCAAGACGCAACAGCAGCCGTGGTTGGTACAATTCAACGGCACGAGCAAGCCCGTCCTCGTCGCACCGTTCGAGGGATGGCGCCGCTGGGACGAGGCGCCGGGCATGCCGGCGCTGCAAGGGAAGCGATGTATCGGCCTGGATGGAGGTTGGTCGCTCATGCTCGACGAGGTTACCAACGGGTGCTCCCTCGCGAGCATCGCTGATACGTCGCCGTCGGCCCCCACTGTGATCGCTCTCCCGTCCTTGCCCGAGGATGCGCCACCGCCGCACCTGCTGTTCAGCTGCGCGCTCTCGTCGCAAACCCCACCCGACTGCACCGTTGTGCTCAGCTTTTTCACGGGTATGACGTCCCTCATCCACTGCCGTCTCGGCGATGCTGAGTGGTCCTGCCTCCAAGTGGACCTCCCCGAGGAGGGAGACGAGTTCGACGGCCCCATAACCGCCGGCCCGGAGGGGAGGGTGTACGCAACGACCATGCTATCCCTGGTGGCCGTCGATGTCGAGCCCGACATTGGCCGTCAAGGCGATGGAGAGGCATCCGCCGTCCTGCCCCGTGCACGAAGGGTACAAGTGCTACCCGGTGGCATGCCCTGGTGGAGATCTCTTCTTGGTGCGCTGCTGCAACTTTGGCTACCCGTCAGAGGTTGTGGATATAAAGGTTTTTCGATGGAATCAGGATGACAACGCGTGGGAGACGGTTGAAACTATTGGGGACAGAACATTTTTCGTTGGCAGGTTTTCTTTCGCTGTCCCATCGGCGGCTGAAGCAGGAACCCAGCCCAACTGCATCCATATGCTTCACAGAGATTGCGGTGAAGCTGGTGTCTATACCATGTCTCTGGACAATATGACCATAAGGCTCAGTGTAGTCAAGGGATGTGATGAGGACCAACTACTCTGGGCTCTTCCTACTAGGTAAGTTTAGTGGACGTTTAATTCACTCGGTTGATTAGTAGGAGTGGTAGTATATTACTTGTGAGATGGTTTAATAATGTTTCTATGTATGTACCAGCTTCGGTTTGAAAGCAGTACGATCCATTGACACTCCTGATGATGTCTCCAATGAGGTAAGTCTGTACATTATTATATTATTGACAACTCATTAGACTAGCTTAGTGCAAATTAGAATTAAACAAGGCAAATTAACCTATATACTTGATAGGCGATTCAAAGAAGAACTGCACATTGCAGCGGAGAGGAAGAAAAAGAGGGCACTGAGCGGTGGTGTGAACTCGACACCGACTTGCTGCAGCTACTACTATCCAAGATTTCATTCATCGATTTCATACACATTAATGCTGTTTGCAAGCAGTGGAACTCCAATAACAGCCCGATCCAAGATGCAAAAGTGTCGCCATTGCTCATGACAGCTCGGTCAGCAGGAAGGACCAAGGAGGATCTTCTCGAGATTTTCGGTCCAGTGAGCAAGAAGAAATACGTCATCAGGGTTTACATCCCCGCTTCAGGTCTCAAATCACAGGGATCGCATTTATTGCATTTCACAAAGAATGGTTGGGTCATCATGTCAAGAAGCGGCGACCACATGTTCTTCCTAGTGAATCCATTCAAGAATTACTCGGATGGTGGCCATGTGATTGCTCTTCCACCTTTGGATGTCCTTGGCCTCAAAGGATTGTCGTTTTCTTCGGTGCCAGGTTCTTCAGACTTCGTGGTCCTCGCCGTAGGATCTACCCCTGGCGGCGAAGTTATCATTATACAAACTTGGCGAATGGGAGATGAAGAGTGGAAGGAAGAATGCTTAAGCGACGATGATGCACCGTTCTTCATGGCATCTCACAGCCCCGTCTTCCTAGACGGAGTCTTCTATTTTCTGGACATCAATGGCAGGCTTGGAGTCGTGGACCCGAACGAGGATGAGATGGAATTTTGCGTCCTCAAAAAGCCGGATCAACCAATACGTGGAAGCGATGATGTGCATCTTCGTGAACGGGAGTGCAACTATCTGGTGGAGTGGAAGGGGGAGCTAATTGCCATTTTCCGGAAGAATGCCAATGGATTGATCAGAATGTTCAAGCTAGACCGGTCTCAGATGCTTTGGGCGGAGTTGCAAGGTATGGAGGATGCGGCGGTGTTCTGGGATAGGAGCAATGCTCTGATTGCTGTTCCTCTGGCTGGAGAAGATTTATGTAACATGATGTTCCTACCGAACTATACTGAGACTGAAGGTGGTGGAAGGACGCAGGCATTCTACTCATTTCGGGAGCAATGCTACTACCCTTCCTTCTGTGCCAAGGAGCGCATGAACGCCATATGGTTCCAGCCAGACTTGGATGTATTTACGTTGACTCACCACTAGTGCATGTTATTTCCATGTTGACTGAGAGCCTAGCCAGGAGTTCTTGGAAATTCATCGCACCATAGATAGAGCTAGCTAAGGAACAAACTACGGGGTCTAAACATCTAATGCTATATTACTGGCAAGCGAACCATCATGTTTCTTCGCTTATGCTAAATCATATGTTCTGTCAATCATATATAATAGGTTCCAAATTACCAGTTGGTAAAGTTTCTCTGTAATAATTGTAATAATAATGATGGTTATAATTGTAATAATGATGTTGATTTGAAATCTAATGCATTCTCTTTGATTCAAATTAATTGACCCAACTTTAGTACAACTTTGATAATAAAGTTTTTCAGCCAAGAAAATCAGCTGATAACTAATGCTAAAAAAAATCAACTGATGAAAATAATAAAGTTACACGTTTGTTCCAAACTCGAAAAGTCAACCCGTACCCATGTTTGTGTACAAGCAGCAGTTCTATTTTGACATGTATGGCATGCATGACCTCATGTTCATGCCATCCATTGTTTTCCTTATTTGCTTAAACTATATTTGTGCATGTAAAATAACATCTTCGTCGCTTTTGATTACTCCTCGATAACATATGCTCCGTATGAAGTCGCCCCTCCCGAGTCGCTCCCGCGGGCGACCGAGAGGGAAACCCTAGTGCCGCCGGGCTCGCGCCTCTCCTCCCATCTCTCCTCCTCGCCATTAGAGCAGCGGTGGGACCCTCTCCTCCCTTGGCTGGCGAGATCTGCAGGGGTGGAGACAGGGAGGGGCGAGCAGGGGTCAGACCCCTGCCAATCTCTCGCCCCCCTCAACAATTTGGTGTAGGTACTGTGTACTGTATGTGCCTAATGGCCGTAACTAATTGCATCATTAGCACATATGTTAACAATTAACTAAAATATCACCGAAATAGAGAAGCCATATAACCCAATAACCCATGTACCGATGTACGGTGGTTGTGGCTGGCTATTATTTAGCCACGGACAGTGTCGAATCCATCAGATCGAAATTGATATGTGCCTGCATGCGTCCATGTGATGCATATCCACTAGGGCGTTCGCCGCCGCCGCCGCTTGCCATCAGCGTGTCCTGCACAGGGGCTTGCCATTGCCGCTGGCCGCTGCCGCTACTCGCCACGACAAGAATACCGTCCATTCATCTACAGTATGCTCTCTGCTGTCGACGCACGGGACGGTTAGATGCAGGCGGGTCAAATACGAGTAGATGCCGGTGAGCAGGATAGATGCACGTAAACTACATACTACTACTAGCTTATGTATTGGTTAATTTTATTATTCCCACCGTCCTAAAATAATTATGGTTTTAGTTTATCCTTAGTTAAATTTGATCAAATTTATAAATATTATGATGAGATCTACAAAATTAAATAAATATGATTTTACAAATTTGAGGGAGTATGACTTATAATAAACCTAAAAATCCAATTATTTCGGAACAATAGGAGTAGATTTTTTTAATGTAAATTATGATCTTAATCCACATAATACATATTTCATATAAATAGTAAATTAGTTTAATAATTATGCACCTTTTTATAGTAGTTAATGATGAGGTAAAAGACAATACCAACTAATGGGGTAAATACTTTTTCAAACCAATTGCTTCAACTTCAAGCTCCAACGTTTTGCTGAGAATTATCATGTTTTCAGTTCCAAACCATAATATTATGCTTTATCACCACCCTATCATGAGGCTTAATATAATATGATATTTCATTAGTCATATCAATAATAATATTCGCCCCCTTCATGTTCAAATCATGGCTCTGCCCCTGGAGATCTGGCGTGAGCATCTCTCTTCGGCGGACGGCAACATGTTGGCGGCGGGACGCATGGGCGTGGACTCGGGCGGCCACAGTGGGATCCTATGTGTGTCGCGCGCCCGTGGTGTCTCCTGGTAGCCGAGTGATAGGTTGTTCGGGGCGCGCACATGGTGGTTGGGTGGTACGATTTAGTGCGGCTAGATCTGGCCGCCAGCGCCTGGGATGGCGTGGGGCTGACCACCAGCGGCGGTTGCTAGGGATCCCCTCCGGTGGCTAGTGTTGCCCATGGTTGGCCTCGGCTGGGAACCACCAGTGCTTCGGGTTGGTTTGCTGGTGGTGGCTCAAGGGTGCACGGGTTGTTGGCCGACGCGACGTGGTGTTTGGTTCTTGATGGTAGGGTGCAGGTGGCGGTGACCTCCCTTCTCCTTGGTATGGGTCGGCGACGTGCGGGCTCATGCTCGTTGAGGTGGCTACGAGCTAGGGATTGTGTTCGGGCAGGCCTGATTTGGGCTCGAGGCAGATCGGAGAACTTGCTCCGGGTAGGTGAGGTGGGGTTCAGTATGGGTTGTGCTCGCGGATGGTGCTCCTGTTATCCTCGCGGGTACGGTGGTCGGCGTTGTTGGTCGTGATATCGTTGTGTTGCAAGGCGGATTGGCGTTCGTGGCCACAGACATGGCGTCGTGCGTGCTAGCTTGGGCCAGGGCTTGGATCTTCTTGCCGGCGGCCGTTAGTAGTGACGGAGTCGTGTCCCCCCTCCCCCCAATCCACCGGGATTTGCTGGGGATGTAGGCGTGGGTGCCTCCTATGGTGGAGGCACCTACCCAGGATCGGTGACTGATGTCGGGCTAGGAGTAGGGAGCGTTCCTTTTACTCTTCCTACCGTGGCTAAGTGCGATGTGAAGTGAGTGGTGGACGGTGTCTCGCGACATGGATGCCGAGTTGGAGGCCCGGGATGGCAGTCTGCATGGTTTGCCAGTCAGCAGGCACCATTGCAGTGGTGGTGGCTCTCCTTCATGGTTGTGCGGGCAACAGGAGGTGTAGCAGTCGGTTATTCATGTGTGCCCTTTGTCCTCTCATGGGCGTCGCCTTGATTTGGATCATGGTGGTGAGCTGCCGAGTGAAAGCTCCACGCCTTGGCGCCGACGATGGCGACTCCCATGGGTGTCGCACTCTTCTTGAAGACGTCGTCGTGGTTCTTCTCTCAGTGCCAGGGCTCCGGGTGAAGACCTTTGTTCGTTGTGAACTCGGTAGCGGCGACGCTCGGCCCCGTTCTCCCTCTTGAGGGCGTTGTCATGGAGCTTAGGTGCAGGTAGTAGTGTGGTGGTGTGTTTAGATCATCCTGCGTTCTTTATTGGTAGTGTAGTCGCATGCATTCTGCATGATCCGGTTATCTTGGGATCGGCTTTATAAGAAGGCAACCTCACCACCATGTATCATTCGTGTTTTTCTTCGGTTGTTTATTTATATTTAAAGCGAGACAAAAGCCTGTTTCGAGATGAAGGAAATATGCCCTAGAGGCAATAATAAAGTTGTTATTTATATTTCCTTATATGATGAAAAATATTTATTATTCATGCTAGAATTGTACTAACCATAAACTTAGTACATGTGTGAATACATAGACAAACAGAGTGTCCCTAGTATGCCTCTACTTGACTAGCTCGTTAATCAAAGATGGTTAAGTTTCCTAGCCATAGACAAACAGAGTTGTCATTTGATGAACGGGATCACATCATTAGAGAATGATGTGATGGACAAGACCCATCCGTTAGCTTAGCATGATGATCGTTTAGTTTATTGCTATTGCTTTCTTCATGACTTATACATGTTCCTATGACTGTGAGATTATGCAACTCCCGAATACCGGAGGAACACTTAGTGTGCTATCAAACGTCACAACGTAACTAGGTGATTATAAAGATGCTCTACAGGTGTCTCCGATGGTGTTTGTTGAGTTGACATAGATCGAGATTAGGATTTGTCACTCCGATTGTCGGAGAGGTATCGCTGGGCCCTCTTGGTAATGCACATCACTATATAAGCCTTGCAAGAAATGTGACTAATGAGTTAGTTACAGGATGATGCATTATGAAATGAGTAAAGAGACTTGCCGGTGACGAGATTGAACTAGGTATGGTGATACCTATGATCGAATCTCGGGCAAGTAACATACTGATGACAAAGCGAACAACGTATGTTGTTATGTGGTTTGACCGATAAAGATCTTCATAGAATATGTAGGATCCAATATGAGCATGGAGGTTCTGCTATTGGTCGGTCATGTCTACATAGTTCTCGAACCCGTAGGGTCCGCACGCTTAACGTTCGATGACGATTCGTATTTTGAATTTATGTGTTTTGATGTACCGAAGGTTGTTTGGAGTCCCGGATGAGATCATGGACATGACGAGGAGTCTCGAAATGGTCGAGACATAAAGATTAGTATATTGGAAGGTTATATTCGGACATTGGAATGGTTCCAAAGTGTATCGGGTATTTTCCGGAGTACCGGGGGGTTACCGGAACCCCCTGGGGGGTTATTGGGCCTCATGGGCCTAGTGGTGGAAGAGAGGAGGCAGGCCAATGTGTGGCGCTCCCCCTAGCCCAAACCGCATTGGACTAGGGTTTGGGGGGCGCCCCCCCCTTTCCTTCTCTCCTCCCCCTCCTTCCCCCCTTCTCCTTGTGAAAGTAGGAAAGGGGGGCGAATCCTACTTGGAGTAGGACTCCCCCCCTTGGGCGCGCCTCCCCTGGCCGGCCTCCTCCCTCCCTCCCTCCTTTATATACGTGGGGAGAGGGGCACCTCATAGACACACAAGTTGATCTTTAGCCATGTGCGGTGCCCCCTCCACAGTTTTACACCTCGGTCATATCGTCGTAGTGCTTAGGCGAAGCCCTACGCCGGTAACTTCATCATCACCATCACCATGCCGTCGTGCTGACAAAACTCTCCCTCGGCCTCAGCTGGATCAAGATTTCGAGGGACGTCACCGAGTTGTACATGTGTAGATCACGGAGGTGTCGTGCGTTCGGTACTTGATCGGTTGGATCGCGAAGACGTTCGACTACATCAACTACTAAACGCTTCTGCTTTCGGTCTACGAGGGTACGTGGACACACTCTCTCCGCTTTTTGCTATGCTTATCCTAGATAGATCTTGCGTGATTGTAGGCAAAAAAATTTAAATACTACGTTCCCCAATAGTGGCATCCGAGTCACGTCTATGCGTAGATGTTATATGCACGAGTAGAACACAAAGAGTTGTGGGCGATAATAGTCATACTGCTTGCCAGCATTTCATTGATTCAGCGGTATTGTTGGATGAAGTGGCCCAGACCGACATTACATGACCGCATTCATGAGACTGGTTCTGTGCCTGGTCCGTGTTGAAGGTTAAAACAACACACTTGATGAAAAATCGTTGTGGTTTTGATGCATAGGTAAGAACGGTTCTTGCTAAGCACGTAGCAGCCACGTAAAACACGCAACAACAAAGTAGAGGACATCTAAGTTGTTTTTGCAGGTCATGTTGTGATGTGATATGGTCAAGACGTGATGAGATCAAGGTGTCAAGCCGGTGACGATGGTGATCATGACGGTGCTTTGGAGATGGAGATCAAAGGCACAAGATGATGATGGCCATATCATATCACTTATGTTGATTGCATGTGATGTTTATCCGTTATGCATCTTATTTTGCTTAGTTTGTCGGTAGCATTATAAGATGATCTATCACTAAATTTCAAGGTATAAGTGTTATCCCTGAGTATGCACCATTGCGACAGTTCGTCGTGCCGAGACAGCACGTGATGATCGGGTGTGATAAGCTCTACGTTCACATACAACGGGTGCAAGCCAGTTTTGCACTCGCAGAATACTTGGGTTAAACTTGACAAGCCTATCATATGCAGATATGGCCTTAGAACAATGAGACCGAAAGGTCGAGCGTGAATCATATAGTAGATATGATCAACATAGTGATGTTCACCATTGAAAACTACTCCATCTCACGTGATGATCGGACATGGTTTAGTTGATTTGGATCACATGATCACTTAGATGATTAGAGGGATGTCTATCTAAGTGGGAGTTCTTAAGTAATATTATTAATTGAACTTCAATTTATCATGAACTTAGTACCTGATGGTCTATGTTGTTGTAGATCAATGGCATGTGCTACTGTTCCTTTGAATTTTAATGCGTTCCTAGAGAAAGCTAAGTTGAAAGATGATGGTAGCAACTACACGGACTGGGTCCATAACTTGAGGATTATCCTCATTACTGCACAGAAGAGTTACGTCCTGGAAGCACCGCTAGGTGCAAGACCCGCTGCAGGAGCAACGCTGGACGTTATGAACGCCTGGGAGAGCAAAGATGATGACTACTCGATAGTTCAGTGTGCCATGCTTTACGGCTTAGAACCGAGACTTCAACGACGTTTTGAACGTCATGGAGCATATGAGATGTTCCAGGAGTTGAAGTTAATATTTCAAGAAAATTCCCGGATTGAGAGATATGAAGTCTCCAATAAGTTCTACAGCTGCAAAATGGAGGAGAACAGTTCTGTCAGTAAACATATAATCAAAATGTCTTGGTACCACAATCACTTGACTCAACTAGGAGTTAATCTTCCGGTTGATAGTGTCATTGACAGAGTTCTTCAATCACTGCCACCAAGCTACAAAAGCTTAGTGATGAACTATAATACACAAGGGATCGATAATACAATTCCCGAGCTCTTCATGGTGCTAAAGGTTGCGGAGGTAGAAATCAAGAAGGAGCATCAAGTGTTGATGGTCAACAAGACCACTAGTTTCAAGAAAAATGGTAAAGGGAAGAAGGGGAACTTCAAGAAGAACGGCAAGCAAGTTGCTGCTCAAGTGAAGAAACCCAAGTCTTGACCTAAGCCTAAGACTGAGTGCTTCTACTGCAAAGGGACTGGTCACTGGAAGGGGAACTGCCCCAAGTATTTGGCGGATAATAAGGATGGAAAAGTGAAAGGTATATTTGATATACATGTTATTGATATGTACCTTACTAATGCTCGCAGTAGTGTCTGGGTATTTGATACTGGTTCTGTTACTCATATTTGCAACTCGAAACAGGGGCTATGGATTAAGCGAAGATTGGCTAAGGGTGAGGTGACAATGCGCGTGGGAAATGGTTCCAAAGTCGATGTGATCGCCGTCGGCACGCTACCTCTACATCTACCTTCGGGATTAGTTTTACACCTGAATAATTGTTATTTGATGCTAGCGTTAAGCGTGAACATTATATCTGGATCTTGTTTGATGCTAGACGGTTATTCATTTGAATCAGAGAATAATGGTTGTTCTGTTTATATGAGTAATATCTTTTATGGTCACGCACCCTTGATGAGTGGTCTATTTTTGTCGAATCTCGATAGTAGTGACACACTTATTCATAGTATTGAAGCCAAAAGATATAAGTTTAATAATGATAATGCAACTTATTTGTGGCACTTCCGTTTGGGTCATATTGGTGTAAAGCGCATGAAGAAACTCCATGCTGATGGGCTTTTGGAATCACTTGATTATGAATCACTTGATGCTTGCGAACCATGCCTCATGGGAAAGATGACTAAAACTCCGTTCTCTGGAACAATGGAGCGAGTAACAGACTTGTTGGAAATAATACATACTGATGTATGCGGTCCGATGAGTGTTGAGGCTCACGGCGGGTATCATTATTTTCTGACCTTCACAGATAATTTGAGCAGATATGGGTATATCTACTTGATGAAACATAAGTTTGAAACATTTGAAAAGTTCAAAGAATTTCAGAGTGAAGTAGAAAATCATCGTAACAAGAAAATAAAGTTTCTACGATATGGTCGTGGAGGAGAATATTTGAGTTACGAGTGTGGTCTTAATTTGAAACAATACGGAATAGTTTTGCAACTCACGCCACCCGGAACACCACAGCGTAATGGTGTGTCCGAATGTCGTAACCTCACTTTATTAGATATGGTGCGATCTATGATGTGTCTTACTGACTTACGGCTATCGTTTTAGGGTTATGCTTTAGAGACAGCTGCATTCACGTTAAATAGGGCACCATCTAAATCCATTGAGACAACACCATATGAACTGTGGTTTGGCAAGAAACCCAAGTTGTCATTTCTTAAAGTTCGGGGCTACGATGCTTATGTGAAAAAGCTTCAACCTGATAAGCTTGAACCCAAATCGGAGAAATGTGTCTTCATAGGATACCCAAAGGAGACTGTTGGGTACACCTTCTATCACAGATCCGAAGGCAAGATATTCGTTTCTAAGAATGGATCCTTTCTAGAGAAGGAGTTTCTCTCAAAAGAAGCGAGTGGGAGGAAAGTAGAACTTGATGAGGTAATTGTACCTGCTCCCTTACTAGAAAGTAGTTAATCATAGAAATCAGTCCAGTGATTCCTACACCAATTAGTGAGGGAGCTAATGATGACGATCATGAAACTTCTGATCAAGTTACTACCGAACCTCGTAGGTCAACCAGAGTAAGATCCGCACGAGAGTGGTACGGTAATCCTGTTCTGGAGGTCATGTTACTTGACCAAGACAAACCTACGAACTATGAGGAAGTGATGATGAGCCTAGATTCTGTGAAATGGCTTGAGGCCATGAAATCTGAGATGGGATCCATGTATGAGAACAAAGTGTGGACTTTAGTTGACTTTCTCGATGATCAGCAAGCCATAGAGAATAAATGGATCTTCAAAAAGATGACTGACGTTGACGGTAATGTTACTGTCTACAAAGCTTGACTTGTTGCGAAAGGTTTTCGACAAGTTCAAGGAGTTGACTACAATGAGACCTTCTCACCCGTAGCGATGCTTAAGTCCATCCGAATCATGTTAGCAATTGCTGCATTTTATGATTATGAAATTTGGCAAATGGATGTCAAAACTGCATTCCTGAATGGATTTCTGGAAGATGAGTTGTATATGATGCAACCAGAAGGTTTTATCGATCCAAAGGACGCTAACAAAGTGTGCAAGCTCCAGCGATCCATTTATGGACTGGTGCAAGCATCTCGGAGTTGGAATAAACGTTTTGATAGTGTGATCAAAGCATATGGTTTTATACAGACTTTTGGAGAAGCATGTATTTACAAGAAAGTGAGTGGGAGCTCTGTAGCATTTCTAATATTATATGTGGATGACATATTGTTTATTGGAAATGATATAGAATTTCTGGATAGCATAAAAGGATACTTGAATAAGAGTTTTTCAATGAAAGACCTCGGTGAAGTTGCTTATATATTGGGCATCAAGATCTATAGAGATAGATCAAGATGCTTAATTGGACTTTCACAAAGCACATACCTTGATAAAGTTTTGAATAAGTTCAAAATGGATTAAGCAAAGAAAGGGTTCTTGTCTGTGTTATAAGGTGTGAAGTTGAGTCAGACTCAATGCCCGACCACTGTAGAAGATAGCGAGAAAATGAAAGTCATTCCCTATGTTTCAGCCATAGGTTCTATCATGTATGCAATGTTGTGTACCAGACCTAATGTGTGACTTTCTATTAGTTTAGCAGGGAGGTACCAAAGTAATCCAGGAGTGGATCACTGGACAACGGTCAAGAACATCCTGAAATACCTAAAGAGGACTAAGGATATGTTTCTTGTTTATGGACGTGACAAAGAGCTCGTCGTAAATGGTTACGTCGATGCAAGCTTTGACACTGATCCGGATGACTCTAAGTCATAAACCGGATACGTATTTATATTGAACGGTGGAGCTGTCAGTTGGTGCAGTTCTAAGCAAAGCGTCGTGGCGGGATCTACGTGTGAAGCGGAGTACATAGCTGCTTCGGAAGCAGCAAATGAAGGAGTCTGGATGAAGGAGCTCATATCCGATCTAGGTGTCATACCTAGTGCATCGGGTCCAATGAAAATCTTTTGTGACAATACTGGAGCAATAACCTTCGCGAAGGAATCCAGATTTCACAAGAGAACCAAACACATCAAGAGACACTTCAATTCCATCTGCGATCAAGTCAAGGAGGGAGACATAGAGATTTGCAAAATACATACGGATCTGAATGTTGCAGTCCCGTTGACTAAGCCTCTCTCATGAGAAAAACATGATCAACACCAAGACTTCATGGGTGTTAGAATCATTACTATGTAATCTAGATTATTGACTCTAGTGCAAGTGGGAGACTAAAGGAAATATGCCCTAGAGGCAATAATAAAGTTGTTATTTATATTTCCTTATATCATGATAAATGTTTATTATTCATGCTAGAATTGTATTAACCGGAAACTTAGTAAATGTGTGAATACATAGACAAACAGAGTGTCCCTAGTATGCCTCTACTTGACTAGCTTGTTAATCAAAGATGGTTAAGTTTCCTAGCCATAGACATGAGTTGTCATTTGATGAACGGGGTCACATCATTAGAGAATGATGTGATGGACAAGACCCATCCGTTAGCTTGGCACTATGATCGTTTAGTTTATTGCTATTGCTCTCTTCATGACTTATACATGTTCCTATGACTATGAGATTATGCAACTCCAGAATATCGGAGGAACACTTAGTGTGCTATCAAACGTCATAACGTAACTGGGTGATTATTGCTACCTCTTGAGCACTTTGTTGGTTTTCCCTTGAAGAGGAAAGGGTGATGCAGTAGAGTAACGTAAGTATTTCCCTCAGTTTTTGATAACCAAGGTATCAATCCAGTAGGAGACCACGCTCAAGTCCCATGCACCTACACAAACAAATAAGAACCTTGCAACCAAGGTGATAAAGGGGTTGCCAATACCTTCACGACCACTTGCAAAAGTGAGATCTGATAGAGATGATAAGATAATTTTTTTGATATTTTTATGATAAAGACTAAATGTAAAGAAAGCAAAATAAACGGCGCCAGAAATAGCTTGTTGACGGGAGATTAATATAATGGAAAATAGACCCGGTCGCCATAGGTTTCACTAGTGGCTTCTCTCAAGATAGCATAAGTATTACGGTGGGTGAAGAAATTACTGTCGAGCAATTGATATAATTGAGCATAGTTATGAGAATATCTAGGTATGGTCATGTATATAGGCATCACGTCCGTGACAAGTAGACCGACTCCTGCCTACATCTACTACTATTACTCCACACATTGACCGCTATCCAGCATGCATCTAGAGTATTAAGTTCATAAGAAAGGAATAACGGTTTAAGCAAGATGACATGATGTAGAGGGATAAACTCATGCAATATGATATAGATCCCATCTTTTTATCCTCGATGGCAACAATACAATACATGTCGTTTCCCCTACTGTCACTGGGATCGACCACCGCAAGATTGAACCCAAAGCTAAGCACTTCCCGTTGCAAGAAAGATCAATCTAGTAGGCCAAACCAAACTGATAATTCGAAGAGACTTGCAAAGATAACCAATCATACATAAAAGAATTCAGAGGAGATTCAAATATTGTTCATAGATAATCTTGATCATAAACCCACAATTCATCGGATCTCGACAAACACACCGCAAGAGAAGATTACATCAAACAGATCTCCAAGAGAATCAAGGAGAACTTTGTATTGAGATCCAAAGAGAGATAAGAAGCCATCTAGCTAATAACTATGGACCCGAAGGTCTGAGGTAAACTACTCACACATCATCGGAGAGGCTATGGTGCTGATGTAGAAGCCCTCCGTGATCGATGCCCCTCCGACGGAGCGCTGGAAAAGGCCCCAAGATGGGATCTCGCGGGTACAGAAGGTTGCGGCGGTGGAAATAGGGTTTTGGATCCCCCTCTGATGTTTTCGGGGTACGTAGGTATATATAGGAGGAAGAAGTAGGTCGGTGGAGCTACCAGGGGCACACGAGAGTGGAGGGCGCGCCCAGGGGGTAGGCGCGCCCCCCTGCCTCGTGGCCCCCTTATTGATTGCTCGACGTCGATGAAGGAAATATGCCCTAGAGGCAATAATAAAGTTATTATTTATTTCCTTATATCATGATAAATGTTTATTATTCATGCTAGAATTGTATTAACCGGAAACATAATACTTGTGTGAATACATAGACAAACAAAGTGTCACTAGTATGCCTCTACTTGACCAGCTCATTAATCAAAGATGGTTATGTTTCCTAACCATAGACATGAGTTGTCATTTGACTAACGGGATCACATCATTAGGAGAATGATGTGATTGACATGACCCATTCCATTAGCTTAGCACCCGATCGTTTAGTTTGTTGCTATTGCTTTCTTCATGACTTATACATGTTCCTATGACTACGAGATTATGTACCTCCCGTTTACCGGAGGAACACTTTGTGTGCTACCAAACGTCACAACGTAACTGGGTGATTATAAAGGTGCTCTACAGGTGTCTCCAAAGGTACATGTTGGGTTGGCGTATTTTGAGATTAGGATTTGTCACTCCGATTGTCGGAGAGGTATCTCTGGGCCCTCTCGGTAATGCACATCACTTAAGCCTTGCAAGCAATGCAACTAATAAGTTAGTTGCAAGACGATGTATTATAGAACGAGTAAAGAGACTTGCCGGTAACGAGATTGAACTAGGTATTAAGATACCGACGATCAAATCTCGGGCAAGTAACATACCGATGACAAAGGGAACAAACGTATGTTGTTATGCGGTCTGACCGATAAAGATCTTCGTAGAATATGTAGGAGCCAATATGAGCTTCTAGGTTCCGCTATTGGTTATTGACCGGAGACGTGTCTCGGTCATGTCTACATTATTCTCGAACCCGTAGGGTCCGCACGCTTAACGTTACGATGACAGTTTCATTATGAGTTTATATATTTTGATGTACCGAAGGTTGTTCAGAGTCCCGAATGTGATCACGGACTTGACGAGGAGTCTCGAAATGGTTGAGACATAAAGATCGATATATTGGACGACTATATTTGGACACCGGAAAGGTTCCGGGTGAGATTGGGACAATACCGGATCACCGGGAGTTTATCGGAACCCCCCGGGAGGTATATGGGCCTTATTGGGCCTTAGTGGAAAGGAGGGGAAACGATCAAGGGAGGGGCGCCCCCCCCAAGCCCAATCCGAATTGGGAAGGGGGCCGGCCCCCCCTTTCCTTCCTCCCTCCTTCCTCTTCCTTCCCTCTCCTACTCCTAATAGGAAAAAGGGGAGTCCTACTCCCTGTGGGAGTTGGACTCCCCCCTAGGGCGCGCCACCCTCCTTGGACGGCCCCCTCCTCCACTCCTTTATATACGGGGGCAGGGGGGCACCCCATGGACACAACAATTGATCATTGATCTCTTAGCCGTGTGCGGTGCCGCCCTCCACCATAATCCTTGATAATATTGTAGCAGTGCTTAGGCGAAGCCCTGTGATGGTAGAACATTAAGATCGTCACCATGCCGTCGTGCTGACGGAACTCTTCCCTGACACTTTGCTGGATCGGAGTCCGGGGATCGTCATCGAGCTGAACGTGTGCTAGAACTCGGAGGTGCCGTAGTTTCGGTGCTTGATCGGTCGGGCCGTGAAGACGTACGACTACATCAACCGCATTGTTCTAACGCTTCCGCTTTCAGTCTACGAGGGTACGTAGACAACACTCTCCCCTCTCTTTGCTATGCATCACCATGATCTTGCGTGTGTGTAGGAAATTTTTTGAAATTACTACGTTCCCCAACAGTGGCATCCGAGCCTAGGTTTTATGCGTTGATGTTATATGCATGAGTAGAACACAAGTGAGTTGTGGGCGATATAAGTCATACTGCTTACCAGCATGTCATACTTTGGTTCGGCGGTATTGTTGGATGAAGCGGCCCGGACCGACATTACGCGTACGCTTACGCAAGACTGGTTCTACCAACGTGCTTTGCACAAAGGTGGCTGGCGGGTGTCAGTTTCTCCAACTTTAGTTGAACCAAGTGTGGCTACGCCCGGTCCTTGCGAAGGTTAAAACAGCACCAACTTGACAAACTATTGTTGTGGTTTTGATGCGTAGGTACGAACGGTTCTTGCTAAAGCCCGTAGCAGCCACGTAAAACTTGCAACAACAAAGTAGAGGACGTCTAACTTGTTTTTGCAGGGCATCTTGTGATGTGATATGGTCAAGACATGATGCTAAATTTTATTGTATGAGATGATCATGTTTTGTAACCGAGTTATCGGCAACTGGCAGGAGCATATGGTTGTCGCTTTATTGTATGCAATGCAATCGCGCTGTAATGCTTTACTTTATCACTAAGCGGTAGCGATAGTCGTGGAAGCATAAGATTGGCGAGACGACAACGATGCTACGATGGAGATCAAGGTGTCGCGCCGGTGATGATGGTGATCATGACAATGCTTCGGAGATTGAGATCACAAGCACAAGATGATGATGGCCATATCATATCACTTATATCGATTGCATGTGACGTTTATCTTTTATGCATCTTACCTTGCTTTGATTGACGGTAGCATTATAAGATGATCGCTCACTAAATTTCAAGATAAAAGTGTTCTCCCTGAGTATGCACCGTTGCCAAAGTTCATCGTGCCCAGACACCACGTGATGATCGGGTGTGACAACCTCTACGTCCATCTACAATGGGTGCAAGCCAGTTTTGCACACGCAGAATACTCAGGTTAAACTTAACGAGCCTAGCATATGCAGATATGGCCTCGGAACACTGAGACCGAAAGGTCGAGCGTGAATCATATAGTAGATATGATCAACATAGTGATGTTCACCATTGAAAACTACTCCATTTCACGTGATGATCGATTATGGTTTAGTTGATTTGGATCACGTGATCACTTAGAAGATTAGAGGGATGTCTTTCTAAGTGGGAGTTCTTAAGTAATCTGATTAATTGAACTTAAATTTATCATGAACTTAGTACCTGATAGTATCTTGCTTGTTTATGTTTGATTGTAGATAGATGGCCCGTCCTGTTGTTCCGTTGAATTTTAATGCGTTCCTTGAGAAAGCAAAGTTGAAAGATGATGGTAGCAATTATACGGACTGGTCCGTAACTTGAGGATTATCCTCATTGTTGCACAGAAGACTTACGTCCTGGAAGCACCGCTGGGTGCCAGGCCTGCTGCTGGAGCAACACCAGATGTTATGAACGTCTGGCAGAGCAAAGCTGATGACTACTTGATAGTTCAGTGTGCCATGCTTTACGGCTTAGAATCGGGACTTCAACGATGTTTTGAACGTCATGGAGCATATAAGATGTTCCAGGAGTTGAAGTTAATATTTCAAGCAAATGCCCGGATTGAGAGATATGAAGTCTCCAATAAGTTCTATAGCTGCAAGATGGAGGAGAACAGTTCTGTTAGTGAGCATATGCTCAAAATGTCTGGGGTATAATAATCACTTAATTCAACTGGGAGTTAATCTTCCGGATGATTGCGTCATTGACAGAATTCTCCAATCACTTCCCCCTAGCTACAAGAGCTTCGTGATGAACTATAATATGCAAGGGATGGATAAGACAATTCCCGAGCTCTTGGCAATGCTAAAAGCTGCGGAGGTAGAAATCAAGAAGGAGCATAAAGTGTTGATGGTCAACAATACCACTAGTTTCAAGAAAAAGGGCAAGGGGATGAAGAAGGGGAACTTCAAGAAGAACAGCAAGCAAGTTGCTGCTCAGGAGAAGAAACCCAAGTCTGGACCTAAGCCTAAAACTGAGTGCTTCTACTGCAAGCAGACTGGTCACTGGAAGCGGAACTGCCCCAAGTATTTGGCGGATAAGAAGGATGGCAAGGTGAACAAAGGTATATGTGATATACATGTTATTGATGTGTACCTTACTAGAGATCGTAATAGCACCTGGGTATTTGATACTGGTTCAGTTGCTAATATTTGCAACTCGAAACAGGGACTACGGATTAAGCGAACACTGGCGAAGGACGAGGTGACGATACGCGTGGGAAATGGTTCCAAACTCGATGTGATCGCGGTCGGCACGCTACCTCTACATCTACCATCGGGATTAGTATTAGACCTAAATAATTGTTATTTGGTGCCAGCGTTAAGCATGAACATTATATCTAGATCTTGTTTGATGCGAGACGGTTATTCATTTAAATCATAGAATAATGGTTGTTCTATTTATATGAGTAATATCTTTTATGGTCATGCACCCTTGAAGAGTGGTCTATTTTTTATGAATCTCGATAGTAGTGATACACATATTCATGATGTTGAAGCCAAAAGATGCAGAGTTGATAATGAGAGTGCAACTTATTTGTGGCACTATCATTTAGGCTATATCGGTGTAAAGCGCATGAAGAAACTCGATACTGATGGACTTTTGGAACCACTTGATTATGAATCACTTGGTACTTGCGAACCATGCCTCATGGGCAAGATGACTAAAACACCGTTCTCCGGTACTATGGAGAGAGCAACAGATTTGTTGGAAATCATACATACAGATGTATGTGGTCCAATGAATATTGAAGCTCGTGGCGGATATCGTTATTTTCTCACCTTCACAGATGATTTAAGCAGATATGGGTATATCTACTTAATGAAACATAAGTCTGAAACATTTGAAAAGTTAAAAGAATTTTAGAGTGAAGTTGAAAATCATCGTAACAAGAAAATAAAGTTTCTATGATCTGATCGTGGAGGAGAATATTTGAGTTACGAGTTTGGTTTACATTTGAAACAATGCGGAATAGTTTTGCAGCTCATGCCACCCGGAACACCACAGCGTAATGGTGTGTCCGAATGTCGTAATCGTACTTTACTTGATATGGTGCGATCTATGATGTCTCTTACAGATTTACCGCTATCGTTTTGGGGTATGCTTTAGAGATGGCCGCATTCACATTAAATAGGGAACCATCAAAATCCGTTGAGACGACGCCTTATGAACTATGGTTTGGCAAGAAACCAAAGTTGTCGTTTCTGAAAGTTTGGGGCTGCGATGCTTATGTGAACCCAAATCGGAGAAATGTGTCTTCATAGGATACCCGAAGGAGACTGTTGGGTACACCTTCTATCACAGATCCGAAGGCAAGACATTTGTTGATAAGAATGGATCCTTTCTAGAGAAGGAGTTTCTCTCGAAAGAATTGAATGGGAGGAAAGTAGAACTTGATGAGGTAACTGTACCTGCTCCCTTATTGGAAAATAGTACATCACAGAAACCGGTTTCTGTGACACCTACACCAATTAGTGAGGAAGCTAATGATAATGATCATGAAACTTCAGAACAAGTTACTACTGAACCTCATAGATCAACCAGAGTAAGATCCGCAACAGAGTGGTACGGTAATCCTGTTCTAGAAGTCATGCTACTAGATCATGATGAACCTACGAACTATGAAGAAGCGATGGTGAGCCCAGATTCCGCAAAATGGCTTGAAGCCATGAAATCTGAGATGGGATCCATGTATGAGAACAAAGTGTGGACTTTGGTTGACTTGCCCAATGATCGGCAAGCAATTGAGAATAAATGGATCTTCAAGAAGAAGACTGACGCTGACGGTAATGTTACTATCTACAAAGCTCGACTTGTCGCAAAAGGTTTTCGACAAGTTCAAGGGATTGACTACGATGAGACCTTCTCACCCATAGCGATGCTTAAGTCTATCCGAATCATGTTAGCAATTGCCGCATTTTATGATTATGAAATTTGGCAGATGGATGTCAAAACTGCATTCCTGAATGGATTTCTGGAAGAAGAGTTGTATATGATGCAGCCGGAAGGTTTTGTCGATGCAAAGGGAGCTAACAAAGTGTGCAAGCTCCAACGATCCATTTATGGACTAGTGCAAGCATCTCGGAGTTGGAATAAACGCTTTGATAGTGTGATCAAAGCATTTGATTTTATACAGACTTTTGGAGAAACCTGTATTTACAAGAAAGTGAGTGGGAGCTCTGTAGCATTTCTGATATTATATGTGGATGACATATTACTAATCGGAAATGATATAGAATTTCTGGATAGCATAAAGGGATACTTGAATAAGAGTTTTTCAATGAAAGACCTCGGTGAAGCTGCTTACATATTGGGCATTAAGATCTATAGAGATAGATCAAGACGCTTAATTGGCCTTTCACAAAGCACATACCTTGACAAAATTTTGAAGAAGTTCAAAATGGATCAAGCAAAGAAAGGATTCTTGCCTGTGTTACAAGGTGTGAAGTTTAGTAAGACTCAATGCCCGACCACTGCAGAAGATAGAGAGAAAATGAAAGATGTTCCCTATGCTTCAGCCATAGGCTCTATCATGTATGCAATGCTGTGTACCAGACCTGGTGTGTGCCTTGCTATAAGTCTAGCAGGGAGGTACCAAACTAATCCAGGAGTGGATCACTGGACAGCGGTCAAGAACATCCTGAAATACCTGAAAAGGACTAAGGATATGTTTCTCATATATGGAGGTGACAAAGAGCTCATCGTAAATGGTTACGTTGATGCAAGCTTTGACACTGATCCGGACGATTCTAAATCACAAACCGGATACGTATTTACATTAAACGGTGGAGCTGTCAGTTGGTGCAGTTCTAAACAAAGCGTCGTGGCAGGATCTACATGTGAAGCGGAATACATAGCTGCTTCAGAAGAAGCAAACGAAGGAGTCCGGATGAAGGAGTTCATATCCGATCTAGGTGTCATACCTAGTGCATCGGGTCCAATGAAAATCTTTTGTGACAATACTGGTGCAATTGCCTTGGCAAAGGAATCCAGATTTCACAAGAGAACCAAGCACATCAAGAGATGCTTCAATTCCATCCGGGATCTAGTCCAGGTGGGAGACATAGAGATTTGCAAGATACATATGGATCTGAATGTAGCAGACCCATTGACTAAGCCTCTTCCACGAGCAAAACATGATCAGCACCAAGGCTCCATGGCTATTAGAATCATTACTGTGTAATCTAGATTATTGACTCTAGTGCAAGTGGGAGAGTGAAGGAAATATGCCCTAGAGGCAATAATAAAGTTATTATTTATTTCCTTATATCATGATAAATGTTTATTATTCATGCTAGTATTGTATTAACTGGAAACATAATACTTGTGTGAATACATAGACAAACAAAATGTCACTAGTATGCCTCTACTTGACTAGCTCATTGATCAAAGATGGTTATGTTTCCTAACCATAGACATGAGTTGCATTTTATTAATGGGGTCACATCATTAGGAGAATGATGTGATTGACTTGACCCATTCCGTTAGCATAGCACTTGATCGTTTAGTTTGTTGCTATTGCTTTCATCATGACTTATACATGTTCCTATGACTATGAGATTATGCAACTCCCGTTTACCGGAGGAACACTTTGTGTGCTACCAAACGTCACAACGTAACTGGGTGATTATAAAGGTGCTCTACAAGTGTCTCCAAAGGTACATGTTGGGTTGGCGTATTTCGAGATTAGGATTTGTCACTCTGATTGTCGGAGAGGTATCTCTGGGCCCTCTCGGTAATGCACATCACTTAAGCCTTGCAATCAATGCAACTAATAAGTTAGTAGCAAGATGATGTATTACACAATGAGTAAAGAGACTTGCCGATAACGAGATTGAACTAGGTATTGAGATACCGACGATCAAATCTCGGGCAAGTAACATACCGATAAAGTCTTCGTAGAATATGTAGGAGCCAATATGAGCATCTAGGTTCCACTATTGGTTATTGACCAGAGACGTGTCTTGGTCATGTCTACATTGTTCTCGAACCCGTAGGGTCCGCACGCTTAACGTTACGACGACAGTTTCATTATGAGTTTATATATTTTGATGTACCGAAGGTTGTTCAGAGTCCCGGATGTGATCAAGAACTTGACGAGGAGTCTCGAAATGGCCGAGACATAAAGATCGATATATTTGACGACTATATTTGGACACTGGAAGGGTTCCGGGTGAGATTGGGACAATACCGGATCACCGGGAGGTTATCGGAACCCCCCGAGAGGTATATGGGCCTTATTGGGCCTTAGTGGAAAGGAGGGGAAAGGAGCAAGGGAGGGG
>NC_041382.1:56997126-57032390 GCF_002162155.2 Triticum dicoccoides
CCTTCCTCCCTCCTTCCTCTTCCTTCCCTCTCCTACTCCTAATAGGAAAAAGGGGAGTCCTACTCCCTGTGGGAGTTGGACTCCCCCCTAGGGCGCGCCACCCTCCTTGGCCGGCCCCCTCCTCCACTCCTTTATATACGGGGGCAGGGGGGCACCCCATGGACACAACAATTGATCATTGATCTCTTAGCCGTGTGCGGTGCCCCCCTCCACCATAATCCTCGATAATATTGTAGTGGTGCTTAGGCGAAGCCCTGCGACGGTAGAACATCAAGATCGTCACCACGCCGTCGTGCTGACGGAACTCTTCCCCGACATTTTGCTGTATCGGAGTCCAGAGATCGTCATTGAGCTAAACGTGTGCTAGAACTTGGAGGTGTCGTAGTTTCGGTGCTTGATTGGTCGGGCCGTGAAGACGTACGACTACATCAACCGCGTTGTGCTAACGCTTCCGCTTTCGGTCTACGAGGGTACGTAGACAACACTCTCCCCTCTCGTTGCTATGCATCACCATTATCTTGCGTGTGTTGGAAATATGCCCTAGAGGCAATAATAAAATGGTTATTATTATATTTCTTTGTTCATGATAATTGTCTATTGTTCATGCTATAATTGTGTTATCCGGAAATCATAATACATGTGTGAATACATAGACCACAACATGTCCCTAGTGAGCCTCTTGTTGACTAGCTCGTTGATCAAAAGATAGTCATGGTTTCCTGACTATGGAGATTGGATGTCATTGATAACGGGATCACATCATTAGGAGAATGATGTGATGGACAAGACCCAATCCTAAGCATAGCTCAAAGATCGTGTAGTTCGTTTGTTGTAGCTTTTCTGAATGTCAAGTATCATTTCCTTAGACCATGAGATTGTGCCGTACATGTGTTGAACGCGGAAGTGCCGTCCGTTCGGCGCTAGGATCTTCGGTGATTTGGATCACGACAAGTACGACTCCATCAACCCGTTCTCTTGAACGCTTCCGCTCGTGATCTACAAGGGTATGTAGATGCACTCCTCTCTCCCTTGTTGCTAGATGACTCCATGGATTGATCTTGGTGATGCGTAGAAAATCTTAAAATTCTACTACGTTCCCCAACGGTGGCATCATGAGCTAGGTCTATGCGTAGTTACTATGCACGAGTAGAACACAAAGCAGTTGTGGGCGTCGATATTGTCAATTATCTTGTCGTTACTAGTCTTATCTTGATTCGGCGGCATTGTGGGATGAAGCGGCCCAGACCAACCTTACACGTACGCTTACGTGAGACCGGTTCCACCGACTGACATGCACTAGTTGCATAAGGTGGCTGGCGGGTGTCTGTCTCTCCCACTTTAGTCGGATCGGATTCGATGAACAGGGTACTTATGAAGGGTAAATAGAAATTGGCAATTCACGTTGTGGTTTTGGCGTAGGTAAGAAATGTTCTTGCTAGAATCCTATAGCAGCCACGTAAAAACTTGCAACAACCATTAGAAGACGTCTAACTTGTTTTTGCAGCAAGTGTTTTGTGATGTGATATGGCCAAAGGATGTGATGAATGATATATGTGATGTATGAGATAATCATGTTCTTGTAATAGGAATCACGACTTGCATGTCGATGAGTATGACAACCGGCAGGAGCCATAGGAGTTGTCTTTATTTATTTATGACCTGCGTGTCAACATAAACGTCATGTAATTACTTTACTTTATTGTTGAAGCGTTAGCCATAGTAGTAGAAGTAATAGATGACGAGACAACTTCAAGAAGACACGATGATGGAGATCATGGTGTCATGCCGGTGATAACGATGATCATGGAGCCCCGAAGATGGAGATCAAAAGGAGCAAATGATAATGGCCATATCATGTCACTATTTGATTGCATGTGATGTTTATCATGTTTTACATCTTATTTGCTTAGAACGACGGTAGCTTAAATAAGATGATCCCTCGTAATAATTTCAAGAAAGTGTTCCCCCTAACTGTGCACCGTTGCGAAGGTTTGTTGTTTCGAAGCACCACGTGATGATCGGGTGTGATAGATTCTAACATTCGAATACAACGGGTGTAAGCCAGATTTACACACGCAATACACTTAGGTTGACTTGACGAGCCTAGCATGTACAGACATGGCCTTGGAACACAGAAGACCGAAAGGTCGAGCATGAGTCGTATAGAAGATACGATCAACATGAAGATGTTCACCGATGTTGACTAGTCCGTCTCACGTGATGATCAGACACGACCTAGTTAACTCGGATCATGTTATACTTAGATGACTGGAGGGATGTCTATCTGAGTGGGAGTTCATTGAATAATTTGATTAGATGAACTTAATTATCATGAACTTAAGTCTAAATCTTTACAATATGTCTTGTAGATCAAATGGCCCATGTTGTCCTCAACTTCAACGCGTTCCTAGAGAAAACCAAGCTGAAAGACAATGGCAGCAACTATACGGACTGGGTCCGGAACCTGAGGATCATCCTCATAGCTGCCAAGAAAGATTATGTCCTAGAAGCACCGCTAGGTGATGCAGCCGTCCCACAGAACCAAGACGTTATGAATGCTTGGCAGACACGTGCTGATGATTACTCCCTCGTTCAGTGCGGCATGCTTTACAGCTTAGAACCGGGCTCCAAAAGCGTTTTGAGAGACACGGAGCATATGAGATGTTCAAAGAGCTGAAAATGGTTTTTCAAGCTCATGCCCGGGTCGAGAGATATGAAGTCTACGACAAGTTCTTCAGCTGTAAGATGGAGGAAAATAGTTCTGTCAGTGAGCACATACTCAAAATGTCTGGGTTGCATAACCGCTTGACTCAGCTGGGAGTTAATCTCCCGGATTACGCGGTCATTGACAGAATCCTTCAGTCGCTTCCACCGAGCTACAAGAGCTTTGGGATGAACTTCAATATGCAGGGGATGGAAAAGACCATTCCTGAGGTATATTCAATGCTGAAATCAGCAGAGGTAGAAGTCAAAAAGGAACATCAAGTGTTGATGGTGAATAAAACCACTAAGTTCAAGAAAGGCAAGGGTAAGAAGAACTTCAAGAAGGATGGCAAGGGAGTTGCTGCGCCCGGTAAGCAAGCTACCGGGAAGAAGCCAAAGAATGGACCCAAGCCCGAGACTGAGTGTTTTTATTGCAAGGGAAGTGGTCACTGGAAGCGGAACTGCCCCAAATACTTAGCGGACAAGAAGGCCGGCAACACGAAAGGTATATGTGATATACACGTAATTGATGTGTACCTTACCAGTACTCGTAGTAGCTCCTGGGTATTTGATACCGGTGCGGTTGCTCACATTTGTAACTCAAAGCAGGAGCTGCGGAATAAACGGAGACTAGCGAAGGACGAGGTGACGATGCGCGTCGGGAATGGTTCCAAGGTCGATGTGATCGCCGTCGGCACGCTACCTCTACATTTACCTACGGGGTTAGTTTTAAACCTCAATAATTGTTATTTAGTGCCAGCTTTGAGCATGAACATTGTATCAGGATCTCGTTTAATTCGAGATGGCTACTCATTTAAATCTGAGAATAATGGTTGTTCTATTTATATGAGAGATATGTTTTATGGTCATGCTCCGATGGTGAATTGTTTATTCTTAATGAATCTCGAGCGTAATGCTACACATATTCATAGTGTGAATACCAAAAGATGTAAGGTTGATAATGATAGTCCCACATACTTGTGGCACTGCTGCCTTGGTCAAATAGGTGTCAAACGCATGAAGAAGCTCCATGCAGATGGACTTTTAGAGTCTCTTGATTACGAATCATTTGACACGTGTGAACCATGCCTCATGGGTAAAATGACCAAGACTCCGTTTTCAGGAACAATGGAGCGAGCAACCAACTTATTGGAAATCATACATACTGATGTGTGCGGTCCAATGAGTGTTGAGGCTCGCGGTGGCTATCGTTATGTTCTCACCCTCACTGATGACTTGAGTAGATATGGGTATGTCTACTTAATGAAACACAAGTCTGAGACCTTTGAGAAGTTCAAGGAATTTCAGAGTGAGGTTGAGAATCAACGTGATAGGAAAATCAAGTTCTTGCGATCAGATCATGGGGGAGAATACCTGAGTCATGAATTTGGCACACACTTAAGAAAATGTGGAATAGTTTCACAACTCACGCCGCCTGGAACACCTCAGCGTAATGGTGTGTCCGAACGTCGTAATCGCACTCTATTAGATATGGTGCGATCTATGATGTCTCTTACCGATTTACCGCTGTCATTTTGGGGCTATGCTTTAGAGACTGCCGCATTCACTTTAAATAGGGCTCCGTCGAAATCCGATGAGACGACACCGTACGAATTATGGTTTGGGAAGAAACCTAAGCTGTCGTTTCTAAAAGTTTGGTGATGCGATGCTTATGTCAAGAAACTTCAACATGAAAAGCTCGAACCCAAATCGGAAAAATGCGTCTTCATAGGATACCCTAAAGAAACTGTTGGGTATACCTTCTACCTCAAATCCGAAGGCAAGATCTTTGTTGCCAAGAATGGGTCCTTTCTAGAGAAAGATTTTCTCTCGAAAGAAATAAGTGGGAGGAAAGTAGAACTTGATGAAGTATTGCCTCTTGAACCGGTAAGTGGCGCAGCTCAAGAAAATGTTCCTGAGGTGCCTGCACCGACTAGAGAGGAAGTTGATGATGATGATCACGAAACTTCATATCAAGTTGCTACTGAACTTCATAGGTCCACAAGGACACGTTCCGCACCAGAGTGGTATGGCAACCCTGTCTTGGAAATCATGTTGTTAGACAACGGTGAACCTTTGAACTATGAAGAAGCGATGGCGGGCCCGGATTCCGAAAAATGGCTGGAAGCCATGAAATCCGAGATAGGATCCATGTATGAAAACGAAGTATGGACTTTGACGGACTTGCCCGATGATCGGCGAGCCATAGAAAATAAATGGATCTTTAAGAAGAAGACAGATGCGGATGGTAATGTGACCATCTATAAAGCTCGACTTGTCGCTAAGGGTTATCGACAAGTTCAAGGGGTTGACTATGATGAGACTTTCTCACCCGTAGCGAAGCTGAAGTCCGTCCGAATCATGTTAGCAATTGCCGCATTCTATGATTATGAGATATGGCAAATGGACGTCAAAACGGCATTCCTTAATGGTTTCCTTAAGGAAGAATTGTATATGATGCAGCCGGAAGGTTTTGTCGATCCTAAGAATGCTGACAAGGTGTGCAAGCTCCAACGCTCGATTTATGGGCTGGTGCAAGCATCTCGGAGTTGGAACATTCGTTTTGATGAGATGATCAAAGCGTTTGGGTTTATGCAGACTTGTGGAGAAGCCTGCATTTACAAGAAAGTGAGTGGGAGCTCTGTAGCATTTCTCATATTGTATGTGGATGACATACTGTTGATGGGAAATGATATAGAATTCTTGGACAGCATAAAGGCCTACTTGAACATAAAGGCCTACAGCATAAAGGAAATGTTTCTCGTTTATGGAGGTGACGAAGAGCTCGCCGTAAAGGGTTACGTCGATGCTAGCTTCGACACAGATCTGGATGACTCTAAGTCATAAACCGGACACGTGTATATTTTGAATGGTGGGGCAGTAAGCTGGTGCAGTTGCAAGCAAAGCGTTGTGGCGGGATCTACATGTGAAGCAGAGTACATGGCAGCCTCGGAGGCAGCACAAGATGCAGTCTGGGTGAAGGAGTTCATTACCGACCTAGGAGTCATACCCAATGCGTCGGGCCCGATGAGTCTCTTCTGTGACAACACTGTAGCTATTGCCCTTGCCAAGGAGCCCAGGTTTCATAGGAAGACCAGGCATATCAAGCTTCAACTCCATTCGTGAAAGTGTTCAAAATGGAGACATAGAGATTTGTAATGTACATACGGACCTGAATGTAGCAGATCCGTTGACTAAACCTCTCCGTAGAGCAAAACATGATCAACACCACAACTGCATGGGTGTTTGATTCATCACAATGTAACTAGAATATTGACTCTAGTGCAAGTGGGAGACTGTTGGAAATATGCCCTAGAGGCAATAATAAAATGGTTATTATTATATTTCTTTGTTCATGATAATTGTCTATTGTTCATGCTATAATTGTGTTAACCGAAAATCGTAATACATGTGTGAATACATAAACCACAACACATCCCTAGTGAGCCTCTAGTTGACTAGCTCGTTGATCAAAAGATAGTCATGGTTTCTTGACTATGGACATTGGATGTCATTGATAACGGGATTACATCATTAGGAGAATGATGTGATGGACAAGACCCAATCCTAAGCATAGCTCAAAGATCGTGTAGTTCGTTTGTTGTAGCTTTTCTGAATGTCAAGTATCATTTCCTTAGACCATGAGATTGTGCAACTCCTGGACACCGTAGGAGTGCCTTGGGTGTGCCAAACGTCACAACGTAACTGGGTGACTATAAAGGTACATTACAGGTATCTCCGAAAGTGTCTGTTGGGTTGGCACGAATCGAGACTGGCATTTGTCACTCCGTATGACGGAGAGGTATCTCTGGGCCCACTCAGTAATGCATCATCATAATGAGCTCAATGTGATCAAGTGGTTGATCACGGGATCATGCATTACGGTACGAGTAAAGTCACTTGCCGATAACGAGACTGAACAAGGTATTGGGATACCGACGATCGAGTCTCGGGCAAGTAACATACGGATTGATTGAATCCTCGATATCGTGGTTCATCCGATGAGATCATTGTGGAGCATGTGGGAGCCAACATGGGTATCCAGATCCCGCAATTGGTTATTGACCGGAGAGTCGTCTCGGTCATGTCTGCATGTCTCCCAAACCCGTACGGTCTACACCCTTAAGGTTCGGTGACGCTAGGGTTGTTAGGAAGACTTGTATGTGATTACCGAATGTTTTTCGGAGTCCCAGATGAGATCCCGGACGTCACGAGGAGTTCCGGAATGGTTCGGAGGTGAAGATTATATGTAGGAAGTTGTCATACGGTCACTGGAAAGGTTCGGGGGCATATAGGTATTGTACCGGGGCCACCGGAGGGGTTCCGGGGGTCCACCGGGAGGGGCCACCTCTTCCGGAGGGCCTTATGGGCTGTATGGAGAAGGGAACCAGCCCAAGTGGGCTGGGGCACCACACCCCCCTAGGGCCCATGCGCCTAGGGTTTGGGGGAAACCCTAAGGGGGGGCGCCCCCTTGCTTGGGGGGCAAGCCCCCCTCCCCTTGGTCGCCGCCCCCCTCTAGATCTCATCTAGAGGGGGCTGGCCCCCTTCCCCCTTCCCCTATAAATAGAGGGGTGAGGGGAGGGCTGCATACAACATCCAAGGCGCAGCCCTTCCCCTCCCCAACACCTCTCCTCCTCCATAAGAGCTTGGCGAAGCCCTGCCGGAGTACTGCAGCTTCACCACCACCACGCTGTCGTGCTGCTGTTGGAGCCCTCTTCCTCAACCTCTCCCTCCTCCTTGCTGGATCAAGGCGCGGGAGACATCCTCGCTCCGTACGTGTGTTGAACGCGGAGGTGCCGTCCGTTCGGCGCTAGGATCTTCGGTGATTTGGATCACGACGAGTGCGACTCCATCAACCCGTTCTCTTGAACGCTTCCACTCGTGATCTACAAGGGTATGTAGATGCACTCCTCTCTCCCTCGTTGCTAGATGACTCCATAGATTGATCTTGGTGATGCATAGAAAATTTTAAAATTCTGCTACGTTCCCCAACAGCGTGTGCGTAGGAATTTTTTTGAAATTACTACGTTCCCCAATAGTCCTCTCCAAGTCCTCTGGATCACGTTTGTTCCGAAAATCATGTTCCCGAAGGTTTTATTCCGTTTGTACTCCGTTTGATATTTCTTTCCTTCGAAACACTGAAATAGGAAAAAAACAGCAATTTGCGTTGGGCCTCCTGTTAATAGGTTAGTCCCAAAAATAATATAAAAGTGTATAATAAAGCCCATTGAACATCCAAAACAGATAATATAATAGCATGGAACAATAAAAATTTATAGATACGTTGGAGACGTATCAAGCATCCCCAAGCTTAATTTGTGCTCGTCCTCGAGTAGGTTAATGATAAAAACAGAATTTTTGATGTGGAATGCTTCTTAGCATAATTTTTAATGTAATTCCTTTTATTGTGGCATGAATATTTAGATCCGAAAGATTCAAGATAAAAGTTTAATGTTGACATGAAAACAATAATACTTCAAACAAGCTAACCAAGCAATTATGTCTTATCAAAATAACATAGCCAAAGAAAGCTTATCCCTACAAAATCATATAGTTAGGCCATGCTTCAATTTCGTCACACAAAACGTTCTCATCATGCATAACCCCGATGACAAGCCGAACAATTGGTTCATACTTTTTAACGAGCTTCAGCCTTTTCAACCCTTACGCAATACATGAGCGCAAGCCATGGATATAGCACTATGGGTGGAATAAAGTATTATGATGGGGGTTATGTCAGAAGACAAAAAGGTAGAAAGTCTCACACTGACGCGGCTAATCAATAGGCTATGGAGATGCCCATCAATTGATGTCAATGAGAGGAGTTATGATTGCCATGCAACAGATGCACTAGAGCTATAAATATATGAAAGCTCAACAAAAGAAACTAAGTGGGCATGCATCCAACTTGCTTGCTCACGAAGACCTAGGGCATTTTGAGGAAGCCTGCTAAGTCTTGAGCTTGCGTTAGTTTTCCCCGAAGAGGAAGGGATGATGCAGCAGAGTAGCGCAAGTATTTCCCTCAGTTTTTGAGAACCAAGGTATCAATCCAGTAGGAGGCCACGCTCAAGTCCCTCGTACCTGCACAAAACGATAGCTACTCGCAACCAACGCGATTAGGGTTTTCAATCCCTTCACGGTCACTTACGAGAGTGAGATCTAATAGATATAATATTTTTGGTATTTTTGGTATAAAGATGCAAAGTAAAAAGTAAAAGCAAAGTAAAAAAGCAAAGCAAGATTAAAGTGATGGAGATTGATATGATGAGAATAGACCCGGGGGCCATAGGTTTCACTGGTGGCTTCTCTCAAGAGCATAAGTATTCTACGGTGGGTGAACAAATTACTATTGAGCAATTGACAGAATTGAGCATAGTTGTGAGAATATCTAGGCATGATCATGTATATAGGCATCATGTCCGTGACAAGTAGATCGAAACGATTCTGCATCTACTACTATTACTCCACTCATCGAATGCTATCCAGCATGCATCTAGAGTATTAAGTTAAAAACAGAGTAACGCCTTAAGCAAGATGACATGATGTAGAGAGATAAATTCATGCAATATGAAATAAACCCCATCTTATTATCCTCGATGGCAACGATACAATACGTGCCTTGCTGCCCCTTCTGTCACTGGGTAAGGACACCGCAAGATCGAACCCAAAGCTAAGCACTTCTCCCATGGCAAGAACTACCAATCTAGTTGGCCAAACCAAACGGATAATTCGAAGAGCTTGCAAAGATAACCAATCATACATAAAAGAATTCAGAGAAGATTCAAATATTATTCATATATAGACTTGATCATGAACCCACAATTCATCGGTCTCAACAAACACACCGCAAAAAGAAGATTACATCGAATAGATCTCCACAAGAGAGGGGGAGAACTTTGTATTGAGATCCAAAAAGAGAGAAGAAGCCATCTAGCTACTAACTATGGACCCGAAGGTCTGAGGTAAACTACTCACACTTCATCGGAGGGGCTAGGGTGATGTAGAAGCCCTCCGTGATGACGGCCCTCTTCCGGCGGAGCTCCGGAACAGGCCCCAAGATGGGATCTCGTGGATATAGAAAGTTGCGAAGGTGGAATTAGGTTTTTGGCTCCTGTTCTGATCGTTTGGGGGTACGTAGGTATATATAGGAGGAAGGAGTACGTCGGTGGAGCACCGAGGGGCCCATGAGGCAGGGGGCGCGCCCTAGGGGGGGCACCCCCACCCTCGTGACCTCCTCTTTGACTCCCTGGAGTAGGGTCCAAGTCTCCTGGATCACGTTCGGTGAGAAAATCACGTTCCCGAAGATTTTATTCCGTTTGGACTCCGTTTGATATTCTGTTTCTCCGAAACACTGAAATAGGCAAAAACAGCAATTCTGGGCTGGGCCTCCGGTTAATAGGTTAGTCCCAAAAATAATATAAAAGTGGAAAATAAAGCCCAATATAGTCCAAAACAGTAGATAATATAGCATGGAGCAATCAAAAATTATAGATACGTTGGAGACGTATCAGGCATCCCCAAGCTTAATTCCTGCTCGTCCTCGAGTAGGTAAATGATAAAAGGAGAATTTTTGATGCGGAGTGCTACTTGGCATAATTTCAATGCAAATCTTCTTAATTGTGGTATGAATATTTAGATTAGAAAGATTCAAGACAAAAGTTTATATTGAAATAAAAATAATAATACTTCAAGCATACTAACAAAGCAATTATGTCTTCTCAAAATAACATGGCCAAAGAAAGTTATCCCTACAAAATCACATAGTCTGGCTATGCTCCATCTTCACCACACAAAGTATTTAATCATGCACAACCCCGATAACAAGCCAAGCAATTGTTTCATACTCTAACTTTTTCAAAACTTTTTTCAATCTTCACGCAATACATGAGCGTGAGCCATGGATATAGCACTATAGGTGGAATAGAATGGTGGTTGTGGAGAAGACAAAAAGGAGGGGAAGATAGTCTCACATCAACTAGGCGTATCAATGGGCTATGGAGATGACCATCAATAGATATCAATGTGAGTGAGTAGGGATTGCCATGCAACGGATGCACTAGAGCTATAAATGTATGAAAGCTCAACAAAAGAAACTAGTGGGTGTGCATCCAACTTGCTTGCTCACGAAGACCTAGGGCAATTTGAGGAAGCCCATCATTGGAATATACAAGCCAAGTTCTATAATATAAAATTCCCACTAGTATATGGAAGTGACAACATATGAGACTCTCTATATGAAGAACATGGTGCTACTTTGAAGCACAATATATGAGACTCGCTATATCATGGTGCTACTTTGAAGCACAAGTGTGGAAAAAGGATAGTAGCATTGCCCCTTTTTATTTATTTTCTTCTTTTTTCGGGGCCTTCTTTTTTGGCCCTTTTTTGGGACAATGCTCTATTGAATGATGATCATCACACTTTTATTTATTTACAACTCAATGATTACAACTCGATTCTAAAACAAAGTATGACTCTATATGGATGCCTCCGGCGGTGTGCCGGGATATGCAATGAATCAAGAGTGACAAGTATGAAGAAATTATGAACGGTGGCTTTGCCACAAATACTATGTCAACTACATGATTATGCTAAGCAATATGACAATGATGAATGTGTCATGATGAACTAGATGGTGGAAAGTTGCATGGCAATATATCTCGGAATGGCTATGGAAATGCCATAATAGGTAGGTATGGTGGCTGTTTTGAGGAAGGTATATGGTAGGTGTATGATACCGGCGAAAGGTGTGCGGTATTAGAGAGGCTAGCAAAGGTGGAAGGGTGAGAGTGCATATAATCCATGGACTCAACATTAGTCATAAAGAACTCATATACTTATTGCAAAAATCTAGAAGTTATCAAAGCAAAGTATTACGCGCATGCTCCTAGGGGGATAGATTGGTAGGAAAAGACCATCGCTCGTCCCCGACCGCCACTCATAAGGAAGACAATCAATAAATAAATCATGCTCCGACTTCATCACATAACGGTTCACCATACGTGCATGCTACAGGAATCACACACTTTAACACAAGTATTCTTTAAATTCACAACTACTCAACTAGCATGACTTTAATATTATCACCTCCATATCTCAAAACAATTATCATGCTTCAACCTTTTCTTAGTATTAAACACACTCAAAAGAAAATTTTACAAATCTTGAATACCAAGCATATTATTATTAAGCAAATTGCCATGCTATTAAGAGACTCTCAAAATAATTTAAGTGAAGCATGAGAGATCAATAGTTTCTTTAAAACAAATCCACCACCGTGCTCTAAAAGATCTAAGTGAAGCACATAGAGCAAAATTATAACACTCAAAAGGTATAAGTGAAGCACATAGAGCAAAATTATCTGGCTCAAAAGATATAAGTGAAGCACATAGAGCAAAACTACTTAGCTCAAAAGATATAAGTGAAGCACATAGAGTATTCTAACAGATTTTAATTCATGTATGGCTCTCTCAAAAGGTGTGTATAGAAAGGATGATTGTGGCATACTAAGACACAAAGACACAAATAATACAAGATGCTCCAAGCAAAACACATATCATGTTGGTGAATAAAAATATAGCTCCAAGTAAATTACCGATGGAAGTGGAAGAAAGAGGGGATGCCTTCCGGGGCATCCCCAAGCTTTGACTTTTTGGTGTCCTTGGGTTATCTTGTGGGTGCCATGGGAATCCCCAAGATTAGGCTCTTGCCACTCCTTGTTCCATGATCCATCAAAAGAATTCACCCAAAACTTGAAAACTTCACAACACAAAACTCAAAATAGAAAACCCGTGAGCTCCGTTAGCGAAAGAAAACAAAAGACCACTTCGAGGTACTATAATGAACTAATTATTTATTTATATTGGTGTTAAACCTACTGTATTCCAACTTCTCTATGTATTATAAACTATTTTACTAGCCATAGATTCATCAAAATAAGCAAACAACACACGAAAAACAGAATCTGTCAAAAACAGAACAGTCTGTAGTAATCTGTAGCTAGCGCAAGATCTGGAACCCCAAAAATTCTAAAATAAATTTCTGGACGTGAGGAATTTATCTATTAATCATCTTCAAAAATAATACACTAAATATCACTCTTCAAATAAAAATGACAGCAGTTCTCGTGAGCGCTGAAATTTCTGTTTTTTTACAGGAAGTTCAACAAGACTTTCCCCAAGTCTTCCCAACGGTTCTACTTGGCAAAAACACTAATTAAACACAAAAACACAACCAAAACAGAGGCCAAATAATTTATTTATTACTAAGAAGGAGAAAAAAGCAAGGAATAAAAATAAAATTGGGTTTCCTCCCAACAAGCGCTATCGTTTAACGCCTTAGCTAGGCATAAAAGCGAGGATAGAGCTAGGTATTGCCATCTTTGGTAGGCAATCCATAAGTGGCTCTCATGATAGTTTCATATGGAAATTTTATTTTCTTTCTTGGAAAGTGTTCCATTCCCTTTTTTAATGGAAATTGAAATCTAATATTCCCTTCCTTCATATCAATAATCGCACCAACCGTTCTAAGGAAAGGTCTACCAAGAATAATAGGGCAAGAAGGATTTCAATCTATATCAAGAACAATGAAATCTACGGGCACATAATTCCTATTTGAAACAATAAGAACATTATTAATCCTTCCCATAGGTTTCTTAATAGTGGAATCCACAAGATGCAAGTTTAGAGAGCAATCATCAAAATTACGGAAATCTAGCAAATCACACAAAGTCTTGGGAATAGTAGAGACACTAGCACCCAAATCACACAAAGTATAAAACTCATGATCTTTAATTTTAATTTTAATAGTTGGTCCCCACTCATCATAGAGTTTTCTAGGGATAGAAACTTTCAACTCAAGTTTTTCTTCATAAGATTGCATCAAGGCATCAACAATATGTTCGGTGAAGGCTTTATTTTGACTATAAGCATGTGGAGAATTTAGCACGGATTGCAACAAGGAAATACAATCAATTAAAGAACAACTTTCATAATTAAATTTCTTGAAATCCAATAGGGTGGGTTTAGCAACATCTAGATTTTTATTTCTTTCAATCCCACTTTCATCAATTTCATTATTAAGATCTAAATACTCCTAATTTTTAGAACGCCTTCTAGGTAAAGGAAGATCATATTCAGTTTCATCAAGATTCATATTGCAAAACGAAGATTTAATAGGGGACACATCAATAACTTTTAGATATTCATCTTGATTTTCATAGTAATTGGAGGAACACGCTTTAATAAAGGCATCTTTGGAAGCACGCATCCTAGCGGTTCTTTCCTTGCACTCATCAATGAAAATTCTCATGGCTTTGAGAGACTCATTGATATCATGTTTAGGAGGAATAGATCTAAGCTTTAAAGAATCAACCTCAAGAGAAATTCTATCAATGTTTCTAATCAAATCATCAACTTTAAGCAATTTATCCTCAAGCAAAGCATTAAAATTCTTTTGTGAATTCATAAACTCTTTAACACTATTCTAAAATTCAGAGGGCATCTCATTATAATTTCCATAAGATTTGTTGTAGGAATTCCCATAATTATTAGAAGGATTACTAGGATATGGCCTAGGATTAAAATTCCCTCTATAAGCGTTGTTACCAAAATTATTCCTACCAACAAAATTCACATCCATAGATTCATTGTTATTCTCAATCAAAGTAGACAAAGGCATATCATTAGGATCAGAAGAAACACTCTTAGTAGCAAATAATTTCATAAGTTCATCCATCTTTCCACTCAAAACATTAATTTCTTCTATCGCATGCACTTTTTTATTAGAAGATCTTTCAGTATGTCATTGAGAATAATTAACCATAATATTATCTAGGAGTTTAGTAGCATCTCCTAAAGTGATTTCCATAAAAGTGCCTCCCGTGGCCGAATCTAAAAGATTTCTAGAAGCAAAATTCAATCCGGCATAAAAATTTTGTATGATCATCCACAAATTCAAACCATGAGTAGGGCAATTACGTATCATTAATTTCATTCTCTCCCAAGATTGTGCAACATGTTCATGATCAAGTTGTTTAAAGTTCATAATATCGTTTCTAAGAGAGATGATCTTAGCGGGAGGAAAATACTTAGAGATAAAAGCATCTTTGCACTTGTTCCATGAATCAATACTATTCTTAGGCAAAGATGAAAACCAAGCTTTAGCACGATCTCTAAGAGAAAAAGGAAATAGATTCAATTTAACGACATCATTATCGACATCTTTTTTCTTTTGCATATCACATAAATCAACGAAGCTATTCAGATGAGTAGCGGCATCTTCACTAGGAAGGCCGGTGAATTGATCTTTCATAACAAGATTCAACAAAGCACTATTAATTTCACAAGATTCAACATTGGTAAGAGGAGCAATCGGAGTGCTAAGGAAATCATTATTATTGGTATTGGTGAAGTCACACAATTTAGTATTATCTTGAGCCATCGCGACAAACAAGCAATCTAACACACGAGCAAACAAAAAGGCAAGTGGGCAAAAAGAGGCAAATAGAGAGGGAGGATAGAGAGAGAGGGCGAATAAAACGGCAAGGGTGAAGTGGGGGAGAGGAAAACGAGAGGCAAACGGCAAATAATGTAATGCGAGAGATAGGGATTGTGATGGGTACTTGGTATGTTGACTTTTTGCAAAGACTCCCCGGCAACGGCGCCAGAAATCCTTCTTGCTACGTCTTGAGCTTGCGTTGGTTTTCCCTGAAGAGGAAGGGATGATGCAGCAAAGTAGCGCAAGTATTTCCCTCAGTTTTTGAGAACCAAGGTATCAATCTAGTAGGAGGCCACGCTCAAGTCCCTCGTACCTGCACAAAACGATAGCTACTCGCAACCAACGCGATTAGGGGTTGTCAATCCCTTCAAGGTCACTTACGAGAGTGAGATCTGATAGTGTCGATGTACAAAAAAGGGGTACACTTTTTGTACCCCTCTAACTGTGCACGGTAGTCCGAGCCGCGGGCACCACCACACCGAGCAAGGCAAGGGAGGTGAGCCAGGGTAAGACCGAAGCTCAAGAGAACTAGAACGACGGCAAGGCCAAGGCCACAAAGAGCAAAGGGGACGAAGCAAACTCCCCCGGCAAGATCCTTGCCGGGGGACAGTTCTAGCAGCCCCGGCAAGACCCTTGCCGCGGCGACTCGTCCCGCGCCTACGGAGCAAATCACCCTTGAGTCCACTGCCCCCAAAGGGCAAGGATTCGGAAGACATCCCCGTGGCGACATGCAGATCTTTGTGAAGACATTCAAGACCGGATACGCACTAAGGAGACGACGACCCTTGGCGGGATCCCAGCCGAGGAAGACCACAAGGTCCCCAGCAAGCACCTTGCCGGGGATGACAGCAGGCACCTCGGCAAGACCCTTGCCGGGTCCCCGGCAAGGCCCTTGCCAAGGACACCCGCAGGGCCACCATCAGACCCACGCTGAGTGAGCCTCCACCACCACATGCATGCAGCTGCCGACCCAACCAGCTGGGCAGGCACCTGCGTGGCGGCATGTAGATCTTCGTGAAGACCCACCACTGCGCCACCTCAGCTGCCAGCCTACCTATGTGGCAGCTCAGGCATCGCTGGCCAGGGCGCGTGTTGACACAAGAAGGAGCGGCGACGGACGAGACCGACCTCTCCCCCGTACCCAATAAAGCAAGTACACCTAAGCAAGACGCATTAAATGCGCCTTGT
The DNA here is from genome assembly GCF_002162155.2 of Triticum dicoccoides. Classification (NCBI taxonomy): domain Eukaryota; kingdom Viridiplantae; phylum Streptophyta; class Magnoliopsida; order Poales; family Poaceae; genus Triticum; species Triticum dicoccoides. Next base: position 57,013,516 of record NC_041382.1, read on the forward strand.
CATGTAATGCGAGGGATAACCTCGCATCACTGTTCCCTTTCCACCTCCTATGTTCCATTGTGGCAACCCCTTTTCCTATAAAAGGAGGCCCGAGGTGACCAGGAGAGGGATTCGGCTTTTTGGAGCTCCTCACGCCCCATAGCTTGCTCAAGAACACAAATATACAATCCACCAAAGCAGGAGTAGGGTTTTACGCATCCTTGCGGCCCGAACCTAGATAAACGAACTGTGTGCTACCTGTTAGATCCGCTCTTCTCACAACCCCGCGCCCCACCAACCGTAGTAGGGATTCTTGTGATCCCATAGGTGTCGTTCCGCACCGACATCTCTGGCGCGCCAGGTAGGGGAGCGCAGTTGTGAGAATCGGCATTAGCAGTTAGTTCGGTGCTTCTTCATCATCATGGCGCCCAAGAAGAAGACGGTGGTGGTGGTTGGCCAGTCGGAAGCCGGACAGCCTGTCTCGACGCGGGCGGGCAGCGGACCGGTCGCAGAGAGGACCCTGGGCGCTGCTCGCGAACACCAACACCATCCCAGTAGCTGGAGTTTGGGAGGTGGCAATGTTTGTGCGCCTGGTAACGGGCCACACGTCGCCAAATCCAAAGGCGGAGCCAAGTCCTTCGCGGGTGGAGCGGGGCCTTCCAAGGTCATCGCCGCCCCGCCCGAAGGCGACGCGAGGGCCTCCAAGACTCCCACACCGGTGTCGACCGCGTGCTCCTCCCAGGCAGCGCGCGACGAATGGCGTAATCACGCCGAAGATCCCGGGCGTCATCGCGGGAAGAGCCCCGAGCGCGCCTCCCAGGACGTAGACGACCTGCCGACTAGCCGAGGCGCTGGTGAAAACGGCATGCGACCGCGGGGTCGTGATAGAGCTCCTTCTGACATGGTCAGAAGTCGAAGCGCGTCGCGATCCATGCAGGTTTCGCTGCCACCGATGCCAGCAGAGGCCCTGGCACGCGCAGCTGCTCCTCGACTTTCCTCCCACTATGGGGAAACTCAACGAATGGAGAGCCACTATCCGAAGCCTTGTTGCGGTGGCCAACAAAGACAAACCAAGTCCGGTGGGGCCCCCGAGACGACGCTCTGATGGAGTCCCACGGACCAGTGGTGGAAAAGCTGGCGGCGCCGTGACCACGTGCATTCACCTCTTCCCCATCCGGTACCGCGGACGCCAGCTTGTCGCGACGCCGCGGGCGATGCCATCTCCATAGCATCGTCTGACCCGCGGACCCACTGTGACCAGCGCCAAATTCTTCGGGAACGAGCCCATGAAGATGCTCGAACCACTATCGAGCGCCGGCGCGGGGCGCGCCACAAGTCAGCCAGGCGAGCAAGGCCTGCTGTGAACCACCCGGCCCCGGAGAGCCCTAGAGGCCTACCTTATGAGATAGGTTGTCCGGCTTTTACCCATGAGCTGCGACAGTTCCCAGTGGCCCACTCATCGCACCTTCAAACCTAACGTTAGCGAAAAGTACAGCGGCAAGACTCACCCGTCTGAGTTCCTCAGCATCTACACCATCGCGATGCAAGCCGCCGGAGCCCGCGACGATAAGGTGCTTGCGAATTACTTTCCATTGGCTCTTAAACCCAACGCCATGTCGTGGTTGATGCACTTGCCGGTAGGCTCTATTTCCTCCTGGTCGGGTTTGTGCCATGAGCTTGTGGGCGCCTTTACTGGGGGTCACCAAGCCCATGGCCAAGCAAGAGACCTGCATGTCATTCCCCAGAAGGGAGGCGAGAGCCTGCGCAAGTATATACAGAGGTTCAGCCGGGTACAGTACAATATCCCTGATGTTCACCCTGCCGCCATCATCAGCGCGTTCCATCAGAACGTGTGTAACCGCAAGATGCGCAAAGAACTGGCGATGAACAAGGTGAAAGATGTGGCAGAACTCTATGTTATTGCTAACAAATGTGCCCGAGCTGAAGAGGGAAGGAAGTACCCTGGCAAAGATCCTGGCGTGGAAACTGACTCCTCAGATGAGGATACTGCCGCCCCGGCGAAGAAAGGCCGGTGCCGCAACCGGAAGCGCAAAGGTAAAGCTGTGATTGCCGTTGAGGGATCTGGCGACTCTAGCTCCGCCAAGAAAACCAAGGCAGATGACCCCGACAAGGAAATTGCCAGATGTGCCGCCTGCCGGGCCTTGGCAGCTGCCAAGAAGCCAGGAAACTCCGACAAGCAATACTACAAGATCCATCGCACCAAAGGCCATGATCTCCAAAACTGCTGACAGGTTGAGCTCCTTGTTGAGAAGCAGAGGGCTGAATATGAGAGGCGGGACAAGGAGAAAGGCCAGGATGGTGCTGAGGGGTCCGGCAAGAAGCATGACGGCCAGGTGGGCCGTCGCGGCAAAGATAAACAACGGGAGAGGCCCGCCCGGGGCCGTGACAAAAAGCCAGAAGACGATGATCGCGAAGAGGACGATGAGTCTAGTGACCAAGGATTTCAGAAAGCTACAGAGGCCATGTGCGTCGATGGCGGCGCCTCGCTGCATACCTCTCACCGCCAGCTTAAACAGTGGGCGCGTGAGATTACAGCGGCGGAACCATCGTTTGATGCCCAAAGGCCGTTGAAGTGGTCCAACACACCTATCATTTTTGACACTGAGGATCACCCTGATCGCACTACTGCAGTCGGGTGCTTGCCATTGTTGGTTTCACCAACAATACGCACCCTCAAGGTGACAAAGATGGTAGTCGATGGCGGGGCCGGTCTGAACTTAATCTCTCCTGCCGTGATCGAGAAATTGTAGATTCCTGATGAAGACCTCGAAGATACGGGCACGTTTCAGGGGGTCAACCCGGGAAGAAGTCAACCTAAGGGAAAGGTCATGCTGCCCGTGACTTTTGGGAGTGATCTGAACTACAGGACAGAAAGGGTTGTGTTCGACGTTGCCAAGATCCCCTTGCCTTACAACGGGATCCTTGGCCGCCCAGCGCTGGCCAAGTTCATGGCGGCATCACATTACGCCTACAACACCCTGAAGATGCCGGGGCCTATGACGATCATCACCGTCCCATCAGACAAGAAGGATGCACTAGTTTGCGCTGACCAACTCTACCAACAAGCAGTTGCGGCAGCCGCCACTGCTAAGGCGCTCGCTCCTGCCGCTGGAGCCCTGGGAAGGCAAAAGAAGAAGACAGGTGAGACCTCAGGCACCCACTCCGGCAAGCGCACCTCTTCGGAGTGTAGCGCTCCCGTCGAGGACGTGCCAGAGAGCTCCGCCGACAGAAACTAGAAGTCCAGGGCCACACCGCCGGGAACCAAGAAGGTTTCTGCCAAGGAGGACGACACGGGGGGAGCTTTTACCATAAGCTCCACCCTTGACGACAAATAGGAAGACGCGCTCGTCACCTTCCTGTGGGCGAATGTTGATGTGTTTGCATGGCAAGCATCCGACATCCTCGGCGTTCCCAGGAAGGTGATTGAGCACCACCTTGTTGTCTGCCCTCATGCGCGGCCCGTCAAGCAGAAGGTCAGAAAGCAAGCTTTGGAACGACAAGAGTTCATCACAGAGGAGATCCGGAAACTGGAGGCAGCGAGTTTGGTAAGAGGAGTGCTCCATCCAACGTGGTTGGCCAATCCGGTGGTAGTGCGCAAGGCAAATGGGAAGTGGAGGCTGTGTATTGATTACACAGATATTAATAAGGCTTGTCCCAAAGACCCCTTCCCGTTGCCGCGCATCGACCAGATTGTTGACTCCACAGCTGGGAGTGATCTGTTGTCATTCCTCGATGCCTACTCCGGCTACCACTAGATCTTCATGACAAGGGAAGATGAAGAGAAAACGGGGTTCATCACCCCATGTGCTACGTATTGCTTTATACGGATGCCTTTCGGGTTGAAGAGTGCTGGTTCGACGTTTGCAAGGGCGGTCCAGATTGGTTTTGAACCCCGGCTCCATAGAAATATGGAAGCTTATATGGATGATATAGTGTTCAAAACCAAGAACAGGGCAACCCTCATATCAGATTTACAAGAAACATTTGCAAACCTACGCAAGATCAATCTCAAGCTGAACCCTGAGAAGTGCGTCTTCGGCGTCCCGTCTGGCAAGCTTCTCGGGTTCTTTGTGTCACAGCATGGTATAGAGGCCAATCCGGACAAGATCAAAGCTATAGAGCAGATTGAAGCGCCCAAGCGAGTCAAGGATGTGCGTCGGCTTGCTGGTTGCGTTGCCGCCATGAGCAAGTTCATTTCCAAGTCTGCCGAGCGCGCCCTTCCCTTTTTCAAGATTTTGAAAAAGGCGGGCCCGATGGAGTGGACGCCAGAAGCTGAAGCAGCATTGCACGATTTGAAGAGGTACCTCTCCCTCCGCGCCAATACTAGTTGCACCTAGGCCACATGAACCGTTGCTGCTGTACCTGACGGCAACGAACCAGGTGGTCAGTGCCGCACTAGTGGAACAGAGAGAAATTGATGATGAGGTAATACCAGCGACGGAGCCCGATGCCACCGACGCCGAGACGACGCAGCCGGTTGGAGTGCCGCCAAGGAAGAAGATGATGCAGCCCCCGGTCTACTTTGTTAGCTCCCTTCTGCAGGGGGCTAGATCAAGGTACTCCGGTGTGCAGAAACTGCTCTTTGGCCTTCTTATGGTCTCGAGGAAGCTGCGTCACTACTTCCAGGCGCACAAAAGCACTGTTGTCACTTGCCTCCCTCTGCAACGGATATTGCACAATCCAGACGCAACGGGAAGGATCGTAGAGTGGGCACTGGAACTTTCCAGCTTTGGCCTCAAGTTTGAGAGTACCTCGACGATTCAAAGCCGAGTCCTGGCGGAGTTCATTGCAGAATGGACCGCGACGCCTGACGAAGAAACCCAAGAGACTGCTCTCCCCGGCAAGGAGGCAAGTTGCGACTGGATCATGTACTTTGATGGAGCTTTCTCCTTATAGGGCATCGGGGCTGGCGTACTGCTTCTCGTGTCCACCGAAGAGCACCTCAAGTACGTGATCCAGATGCACTTCCCCAGGGAGGTGTCAACAAACAATACTGCTGAATACGAGGGGCTGCTTGCTGGTCTTAGGATCGCGGCAGACCTCGGAATCAAGAAACTCATCGTCAGGGGCGACTCGCAACTTGTCGTCAAACAAGTTAACAAAGATTACTAGAGCCCGTTGATGAAGGCCTACGTCGATGAAGTGAGAAAGCTGGAAGAGCGTTTTGATGGTATACAGGCGGAGCACGTTCCCCGAGCGGAGAACGACATCGCCGATTACCTGTCAAAGCGCGCTGCCCTCAAGCTACCTGTGGAACCGGGTACCTTTGTGCTTCAGCTAACTCAGCCATCCGTTGATCCATCAACAGAGCAAAACAAAAGGAGGAAATCAGGGCCCGGCAAGTACTTTCCCGCCGAGCTCCCTGCAGCCGCCGGCAAGGATGTTGCCGGAGATACTAAGCCCGCCACGGGACGGCTAGCTCCGGCGGAGCATCAAGCTCTTGCCGTCGAGACAGCCGCTCCTGTAGCGGAGGAAACGCCTTTAGTCCTCGCCGTCGAGCCCCAGGCTCCAGCATGGGCACAACATACCGTCCGATTCCTCCAAACAGGAGAACTTCCTGAGGAGCAGGAAGAAGCGGAAAAAGTAGCCTGTCGCTCTACTATGTACCAGTTCGTCGATGACGTCCTATACAGAAAGAGGCCGAATGGCGTGAAATTGAAGTGTATCCCTCGAGGGGAAGGACTGGGGCTGTTGGCGGAGATACATGGAGGCATATGTGGATCCCACATCGGGTCAAGGGCCCTTGCCGGCAAAGCGTTTCGGCAAGGCTTCTTCTGGCCCACCGCCCTCTAGGATGCGACGACACTAGTCACCAGGTGTGAAGCGTGTCAGTTCCATTCAAAGAAACTTCATCGGCCAGCTCAAGCCCTTTAAACCATTCCTCTCTCCTGGCCCTTCTCGGTCTGGGGGCTCGACATACTGGGCCCTTTCCCCTGCGCTGTCGGGGGCTTTGAGTACTTGTACGTCGCAAACGACAAGTTCACAAAGTGGCCAGAGGTGGAAGCAGTGAGGAAGGTCACAGCTCAGTCAGCCGTCAAATTCTTCAAGGGACTAGTGTGCCGTTTTGGTGTACCCAACAGGGTCATCACCGACAATGGTACACAGTTCACAAGCCGCACCTTCATGCAATATACCCAAGACCTCGGCAGCAAAGTCTGTTTCGCTTCCGTTGCTCACCCACGAAGCAATGGTCAAGCTAAGAGGGCAAACGCTGAAGTACTGCGAGGCTTAAGGACAAAGACCTTTGGCAGGCTGCACAAGAGTAGAAGGCGCTAGAATACACCCTGTCGGCGGTTCTTTGGTCAATCAGAATGACACCAAATCGAACCACCGGCCAGACACCCTTTGCCCTGGTATACGGGGCAGAAGCAGTTCTCCCCACTGAACTCATATACGGGTCACCTCGAGTACTCGCTTATGATGAGCTTGAGCAAGAGCAACTGCGCCAAGATGACGCAGCGCTCCTTGAGGAAGATCATCTTCGGGCGGCTGTGAGAGCAGCGCGCTACCAGCAAGCCTTGCGCCGCTACCATAGCCGCAAGGTTCATGCCCGAAGCTTTGAGGAAGGCGACCTTGTTCTTCGGCACATTCAATCGGCCAAAAATTCCAACAAGTTGATGCCGAAGTGGGAAGTCCCTTATCGGGTAATACGAGTCACCAGGCCCGGCGCAGTCCGCCTGGAGACCGAAGATGCCGTTCCGGTGAGCAACTCCTGGAACATTGAGCATCTTCGCAAGTTTTACCCGTAAGGCGCGACTTGCCGGGCCCCCCGGCAAGCCACCTTTTGTATGAGCATTGCCGATGATGCATGTAACCCTTTGTATAAAGCCAGGCGCAGACCTTGAGCATAAGTAAATGAAGCGCTGGCGCCCTGAGTTATAGCATGCATGCTAGGTTGAGTCTCGTCCTTGGTTAGGGTTGATAGTGCTTAGCGGCGACTAACCCCTAGCTTAGAGGTCGAGTGTGTGTCTCCTTGTCTTTCTTTTGTCTTCTTTGGTTCACAGGACACATGGATATCCGTGCCGAACCACTTGGGGAGGAAAAGAAGATGAACAGACCAGCATCTAGCCCCCAGCAAGCCAGTATTGTCGGGGGCTGCAACAGCAAAGATTCACCCACGGCAAACCAGGGTTGCCGGGGGCTGCAGCTTCAGATAAGTTCTTCATCCCTTATCATGCATTCCATTATGGACTGAGGTATGTGAAACCTCGTTTTCCCCTAAGCTACCGTGCTCCCATAACTCTAGGCCCTAGGGCTCGTTCCTGGGGCCAAGTTTGGTCGTAGTCGCGGCAGCGAAAGGATGAAACAAGGAGCCTGAACCCGCCTTATCCCTGCCTCCGCCAAAGGCGTGAGGAAGGTCGAGCGAAGTGGGGAGACGGCAAGGCCTGTTGCCGGGCAAGGAAATGTTTCTTGAAGATATCAAGGATTTACTCCTTGTCGTGGGTTCCACCCGCAAACAAATGACCCGGCAAGCATCCCTTTTCATTAAAAACATTCCACTCAGGTACAGTCAATAGGGAATGAAAAACATGAATGATGGGATTACAAGTTCTAAATTCAACAAAGGCTCGAAGGCTTACAAACTAAAAAGAGATAAGGTGCATGTAATCCCTTTCTTGTCCCTCTCCTCAGGCGGCAGGTCAAGGAGGTGAAAGAGACAAAAGGAGCGCCTAGGCGAGCTACGGGTGGCAGAAGACACCAAGAGAACATCTTGGTGGCCGTCCAAAGGCTGGATGGTGATGGCGGTGCTGGAAGCAGAGCTCGAAGACGAGGCGGCGGGACGTCAGCACGCGTCGAAGGCGTCGGTGCCCGCGTACTCCGACTTGACGGCCTTGCCACCCGCCCTCTTCCTCTTCCGGAGCCTCCCAACGCCAGCCGCCCAAGGAGACGACCCCGAGAAGTTCAGGGAGCCGGCGACGCGGATGATGGGGTCGCCGGTGCCGCACGGAGCGGCACCCGACACCTAATCGGACCCGTCATCCTGCTGCCTACTACCCTCGTCATGGCTGCCGCTGTCCTCCTCGTCACTCCCGCCCGAAGAGGAGTCTTCACTATCAGAAGAGCTCTCCACGCAGCACCTTGCACGGGTCCCAAAGCACCCGAAGACCTTGACGGAGAGAAGGCCACCCTCCATCAGCTTAAAATGGAGAGTGAGCCCCTCCATCAAGCGGTGAATATGGGCAAACGTCTTCCATGCCCGACGGAGATACATCACGCGAGGGGCGGGGAAGTCGACGCGGGCCCGCGTGCCACTGATCCCGCAGCCCCTCATGTGCAGCCACAACGACTCTGGCGGATCCAGCTCCATCTCCCGCGCAAATGGAGTCGGGAGACGAAGGCGACGGCGCGGCGGCCGGCGCAGCCTGACGACGAACTCACAAGGGTCATCCCCAACATGGCCCTCCATTGAGGAGGAGCTGCTGGCAGAGGCGAGGCCGGCGCGCCACCCCGTCCTCCTCTTCCCCGAGCGCCTCGGCTTCGCCCATGGCCTCGCCCCTCCCCCTTCCCCTCGCGGCTGGCTCTGCCACCGCAGGCACATGAGAAGGAGGGACGCGTTGTCGAGCGGCGACCCTCGCCCCCACTGTTGAAGGACCGGGGTTCCCTCTCTCCATGACGGATGGAAGGGAGGAGCACAAGCTGGAGGAAGAAGAAGATGAAAGAATGCAGGACGCCATCCCCCCTCCCGCTCTTTATAAAGGATCGGGGTTGGGGCTTGGCCGCCCTGCTCACCCAATCAAGACACGGGAGGCGCAGGGAGCCAGGGCCGACCCGCTGCCCCAACCAGCGATGACCCGGTTTCCCGCCTCCACCATTTGCCACCCCAAGCGCATGGGAGACACGTGGCGAACATGCAGAACCGAGGGGACTGGTGAGGCGACCTCTCCCCACCCCGTGATTGTTGGGAGTGGACGCCTCGAGGACCGCGCCTCGGCCCCATTCAGTAAATGGGTCGCGTCTCCACGCCTCCCTCCGTTTATGGGGAAGGCGCGAACCGCCCCCTTTACTACGACGTGACGCATGCCTGCGGGAACCAACCCCACGCATGCTGCCCATGTCACACGCGCCTCCCCACGCCGTGCCACGCGCGGGAGTCGTGGGGAGCGCAGTGCACGAAGAATCTTACCACGGTAAAAACCTCCCCGCCTGCCCGCGCACCGTTGTTGGGCCTAGCCCAAACAACGCGTTGCGCTTATGTGTGGACCAGGCCCGGGGGCTCCTGTCGGTGTACAAAAAAAGGGTACACTTTTTGTACCCCTATAACTGTGCACGGGCAGTCCGAGCCGCGGGCACCACCACACCGAGCAAGGCAAGGGAGGTGAGCCAGGGTAAGACCGAAGCTCAAGAGAACTAGAACGACGCCAAGGCCAAGACCACGAAGAGCAAAGGGGACGAAGCGGACTCCCCCGGCAAGATCCTTGCCGGGGGACAGTTTTAGCAGCCCCGGCAAGACCCTTGCCGCGGCGATTCGTCCCGCACCTACGGAGCAAATCACCCTTGAGTCCACTGCCCCCAAAGGGCAAGGATTCGGGAGACATCTCCGTGGCGACATGCAGATCTTTGTGAAGACATTCAAGACCGGATAGGCACTAAGGATACGACAACCCTTGGCGGGATCCCAGCCGAGGAAGACTACAAGGCCCCCGGCAAGCGCCTTGCCGGGGATGACAGCAGGCGCTTCAGCAAGACCCTTGCCGGGGCCCCGGCAAGGCCCTTGCCAAGGACACCCGCAGGGCCACCATCAGGCCCACGCCGACTGAGCCTCCACCACCGCATGCATGCAGTTGCCGACCCAACCAGCTAGGTAGGCACCTACGTGGCGGCATGCAGATCTTCGTGAAGACCCACCACTGCGCCACCTCAGCTGCCTGCCTACCTACATGGCATCTCAGGCATCGCTGGCCAGGGCGCGTGTCGACACAAGAAGGAGCGGCGACGGACGAGACCGACCTCTCCCCCGTCCCCAATAAAGCAAGGACACCGAACCAAGATGCATTAAATGCGCCTTGTCATGTAATGCGAGGGATAACCTCGCATCACTGTTCCCTTTCCACCTCCTGTGTGCCACTGTGGCAACCCCTTTTCCTATAAAAGGAGGCCCGAGGCGACCAGGAGAGGGATTCGGCTTTTTGGAGCTCCTCACGCCCCATAGCTAGCTCAACAATCCACCAAAGCAGGAGTAGGGGTTTACACATCATTGCGGCCCGAACCTGGATAAACGAACCGTGTGCTACCTGTTAGATCCGCTCTTCTCACGACCCCGCGCCCCGCCAACCGTAGTAGGGATTCTTGTGATCCCATAAGTGTCGTTCCGCACCGACAGATAGATATAATATTTTTGGTATTTTTGGTATAAAGATGCAAAGTAAAAAGTAAAAGCAAAGTAAAAAAGTAAAGCAAGATTAAAGTGATGGAGATTGATATGATGAGAATAGACCTGGGGGGCATAGGTTTCACTAGTTGCTTCTCTCAAGAGCATAAGTATTCTACGGTGGGTGAACAAATTACTGTTGAGCAATTGACAGAATTGAGCATAGTTATGAGAATATCTAGGCATGATCATGTATATAGGCATCACGTCTGTGAAAAGTAGATCGAAACGATTCTGCATCTACTACTATTACTCCACTCATCGACCGCTATCCAGCATGCATCTAGAGTATTAAGTTAAAAACAAAGTAACGCCTTAAGCAAGATGACATGATGTAGAGAGATAAATTCATGCAATATGAAATAAACCCCATCTTGTTATCCTCGATGGCAACGATACAATACGTGCCTTGCTGCCCCTTCTCTCACTGGGTAAGGACACCGCAAGATCGAACCCAAAGCTAAGCACTTCTCCCATGGCAAGAACTACCAATCTAGTTGGCCAAACCAAACGGATAATTCGAAGAGACTTGCAAAGATAACCAATCATACATAAAAGAATTCACAGAAGATTCAAATATTATTCATAGATAGACTTGATCATAAACCCACAATTCATCGGTCTCAACAAACACACCGCAAAAAGAAGATTACATCGAATAGATCTCCACAAGAGAGGGGGAGAACTTTGTATTGAGATCCAGAAAGAGAGAAGAAGCCATCTAGCTACTAACTATGGACCCGAAGGTCTGAGGTAAAGTACTCACACTTCATCACAGGGGCTAGGATGATGTAGAAGCCCTCCGTGATGACGGCCCTCTTCCGGCGGAGCCCGGAACAGGCCCCAAGATGGGATCTCGTGGATACAGAAAGTTGCGGCAGTGGAATTAGGTTTTTGGCTCCTGTACTGATCGTTTGGGGGTACGTAGGTATATATAGGAGGAAGGAGTACGTCGGTGGAGCACCGAGGGGCCCACGAGTCAGGGGGCGCGCCCTAGGGGGGGCACCCCCCACCCTCGTTTACCTCCTCTTTGACTCCCTGGAGTAGGGTCCAAGTCTCCTGGATCACGTTCAGTGAGAAAATCACGTTCCCGAAGATTTTATTCCGTTTGGACTCCGTTTGATATTTTGTTTCTCCGAAACACTGAAATAGGCAAAAAAACAGCAATTCTGGGCTGGGCCTCCGGTTAATAGGTTAGTCCCAAAAAGAATATAAAAGTGGAAAATAAAGCCCAATATAGTCCAAAACAGTAGATAATATAGCATGGAGCAATCAAAAATTATAGATACGTTGGAGACGTATCAAAGCCCATCATTGGAATATACAAGTCAAGTTCTATAATGAAAAATTCCCACTAGTATATGAAAGTGACAACATAGGAGACTCTCTATCATGAAGATCACGATGCTACTTTGAAGCACAAGTGTGGAAAAAGGATAGTAACATTATCCCTTCTCTCTTTTTCTCTCATTTTTTTTCTTTTTTTCTTTCTCTCTTTTTCTCTCTCTTTTTTTGTTGGGCCTTCTTTTTTTTTCTTTGGCCTCTTTTTTTATTTAGTCTGGAATCTTATCCCAACTTGTGGGGGAATCATAGTCTCCATCATCCTTTCCTCAGATGGGATAATACTCTAATAATGATGATCATCACACTTTTATTACTTACGACTCAAGAATTACAACTCAATACTTAGAACAAAATATGACTCTATGTGAATGCCTCCGGCGGTGTACCGGGATATGCAATGAATCAAGAGTGACATGTATAAAAAATTTATGAAAGGTGGCTTTGCCACAAATACGATGTCAACTACATGATCATGCAAAGCAATATGACAATGATGGAGCGTGTCATAATAAACGGAATAGTGGTAAGTTGCATGGCAATATATCTCGGAATGGCTATGGAAATGCCATGATAGGTAGGTATGGTGGCTGTTTTGAGGAAGATATAAGGAGGTTTATGTGTGATAGAGTGTATCATATCATGGAGTTTGGATGCATCAGCGAAGTTTGCACCAACTCTGAAGGCGAGAAAGGGCAATGCACGGTACCGTAGAGGCTAGAAAATTATGGAAGCTTGAGAGTGCGTATAATCCATGGACTCACATTAGTCATAAAGAACTCAAATACTTATTGCAAAAGTTTATTAGCCCTCGAAGCAAAGTACTACTACGCATGCCCCTAGAGGGATAGATTGGTAGTAAAAGACCATCGCTCGTCCCCGACCACCACTCATAAGGAAAGCAATAAAAGAACACCTTATGTGTCAAAGTTGTCACACAACTTTTACCATACGTGCATGCTATGGGACTTGCCAACCTTAACACAAGTATTTATCAATTTCACAATTACTCAACTAGCACACTCTAATATTACCACCTTTATATCTCAAAGCACTTATCAAGTATCAAACTTCTCATGATATTCAATGAACTCAATATGGAAGTTTTTATTATGCTCATCTTGGATGCCTATCACATTCGGATTAATTTCACAATTAAAGCAAATTACCATGCTGTTTAAGACTCTCAAAATAATACAAGTGAAGCATGAGAGATCAATATTTCTATAAAATAAGACCACCACCGTGCCCTAAAAGATATAAGTGAAGCACTAGAGCAAAAACTATATAGCTCAAAAGATATAAGTGAAGCACATAGAGTATTCTAACAAATTCTGAATCATGTGTGTCTCTCTCAAAAGGTGTGTACAACAAGGATGGTGGTAAACTAAAAGGCAAAGACTCAAATCATACAAGACGCTCCAAGCAAAACACATATAATGTGGTAAATAAAAATATAGCCCCAAGTAAAGTTACCGATAGATGAAGACGAAAGAGGGGATGCCTTCCGGGGCATCCCCAAGCCTAGGATTTTGGTTGTCCTTGAATTTTACCTTGGGGTGCCTTGGGAATCCCCAATCTTAGGCTCTTGACAATCCTTGTTCCATACAACACAAAACTTAACAGAAAATCTCGTGAACTCTGTTAGCGAAAGAAAACAAAACAACACTTCAAGGTACTGTAATGAACTCACACTTTATTTATATTGGTGTTAAACATACTGTATTCCAACTTCTTTATTGTTTATAAACTCTTTTACTAGCCATAGATTCATCAAAATAAGCAAACAACACACGAAAAACAGAATCTGTCAAAAACAGAACAGTCTGTAGTAATCTGTATCTAATGTAAACTTCTGGAACTCAGAAGAATCTACCAAAATAGGAAGACCTAGATAATTTATTTATTGATCTACTGAAATTGGAATCAGTATTTTATCACATTCTGGTGATTTTAAACAATTGTTTTCGTGAACACAAAGTTTCTGGAATTTTCAGCAATATCAAATAACTATCATCCAAGAAGATCCTATAGGTTTTGCTTGGCACAAACACTAATTAAAACATAAAAACACATCTAACAAGAGGCTAGATCAAAGATTTATTACTAAACAGAAAAAAGCAAGAAAATTAAAATAAAATTGGGTTGCCTTCCAACAAGCGCTATCGTTTAACGCCCCTAGCTAGGCATAAAAGCAAGGATAGATCTAAGTATTGCCATCTTTGGTATTTATCTTTTTAGTGGAGTTATACTCGAATCCGGGAGGTTCCTTATGTTTCCCTTCATACTCGGAGATTCTTAGATCTAGAGCATCCAACCATTTGTTGCAAAGTGTAATCAAGGTATTCATGCGATTAAGGTTTCCTCCAACATTATTACGAGGTTCAAGAGATTTTTGCAATTCACATAGTTTTTCTAAGATTTGGGTTCCCTCATGAGTAAGAGTTAATCCCTTTTGTGGGTGAAGTACTCCTACTATCCCCTCTATAATTTCATAAGCAAAACTAGGATCAGTTTCAATAAAATTCCTTTGGCGGCAAAATCAAGGAGTTGTCTATGGGATACGGTTAGCCCAACATAAAAATTGCGAAGTAAAATCTTGAAATCTCCCTCTATAGTGCAACCACGATAGGATTCAATCATCCTATACCAAGCATCTTTTAGATTTTCTCCTTGTTTTTGTTTGAAGTGAAGAACTTCGAACTCGGGAGGCAAAGGAGTAGATAAAGGACTAGCCATAACGACGAAGCAAGCGAAAAATAGGTGGACGGAAAAGAGGGCGAATAAAACGGCAAGGGTGAAGTGGGGAAGAGGAAAACGAGAGGCAAATGGCAAATAATGTAATGTGAGGGATAAGAGTTTTTGATGGGTACTTGGTATGTCTTGACTTGTGCGTAGACTCCCCGGCAACGGCGCCAGAAATTCTTCCTGCTACCTCTTGAGCACTGCGTTGGTTTTCCCTTGAAGAGGAAAGGGTGATGCAGTAAATTAGCGTAAGTATTTCCCTCATTTTTGAGAACCAAGGTATCAATCCAGTAGGAGACCACACTCAAGTCCCACGCACCTACACAAACAAATAAGGACCTTGCAACCAACGCGATAAAGGGGTTGCCAATCCCTTCATGAACACTTGCAAAAGTGAGATCTGATAGAGATGATAAGATAATATTTTTGGTATTTTTATGATAAAGACTAAAAGTAAGGAAAGCAAAATAAATGGCGTCAGAAATAGCTTGTTGACGGGAGACTAATATGATGGAAAATAGACCCGGGGGCCATAGGTTTCACTAGTGGCTTCTCTCAAGATAGCATAAGTATTACAGTGGGTGAACAAATTACTGTCGAGCAATTGATAGAATTGATCATAGTTATGAGAATATCTAGGTATGATCATGTATATAGGCATCATGTCCGTGACAAGTAGACCGACTCCTGCCTGCATCTACTACTATTACTCCACACATCGACCGCTATCTAGCATGCATCAAGAGTATTAAGTTCATAAGAACGGAGTAACGCTTTAAGCAAGATGACATGATGTAGAGGGATAAACTCATGCAATATGATATAAACCCCATCTTTTTATCCTCGATGGCAACAATACAATATGTGTCGTTTCCCCTACTGTCACTGGGATCGAGCACCGCAAGATTGAACCCAAAGCTAAGCACTTCTCCCATTGCAAGAAAGATCAATCTAGTAGGCCAAACCAAACTGATAATTCGAAGAGGCTTGCAAAGATAACCAATCATACATAAACGAATTCAGAGGAGATTCAAATATTGTTCATAGATAATCTTGATCATAAACCCACAATTAATCGGATCTCGAAAAACACGCCGCAAAAGAAGATTACATCGAATAGATCTCCTAGAGAATCGAGGAGAACATTGTATTGATATCCAAAGAGAGAGAAGAAGCCATCTAGCTAATAACTATGGACCCGAAGGACTAAGGTAAACTACTCACACATCATCGGAGAGGCTATGGTGTTGATGTAGAAGCCCTCCGTGATCGATGCCCCCTCCGGCGGAGCACCGGAAAAGGCCCCAAGATGGGATCTCACGGGTACAGAAGGTTGCGGCGGTGGAAATAGGGTTTTGGCTCCTCCTCTGATGTTTTCGCGGTACGTAGGTATATATAGGAGGAAGAAGTAGGTCGGTGGAGCTACGAGGGGCCCATGAGGGTGGAGGGTGCGCCCAGGGGGGTAGGCTCGCCCCCTGCCTCGTGGCCTCCTTGTTGATTGCTTGACGTCCACTCCAAGTCCTCTGGATCATGTTTGTTCCGAGAATCACGTTCCCGATGGTTTCATTCCGTTTGGACTCCATTTGATATTCCTTTCCTTCGAAACACTGAAATAGGCAAAAAAAACAACAATTTGGGCTGGGCCTCCGGTCAATAGGTTAGTCCCAAAAATAATATAAAAGTGTATAATAAAGTCCATTGAACATCCAAAACAGATAATATAATAGCATGGAACAATAAAAAATTATAGATATGTTGGAGACGTATCAATTATAAAGATGCTCTACAGGTGTCTCCGATGGTGTTTGTTGAGTTGGCATAGATCGAGATTAGGATTTGTCACTTCGATTGTCGGAGAGGTATCTCTGGGCCCTCTCGGTAATGCACATCACTATATAAGCCTTGCAAGAAATGTGACTAATGAGTTAGTTACGGGATGATGCATTACGGAACGAGTAAAGAGACTTGACGGTAATGAGATTGAACTAGGTATGGTGATACCGACGATCGAATCTCGGGCAAGTAACATACTGATGACAAAGGGAACAACATATGTTGTTATGCGGTTTGACCGATAAAGATCTTCGTAGAATATGTAGGAGCCAATATGAGCATCCAGTTTCCACTATCGGTTATTGACCGGAGATTTGTCTCGGTCATGTCTACATAGTTCTCGAACCCGTAGGGTCCGCATGCTAAACAATCGATGACAATTCATATTATGAGTTTATGTGTTTTGATGTACCGAAGGTTGTTTGGAGTCCCGGATGAGATCACGGACATGACGAGGAGTCTCAAAATGGTCGAGACATAAAGATTTATATATTGGAAGGTTATATTTGGACACTGGAATGGTTCCGAAGTGTATTGGGTATTTTCCGGAGTACCGGGGGCTTACCGAAACCCCCCTGGGGGTTATTGGGCCTCATGGGCCTAGTGGTGGAAGAGAGGAGGCAGGCCAAGGTGTGCCCCCCCCCCCGTAGCCCAAACCGAATTGGACTAGGGTTTGGGGGGGCGCCCCCCATTTCCTTCTCTCCTCCTCCTCGTTCCCCCCTTCTCCTTTTGGAAGTAGGAAAGAGGGGGGGCGAATCCTACTTGGAGTAGGACTTCCCCCCTTGGGCGCGCCTCCCCTGAATGGCCTCCTCCTCCCTCCCTCCTTTATATACGTGGGGAGGGGGGCACCCCATAGACACACAAGTTGTACACCTCCACAGTTTTACACCTCGATCATATCGTCGTAGTGCTTAGGCGAAGCCCTGCGCCGGGAACTTCATCATCACCGTCACCACGCCGTCATGCTGACAAAACTCTCCCATGGCCTCAGCTAGATCAAGAGTTCGAGGGACGTCACCGAGATGTACGTGTGCAGATCACGGAGGTGTCCTGCGTTCGGTACTTGATCATTTGGATCGTGAAGACGTTCGACTACATCAACCGCATTACTAAACGCTTCCGCTTTCGGTCTACGAGGGTACGTGGACACACTCTCCCCGCTCATTGCTATGCTTCTCCTAGATATATCTTACGTGATCGTAGGCAAAAAAATTGAAATACTACATTCCCCAACACGAGAGCCATATGCTCTGTATCGATAATCTTGTGATTTATGCCTATCCATCTGTGGAGAACACCTCAATTATCAATTCAAGTACAATTCTGACTTCGCGATGACATGTTACAGTAAGGACATTAGCGAACTAAACTGTGGTTGGATAGTTAGGTGGACAGTGGTATCCCCAGCCAACCAGGGTTCATGTCCTGGTGCTCTTATTTATCCCGGATTTATTTCAGGATTTACGGCGATGCACGTTCAGTGGGAGGAGACGTTCGCATCGACTATGAGGCGCATACGGTGACTTTGTAAAACCTCAAGATGATATGCTAACTCAATCTCTCAGAGGTGCTCATAGGAGTAGGGTGTGCGTTCATGGTAGACATTAACACCTCAATTATAATGGATATAAGGATTATGAAATAATATAGCCAATTTTTGTGTATGACAACTACCTTTATAACACTTGGAACAGTTGGAACTAGTACGACTGTCATGGAAGCAACCTACTTGCACGTCCTACATGTGTCAGGCTTTCTCGGTCCTGCAACATTTTTCTACCCCTTTTCATTCTTACTTTGCTTCCCTTCTCCATCTTTATTTTGCTTCCCTTCTCCACCCTTGACTAAGTGCCCCTTAATTCTTTTGCATCCCCCTTTGTGTGGACATCATTTGGTGGATGGATTTCAACTTCATTAGGCATACTGCAACCAATATATCACTACTAGGGAAAAGCCTATACATAGAATCTTACCAGCAGCGTGTTTTAAAATAAGGCGCTGCTGCTAAGCGCTCCAGCAGAACTCGCTGCTGAAATAATAGTAGCAGTAGCGCGCCCCCTGTAAACCGCGCTACTGCTATAATTGCCACGACCCCATGACGAAGCTAGTTTTAGCAGCAGCGCGTTAACACGAAGAGCGCTATTGCTACATATCATAGTAGCAGCGCCTTCCCGTAATACCCGCTACTGCTAAGTTTACTACAAAAATTTAGTCCCACCTCGCTCCGTGAAGAGGGTTTCTACCACCTTAAATATGTTACTTCTCAAACTATCACAAGCACTTGGTCTTCATTGAACTCTATGTGTAAAATTTGTGGCCGCAATATGAGTCTTCACCGGTTCCTAAACCAGTGAGGACTCATGTTGACATATCAGATTGTACACAAAAAAAATCATTGATGATCAATGTATTTTTGATGTCTATTTTTACATGCTGACACAGAGCAGTAGCGTGTTCTGTGTGAAAGGCGCTACTGCTAGGTCGTTTAGCAGTAGCGCCTTTCCCTATAGCGCGCAACTTCTAAGCCATTCTATCTCCAACCCCCTCCCCTCTCCTCTCTCCGATCCACTCATGCCCACACTCCCTC
>NC_041382.1:57032748-57035061 GCF_002162155.2 Triticum dicoccoides
CCGTCAGCTGCCCTCGCCCCCGCCGGCCACTGTCGCCTACCCCTCCTTCCTCTACGCCGCCGTCACCTCCTCCTCCTCACTGGACTCGGTACCGCCCTCCTCCTCCGTACTCCCCTCCTCACTCTGCCTTCCTCCTCCATCCTACTCTCTCCTCCCTCCTCCAGTCGCCCTCCTTCTCCCTCCTCCCTCTTCCATCCACAACCCCTCCTCCCTGCTACATTTTGATTTAGTTGGCTAGTTCATATGCAACATTTTGATTTAGTTGATATGATTTAGTTGATTTAGTAGGCTAGTTGATTTAGAACATTTTGATTTAGTAGGCTAGTTGATTTAGTTGATCTATAGAACATTTTGATTTAGTTGATTTAGTACGCTAGTTGATAGCTCTGAAGATTTGGCACCACCTAGCTAGACACTTGGAAAGAAATGGACCATTTTATTGTTATTTTTTCTGTACATGGATAGCTAGATGCTTTTGTTTTTCTGTAATAAGTTGTTTTTTGGCAAAATGTGCCACTAAAATGCTTTGGTAGGTGGTACCTTGTCATCTTATATGTTACTAGATCTTAGGATTATAATTTTCCATCAAATTGCTTCTCGCGGAAAAATCTCTTCATCTAGGGATATCGGTGATATATACACGAGATTTGGCATTTGCTTCCTAGCTGTTAGTTCTATTATTCTAGAAGGTGTTAGTAAGCTATGAAAATATAACTGAAGAAGAACCAAAAATATCACATGCTACTGTTTTTCTTTCCTATGAAGTGGATTGTTAATCCTTTGTTCATATTGATTTAGGAAAATGGTGCCACCACCACCACCACCATGTCAATTGTGCAAGTCAAGGTGCGCCAGCAGCCTTGCAACTGGCAAGCTGGTCGGCATCTACTTCCAGCCGAGTTTTCATCATGCGGCGGTAAGAAATTATATGAAATGTAACAACTATTTTATTTTTAGTGTTGGCATTACTGCATTGTGTCATTTTTATTTTTTTACACAGATCGTCCCATGCAATGTGAGGTTGAAATTCAACAAGATGATAGGAGACACTGTGACATTTGAGGCTCCTGAGGGGGGCCGTACACTATGGAGGTCGAGGAGCTGGATGGGCCCGTTTCCTCGCCCGCATGCGTCTTACTGGTGGTGGGTTGATCAACTTCTCCTTCAGAGTAGAAAGACCCAAGGTGGTTGTCATTTATATCAACCTGGTGGAAGATGATGAAGATGATGAAGATAATGAGGACCCACTCGATGAAGATGATGAGGACCATCCACTTCATGAAGCCATCGTAGCTCAAAGAATGAGGCTGAGCGAGGAGGAGGTGTGCAACCTATTGGACATAATTCCGTCACGTGATGACTTTGTCGGGGTGCCATTCATGACCCGCCTGACAAGTACCATGGTCGATCGGCATGATATGGTATGTTATACTTACAAATGCAAATTATCTGATGATATTCTTAGTGTAGAGTCCAATGATATGCTGTGTGGAATCTAGTCGATGATATGCTTTAGTGTAGAGTCCGATCACATGCTTATTAGTGTAGAATCCAAGGAACTATTAATAGTGTAGATAATCCATATATACTTATTTGTAGAATTCATGCTTAGTACAAATGTGTAGTACTATGTCTTTTGATAGTGTAGAAATCTATACTTAATAGAAATATATTTGCAAAAGTATGTGCGAGGCTATTTATTAATTGATATGTTTTTCTTATTCAGAAATTGCCAACGAGCCTATCTGTTAGTTGTGGTTTCAAGCCTGATGAAGAAGGCTCAGCTGGACTACGCCTTACCGCAAGGGGCTCCGTCACCACTTGTACTTACCGCATGGACATGAACGGTCGCACGCACTTAAACTCGATTGGGTGGAAGAGATTCCTCGTTGGCAAGAATCTTCGTGTTGGACAGGCCATCCTAATTACTATCAGGAACACCCACTACCCAGGCTTGAGGATGATGACCGTTGTCGATATCATCTAGAATTACATATGTGTGTGTGGCTATATCATCTAGAACTACATATGATGATCGTGGTCGATATCATCTAGAACTACATATGATGATCATCATCGATATCACCTAGTACTGCTTGAGGATGCATGTTGACTATATATGAAATTGTTATCTAGTACTCCCTCCGTTCCAAATTACTCGTCGTGGTTTTAGTTCAATTGAACTAAAACCACGACGAGTAATTTGGAACGGATGGAGTACTACCTAATACCTATAATGCTTTATGAAATTGATATCTAGTAGTACCTTATATCTGGAAATTGCAGTTTATTTAAACTGAAACGGGGTAGGAA
>NC_041382.1:57035177-57096321 GCF_002162155.2 Triticum dicoccoides
AAAGATATAGTAGTAGCGCGGGGCTACGAAAGCGCTACAGCTAATTAATAGTAGCACATTTCGTAAAAGCGCTGCTGATATGGTCAATAGTAGTAGCGCGGATCCAGAGTGCGCTACTACTAACAGTTAGCTGTAGCGCCGTAGTAGTAGCGCGGCTGCCCGCGCTGCTGATAACCTCAAAACCCGCTCTACTACTAGGGTTTTCCCTAGTAGTGTATGCTTTTAGTTCATCTTGTCTGCTAGGATTATGGCAGCAACCCTTTGAGATAAATTTCTTTTTATGTCAAGGAGACCGTTTCTCAATGCTTCTAATTCTTCCAGAGAGTGTTCGACCAACCTGATTGTATCAACCAATGTTTCCTGTATCTCACAAACCATTTTTCTCTTTGCCAAATCTGAAGAACTACTCTCATTCTCTTTAAGCAAGTTTCCATACCTATCGTATAGTACCCTCCTATTAACTGTTTTTTTCTTCCACCTTTCTAGAATGAACTGGCTAGGGAGCTCATTCAACTTTGCACCTCTCAAAACCATGATGATATGTCGGCATGGAATTCCACGTGTCTCAAATAACATGCAAGAGTAGTGAGCACTCATAGATGATATGTTGAATTGAACTTCTCTACACTTCGAAGAGCGGTCACCACCTACAACCATTGTTTTCACATCACCTTCCTGCGATATGCTTTCAATCAAGCAATGATATCTAGCTGCACGCACCTCCTTCTGAAAAGCTTTGAAAACCTCATGGGTGAAGTACATGCTCGCATGCTTCTCGATCTCCCAGGATGTAATCACTGGAGGCATGGAATTGAGGCAATCATGGTCAGCCTTGAGTTCGTTCTGACGTTGTTCATGCCTACAGCTGGCTTTAAGTTTTGATCACATTCAGGTGTACATGATGAACCCTAGAAAGTAAAACACCGCATTAGTCACACAAGTTAGTAATTGTCAGAGAAGTTTGAAAAAAAATGAAATAATGACGATACTCACACAAAATGGGCCGCTGGTAGCTCCCTTTTTTGGCGCACCGAAGCTTTCTACATTGATCGGGGGAGGATGTATTTCAATATCATGGCGTCCTTCATTGTTACAATCGTGTGCTTGGAAAGCCAAATCACAATCGAGCACAGGTTCTGGTTCCATCTATAAGGCAACATCAAATGGGTTGTCATGACCAGTTTGTATCCAAAGAAACAAAATAAACACAGGTCTTCCTCCATCTATTTTGCAACTTTAGATAGGTCCATACATTATTTCTGTTATAGAAGTACAAAGCCAACTAACATACAAAACAGAAAATACAAAAAAAGAACGCACAAGCTAGCTTGTTTTCAAACAAACGTATCCATACGCTGGGGTCATTTAGGCATTCTGTATTTTTCTTTTTGTATTTGTGAACTCGCCTCATACATCTTTTTCACGGAATTTACTCTGCTACTGTCAAGCACAAACACATTCTACTATGTAAGAGCGGATGATGTGCTGAATGTCAGTTTACAATCTGCGGGTGTGCATGGTACTGCAGGGAGTGGAGCGACCGATCCCACACCGCGTCGCCCAAGTGGTCACCTAGTTGCTTTTGTCAGGGAGGAGGCGAGCTCTTCTGCAAGAGACCGGTTTGCTCTGCAGGCGATAGGTTTGAAGAACGTGGCATCAGGCAGGTCGATGTGGCGGCTGGGGCATCGGTACAGAGTGGAGCGTTGGCCATACCTTCAGTAGCCAACATGAGCCCACAGGTCATTCGCCTGTGTGTTTTCACCAGGCGATCAAAACGGACTGCGACCCATCCTGCGACAATTGAACGAAAGGCAGCACTCCAAAGACCCAGCTGACTAGCATCGAAAGGCCAACGATCAACGCGACCAAAGGAGCTCTGTTAGGCCGAGTCCTCCCGTAACCTTATAGGTTTAAATGTTCAAAAATAGATCATGTTCAATAAAAGGTGTGCGGGGAGGGCAGAAGGCTCTGTCTGAGAGCACATTGTTTCTCAACATCCTTGAAATGACCCCAATTTTATCCATAGTAACAAAACAACAATTACGAAGAGTGTGCCAAACTAAGCCAGACAGTTGCACCCGTGAGGATATAGTTTTTTTTCATAATTTGAATGCTTCTGTTAATTGCTATTTTTGTCGTTATATATCAACATGAACGTTTTCTATGTCCTAACCATTTCAAGGATGTCAAAAAATAAAGTGCTCTCGGACTGAGCTTTCTAGCCTACCCAAACAACACCCCGTTTTTAAAAATTGTTCACAAATTCATTAAATGTTCCCTTTCTTAAAAAAATTTCAAAAATTCAAAAGATAATTCGGGAGTTCTAAATAATGTTCGCCCTATCAAAATTTGTTTGCAATTTCAAAAAGGTTCATGTTCTCATGAATTTCAACACAAATACAAAAAAAATCAGGGAAATAAAAAATGGTTTCAACTTTTTGGTTGTATTTATCTGAATTATTTAAATTCCAAAAAATAGTATTTTTCACACAGTGTTCAAAAAAATCAAAAAATGTTCGTGTTCAAAATTTTGTTCGCTCTTGTTAAAAACTGTTCGTATTTTGACATTCTTAGCAATTTTTAAAGACAAGAACTTTTTTTGAAATTTCTGTATAAATTTATAAAATGCAAAAATTTTATTTTTTTCAAACAAAATTTGAACAAGCAAACAATTTTTTAAATTTTGTTTTTTAAAGCTCAAGCATTTTTCAAAAAGGAAACGGAAAAGAAAAATTAATAAAAACTAACAGCAAAAAGGGAAAAACATAGTGAGAAAAAGACCAGTTCACTACATTAGGCAGGTTGCTGAGAGATATAGTTCATTTTGCCTGTGTTTCCTAGACACTGAAGCTTATTCAATCGTGTGGCTAGCGGTGAGCGGTCAACCGCGGGAGTTATACAGTCTGCTCTCTTGCACTGCCATTTCTTTCTCGGTTAATTTTTTCTGTTTCCGCGTGGGATAATAGGCCGGCCCAGTCAGCGGCCTCCTGTGTGTGTTTCTAAAAATATTTCTATAAATGTTACTCGCCGTGACGCTCTATGACGCTCTCTGCGTAGCAATGTTGCTCGCCGTGAGAAATGGGCCAGCCCACTCCACCACGGCGAGCAACTTGTTTCGGGTTTTCTGTTACTATTTTATGGATTTTATTTTGTGTTTTTGTTTCTGTTCTTTTTTGCTTTTGTTTTTAATTTCTTTACAAAAATTTCGTTTTTTTCAAGTTTTTTTTTCGTTTTCAAAAAATATTCAAAAATCAAAAAAATCTGGCTTTAAAGCAAATGAAAATTTCAATACAGTTCTTTTTTAAGTGGTTGCTGATAAATTCAACAAAATTTCATCTTCTTCAAAAGTTGTTCCCATTTTCAAATATTTCTAGAAAACTAAAAAAATGTTCCCTTTTAAAAATTTGTACAGAATTCTCCAAATATATTTATTTATCAAATTTTATTCATGAAATAAAGAAATATATGTTTTTTAATTTTCGAGAATTTCAGGAAAAAAGTTCCTGTTTTGCAAAATAATATTAAAGTGTCGCAAAGAATGTTCATGTTTTCACGAAAATTTTATTTTAGTTGGAAAATGTTCTAGTTTCTAATAAATTTTTTGGAAGTTCAAAAAATGTTTGGAATTTCATTTTCTTCTTCAGGCTTTCTAAATTTGTTCCCATTTTTACAGAAAATGTTAATGTTTCAAAAAGTGTTCGTGTTTTCAAACAAATGTTCAGAATTTTTAAAAAGTTCACATTGTAAGAACTAATCAGGATTTCAAAAATTGTTCACGTCTTAAAAAATGTTTGGAATTCCAATATTTTATGATATTTTCGCTTTTTATAATTTTAAAAATTATTCCGTTTCTAAAAATATTCTGAATTTTAAAAGTTGTTCATACATTTCTATAAATGTTTTGATTTTTTTCAAAAAATATTTTCTAGTCTCGATTCCATGGTGTTCTTAACACTTCCACGCTTACCAGCAATCAACAAATGGGCATCATTCCTATTGGTTAGGAGCAGTTGGTTGGGATGACGATGTTGCCACGTCGATTACCTTCTTGCCCTCTTATTTTGTATTTTTATGCCGCGACTTTAAGAACAAATGCGTCGCTCACCTTGATGGGCCGGCCCACTCTGGGTGCCCCTTTCGGTATGCCTTGTACGCTGGGCCATGTGACGTAATTTTTTTTAAAAAAGACCATCAAACCCTTTATTACAAAATGGTACAGAGAGACCTCGTCCGTTGATTTGTTCAGGGGTTGTACCGAAGCAGAAGTGTATCTTTAATTGCTCTGAGTTTCTCTCGGAGAAGGGAAATTTGGCACACGTTGTCATCAAAAATATTTTAATTTTAATATATAGATATTGAACACCCTCTCACCTTGCTTGCCATGCATGTTCTCTTAATATGCAATAAAATCACTTTCTAGTAGTGGCCATGTCACTTATAGTCTGATAGTCGCGACTAATTATTAATCATTACCGCAGTTACTTTTTATGGTGCATGACATGGTGCTCATCTGCCCTTTTTATTGGGAGAGAGCATTTTATAGGACCACCATGTGATAGTTTTTGTCTTGTGTCTCGTTGCATTTCTATTTTGGGCACCATCGCCGCGCTCTAACCTAGCCGCAGCCGGCGCTCTTCTTCCTTGCATCGCTGCCGCTCACTCACTAGAGCATCGCCACCGCACTCCTAACCTAGCTGTCGCTGCCGCCGTCAGGCCATCGCTGCTGCTCGCTCACCCAAATCGTGCCGTCCTCCGCCCCTTCGTCTTCATCCAGCACTAGCTCACCGCCAGCATGGCTGTCATCTCCCCAACCACTTCATCTACACCGACAACCACGGGAGGCATCGGCCCCACACCGATTGGTTCCGCAAAAGTCATCGAGTCCTTATCTGCTAGCCCCTTCGACATGGCTTACAGCTCGTGCAGGTCCCCGTCTGGCCTAGCAACCTTGGAGCAGCGCATCATCAACATCAACTTCGTCTGTCTGCACATGCCCGGTGCTGACATCACCGACGCGTGCCTTCATCCACGACGTATCCCCGGGCTTGGCAAACTCGACATGACGCCTTGTCAACATTGTCTTCTTACCGGCGCACCACTACCTCGACACCACTACACTCATGACTAACTCGGCGTGTCCTTGAGCCCACAATGACTGCCTTGACACCGGCCACCCCGACTCGACATCGACCATGGCGTCCCTCGACATCGGCTACCTCTACCACGGCTACACCACTCTACGCTCTCGGCTACATCGACATCGGCACAGAAGGGCTACCACATTGCTTGAGAAACCTCGTCGGTTTCCACTCCAGCCACGACTTCCACGATGCACCGACCATGATGAATGTGGGGGTGGATGTCCGTCTGCTTACCTTCGGATTCTTCTTCCATCTCACCATCTATGTCGCTACTGTTATGACTAAGGGGGGTTGTTGAGTATAGTGATTATTAGAAAGTATAGGATATACTAGGATTTATTTCTACCTTGTCTTGTAGTCCAAATTGATCGTGTACTCCTATATATATGCCAATGGCTCACGAAATACATCATCAATTCCACCAATTATCCCTCTCTATCCTTCTAAGGGGTAAATTTGCTAAGAAATAAAAATGTGATCAATTGTGTTAGGACGAATGCCCCCTAGGAGGTTTTTGTTGTTGGGGGGGGGGATGTCCCCCCATCACAAAGTCATGTATAAGTGAAACTCCCACATTCCATAAAACAAAAGTGGGACACCCACATTCCATAAAAAACAGGAGCTAGTTGGAGGTAGAAGTTTGTTGGTTATTGTGGGGGATAAAGAGACACACAATAAGTTAGACATAGACGATGAGTGGCCTAGGATGGCGTTGTCGCGGGAGAATAGGAGTGCATGTACCAGAAATCAAGTATTAGATTGAATCATGCATCGGTTCTAACAAATGCAAGACTTTAAGTTCCAAATGTGGGATCGGTCTGACATGCAGTACCGTTGAAAGTAGCAAGATGGAACAACATATCAATATTTAGCACAGAGCTCCATGATCCCGAGAGTTGAAGTTATTTGTAGGGCCATCATTATCGAACTAAAACATACATGTGGATTCAAGGGGTAAACAAAAATGGAGCCTAGTAGTTAGATCTTTCCTTGTCTAGGAACCACCATCATAAGCCTCAACAAGTTGATATCTCCTCCACCCATTGGTACCTCTCATTGTTGATGCAAGTATATTTCCGTAGCAGGGGGTGCAAGAGCATGACCTTCACTTCACATCACTGGAGTTCCCATTATCCAAGAACTAGATACTGACATGTTATTTTTAATGCCAAAGTCATTGAAATCAGTCACCTCATAGGACCTAGAGCATCTCCGTGCAACGAGGAACATCCTTTCATCTAGTGTGGGCAGCGCAATCTAGTTGAGGTCAACCAGGTTGCCGCTGGTGACATGTTGTGTGACCTGGTATTTTCCAATCTCGCCCTCAGCGGGTTGGTCGACTCTAAATCCGCCCTAGCTTTACCATCGGCCTTCGATTTCATTTCTTCGCTTTTATAGAGCTTTCCTTTACCTAATGCTGGCAACCGACAACTCTTGCTATCCAATCTTGACCCAATGTACTCCACGCTGAGGGGTATGGCGCATACTACCTGGAAAAGCCCTGCCCTTAGGGACATGGCCTATCTCTAGGAACAGAGTCTCATCCACTTCATGACCATCAACAGTTCCTCATGGGACTCCATGAGGTAGCAAGTGGTGACAATCGCATTGCATGCAGATGCAAGGTGCCCATCTTTGAAATTTTTACTACTGCACGACTACTCTCAACCGACCACCTTCTCGACCTTCTTGGAACTCGAGTATGTTGTAGACGATGACATCCTCTGTATTAGAGAGTAAATGGAAGTATCCTTCATGATTTATGACCTCCTCTCGAATCATAACCATGCATCCCATAATTCACATGAAAACCATTACCATTGGACAATAGTCATTGGGCCCATCCCTGCGCTAGAAAGCAAATTATGTTTGACAACACATGCCTAGAGAAAAATCTGCATCAATTATAGTGGTATTGATCTACTGCATTCACATTTGCCGAGAAAGAGAGGGTGGTGGCAAGGATGATGAAGCAGCGCAAAGGTCGTGGAGGAGCAACTCCACCTTGCTGCTACAATGTGTACAGCACAAGTGTTGAAGGAAGAACTTCAACGTGTTGCACTAGATATCGCTCTAGAGGCGAATGTAGGCTGATATGGCAGCAAGAGTTCAATCCAGAAATCTTAGAGCACAAGATCTACTCCAAGATCTTAGGTAAGAACAATAAGTTCTATTATAGGTAGTGGGTACATAGTCTGGCTTACAAAGTAGAGGTGAGGACCTCTATTTATAGGGCTTTGGGAAGCCTTCACATACTTCTACTTATAGCTGGAATACTCTAGAAAACATTATTTAAGACGCACCCTCTCTACTCATAGCTACTTATAACTAGAGAACTCTAGAAACAACACGTAGGGTAAAGAAAAAAAAGAAATACTACACTAGAGTGGAAGTATTTAGAAGTAGCCAAACAGATCTGGCATCTGTTTTTTTCTCATCTATTGTTCCTCATCATTCTCCCTGGTTGTTTGGAACTCGCCCTCGAGTTATCGTCATAGAGCGCTTCTTCTGGATGGTAGAGAGCCAAGTCTGCACTCGCTTGGAAGATCTATCACATAAGCATTATCATTTATCTTCCTCATGATAGAGAAGGGCCCATACCTTCGCTGCCTAAGCTTCCCCTTAACACCTAAAGGCAGCCTCTTGATACGTCTCCAACGTATCTATAATTTTTGATTGTTCCATGCTATTTTATTATCAATCTTGGATGTTTTATAATCATTTTATAGTCATTTTATATCATTTTTTGGTACTAACCTATTGACATAGTGCCAAGTGCCAGTTGCTGTTTTTCCATGTTTTTTACATCGCAGGAAATCAATATCAGACGGAGTCCAAATGCCCCAAAACTTTACAGAGAATTTTTATGGGCCAGAAGGAACACAACAGGCCCTGGTTGCACCCGGGGGAGTCCTGAGGAGGGGACAACCCACCAGGGCGCTCCAGGAGGCCCAGGCACGCCCTGGTGGGTTGTGCCCACCTCGGGTGCCCCCCGGACCGCCTCTTTGCTCTATAAATACTCCTAAAATCCCAGAACCCTAGGGGAGTCGACGAAATATTCATCCAGCCGCCGCAGAGTCCAGAACCACTAGATCCAATCTAGACACCATCTCGGATGGGGTTCACCACCTCCATTGGTGCCTCTCCGATGATGCGTGAGTAGTTCTTTGTAGACCTTCGGGTCAGTAGTTAGTATCTAGATGGCTTCCTCTCTCTCACTGAATTCTCAATACAATGGTCTCTTAGAGATCCATATGATGTAACTCTTTTTGCGGTGTGTTTGTTGGGATCTGATGAACTTTGAGTTTATGACAAGTTATATCTTATATCCATGAAAGTTATTTGAGTTTTTGGTCTCTTATAGCCTCGTATTTCTTCTCCGATATTTGGGTTTTGTTTGACCAACTTGATCTATTTATCTTGCAATGGGAAGAGGTGCCCGGTAGTGGGTTCGATCTTACGGTGCTTGATACCAGTGACAGAAAGGGAAATGACACGTATGTATCATTGCTACTAAGGATAAAATGATGGGGTCTATCTCTACATAGATAGATCTTGTCTACATTATGTCATCGTTCTTATTGCATTACTCCGTTTTTCCATGAACTTAATACACTAGATGCATGTTGGATAGCGATCGATGCATGGAGTAATAGTAGTAGATGCAGGCAGGAGTCGGTCTACTAATCTTGGACGTGATGCCTATGTAATGATCATTGCCTAGATATCGTCATAATTATTTGAAGTTCTATCAATTGCCCAACAGTAATTAGTTTACCCACCGTTTGCTATTTTTCTCAAGAGAAGCCACTAGTGAAACCTACGGCCCCCGGGTATTTTTTCTCATATATTTGCTTTGCGATCTACTTTCCCATTGCATTTTTATTCAGATCTATTAAACCAAAAATACAAAAATACTTTGCTGCACTTTATTTTATTTGCGATTTATTATTTCAATCTATTACATCTTTCTCTCGTCAACACGCAATTTCTGGCATCATTATCCGAAAGGGATTGACAACCCCTTTAACACGTTGGGTTGCGAGTATTTGTTATTTGTGTGCAGGAGCTGTTTACATTGTGTTGCTTGGTTCTCCTATTGGTTCGATAACCTTGGTTTCATCACTGAGAGAAATACCTACCGTCGTTGTGCTACATCATCCCTTCCTCTTTGGGGAAATACCACGTAGTCCTAGCAGACAAGAGCTTTTTGGTGCCATAGCCAGGGAGCAATCACCTCTCTTTTCGGAGGTAGACCATCACCTTATCACCAACTTGGAATGATTTTGTCCTCCTTTTGAAATCAGCAAGTTGTTTATATTTCTGATTTTGTGCTTCAGAACACCACGAATCTCTTCAAATAGCTCCATGTAATTATCAGCAAAGGACAATGCTGATTTTGAGTTTCCCCTTGATGGTAGCTTCACCAGGTCCACCACATGTGTTGGAACTTTAATGTACACAATGGAAAAAGGGCTCCTTCATGTGGATCTATGCTTGGAGTTATTGTATGAGAACTCTACAAGAGATAGAGCCAAATCCCATTATCCCTATCTTTCTCCACAAATGCAACAGATCAGATTACCCAAAAACTTGTTCACCACTTTCGTTTGTCCATCTGATTGTGGATGAGTAGTGCTATAAAATTTGAATTCAGTGTTGAATTGGTTCCACAAAGTGAGCCCAAATGCAGCAAGAAACTTGCTATTACGATTTGAGATGATGGACCTTGGTACTCCATGAAGTCTGACCACTTCTCGAAAGAATAGGTTTGCCACATGATGAGCATTCGTTGTCTTGCGGCATGGGATGAAATGAGCCATCTTAGAGAATCTATCCACGATCACAAATTGAAAGGATCGAGAAGAGTTGTCTACAGGGGGGTGATTAGACCCTCAACAAAAAAGTAGCAGTTTTTAAAATTCTTTAAGTTAAGGTGGAGTTTTAGCACAAGTTTAAACATTCACAATACATTTCAAGCAAGCATAGCAAGAGTATATGAGCAGCAGAAAGTAAAGCATGCAAGTTGCAAGAAAGTAAAGGGATGGGATTGGAGTGTGCAAACGCAATTGGAGACACGGAGATTTTTGGCGTTGTTCTGATAGGTGGTGCTATCGTACATCCACATTGATGGAGACTTCAACCCACAGAGGGTTCCACCCACGAAGGGTCCATGAAGAAGCAACCTTGTCTATCCCACCATGGCCATCGCCCACGAAGGACTTGCCTCACTTGGGTAGATCTTCACGAAGTAGGCGATCTCCTTGCCCTTACAAACTCCTTGGTTCAACTCCACAATCTTGATGGAGGCTCCCAAGTGACACCTAAGCAATCTAGGAGACACCACTCTCCAAAAGGTAATAGATGGTGTGTTGATGATGAACTCCTTGCTCTTGTGCTTCAAATGATAGTCTCCCCAATACTCAACTCTCTCTCATAGATTTGGATATGGTGGAAAGATGATTTGAGTGGAAAGCAACTTGGGGAAGGCTAGAGATCAAGATTCTTGTGGTTGGATTGGCATATCTTGGTCTCAACACATGAGTAGGTGGTTCTCTCTCAAAAAATGAGTAGTGGAAGTGTAGGTGTGTTCTGATGGCTCTCTCAAAAATAGAGAAGGGGGTGGATGGGTATTTATAGCCTCCACACAAAATCTAACCGTTACACAAAATTTACCAAACTCGGTGGGACCGAATAGTGAAACTCGGTGAGACCGGACCTGCTTCAAAATGTGAACGTTAGGCATTTCGGTGGGACCGATATGGTCAACTCGGTGGGACTGATGTGCTAGGGTTAGGGTAAAACCTAAACTCGGTTTGACCGATTACACAAACTCGGTGAGACCGATTTTGGTAATAAGCAAACAAATAGTTGGTCAAGGAAACTCGATGGGACCGACTGCATATCTCGGTGGGACCGAAATAGTTGCAACAGGTAACAGAGAGTTTGCAAGCCCATCTCTGTGAGACCGAACTGATTAGGGTTCCTGGCAGTGGCTATGTCAAGTGAACCCGGTGGCGCCAGATAGATCAAATTAGTGGGACCGAGTTTGACTTTAGGTTTAGGACATATGTGGAAATTATAAAGTGGTTGAGGGCTTTGGAGCATATCACTAAGCACTTTGAGCAAGTAGACCATTAAGCAACACCTCATCCCCTTTTAATAGTATTGGCTTTCCTATGGACTCAATGTGATCTTGGATCACTAAAATAGAAATGAAGGGTCTTGAGCTTTTGCCAATCTTTGTCCTTACCTTCTTGAAGGGGTTCACATCCTCTTGTCCATGCCACACCTTTGTTGCACTTTCTGAAATATACTAGATGAAAATATTAGTCCAACAAGAGATATGTTGACATTAATTACCAAAATCACCCAGGGAGCAATTGTGCTTTCAATCTCCCCCTTTTTGGTAATTGATGACAACATACATCAAAGCTTCAGATAAAGATACGAAGGATAATAGGTAAAGCTTTGGAAAGACATGTAGCATGCATATGCTCCCCCTACATGTATGCAATCATGTGAATATAAAATATAAGAGCATGTGAATCCATAAGCATGTCAGAGCAAGCAATGAGTTATATGTATCTTGGTTATATGCATCAGAGCACATGATGTAACTATAGGAAATGTACCTCCATGTTCATGATTCCTTCTTGCAAACAATATGTACAACAGCAAGAAGTCATCATGCACGTGGATGTGATGCATATACTTACCTTGTGGTCTAGAGCTAGCTTTGGAGAAGGTGAACCTGAGTAAACAAGGTTAGATAACACACGAACACCTACTAAACAAAGCAAGAAGAGTAAACCACAGAAGTACCAAGATTGGGATGACATGTAGAGAGTGAGTACTTGGTACTCTATTTGGATACAAACATGTCCCTAAGGAGTAAATATATGCAATGAATTCCAAAGATTTTCTTCCCTTAAGCGTCTTTCTCCCCCTGAATCTTATATTGGATAACGGGAGAAGATAGGGTAAAAGAAACTAGAGCAAAACAAAATCAGAACAAAACAATCATAACACATACTAACATGTCTTTCCACTCTTGAAGACATGTGACTTCTCTCCTCTGTGGATAATATGCATCTTGAGAAGCTTAAGGCATGCTTTCTTCCTTATGTGATAAGCTTTGATGTGCTCTCTCTCCCCCTTTGATATCAATTTCCCAGAAGGGTTCTTCTGGAGCATGAGTCAAGTAGGTTTGGTCCTTGAGTCACATTACAAAGCCACATGTAATTTAAGATGCTGGTAGAGGACAAGAATCATTGAGTGGAGCTGGAACAGAACTTAACATTGTAATGGCAAAATGTTTTCTTAGTATTGAAATCGGTAAGGCCGATTCATTTTCATCGGTGACACCGAGTTGGCAGTGTCAGAGATGATGCATATCGGTCAGATCGGGTTTGTCCTTGTCGATTGGACCGATGAACAAACTCTAATGTAGCATTACAGTTCGGTCTAGCCGAGAGGTAGAAATCAGTGAGACCGAGTTCAATACAGAGGAAAAAAATTCATCTCAGCTCACTAGGCAAATAAGATCTCACAAGGATTTGCAGGGAATTAACTGAAGGATTTGCAATGAATTGGGTGCAGGGAATGCAGAACATAACAGAGAAAAGAAAAAGAAGAAATCTAGATGAAGTTTTTTTAAAGCGGAACAAGCGTGCAAGAGATAAATGCAAGAACATAGAGAAACACTAGAGAACTTCATCTAGAATTGGTCGGCGACAAAGTCACCTATGTTAGAGTATATTGACTGAGGAGTCAAGTGAGAACACTTGATCGTAGGTCATACTCATCGTTTAAGCTCAAGATGGGGTTGCCATCTTTCATTTAAGCATTTTGATGTATTCACATCTTGTTGAGCTGCTTTGACCCAAGTCTTGTAGTAAAGCTTCTCTAAGATGGAATAACATACCTTGGGTGGTGTTGATCTTGATCATGTAGTCGAACTTGTGTGGGATACTCAAGGTTGATGTAGCTCATCAAGAGTTGGGAACACCACTTGTAGTTTGAGTTCATCTACCTACATGGGTTTTTCTTGCAAGGAAGAGCACTTGTGTATCCAAATGACAAGCATGAAATTTGATACCAAATGAAATTTGATATATAAAAATTGTCAAAGGATATGTCAAAACGATTCATGCTTCCTTGTCTCCAACCACCATATTTTAGAGACCTGGTGATGTAGAGATTGCTCAAGATGTGAGTGAGTTGCAATCTCATAGATTTAGATTCATCCAAGAACCTACAAGGGTTAGATAGCATGCAAGGGTACAAGTATACATCCAAGACATATGATCATCATCATAAGAGAAACATCAAGGATTAGTCAAAGGCTCATGCCTTGCATGTATCCAAATGGAGTGTCTACTCCAAGTTTGAGGCATCAATGATGTTCAATTCACCTCTCAAACGGCAAAATACTTTCTCATCAAGCGGTTTGGTCAATATATCCGCCAATTGCTTATCGGTACGACATGCTTAAGATCAATGTCTCCTTTAGCAACATGATCTCGAATGAAATGATGACGAACTTCAATATTCTTAGTTCGAGAATGTTTCACGGGATTGTGAGAAATCTTAATAGCACTTTAATTATCACAAATCAATGGAACATATTTCACATTTATCCCATAATCTTTAAGAGTTTGAGCCATCCAAAGTAATTGAGCACAACATGAACCGATGACAATGTATTCCGCTTCGGCAGTGGATAAGGATATCGAGTTTTGTTTCTTGGAGGGCCAAGACACAAGAGATCTACCAAGAAATTGACAAGTAACCGAAGTGGCCTTTCTATCAACCTTGTCACCGGCATAGTCCGAATCGGAGTAGCCAGCAAGATCAAAAGAAGACCTCTTAGGATACCAAATGCCAAAGTTTGGTGTGTGAATTAAGTATTTCACTATCCTTTTCACAACCTTAAGATGACATTCTTTGGGGGCCGCTTGATATCGTGCACACATGCACACACTTAGCATAATATTGGGACGGGAGGCACATAGATATAACAATGAACCAATCATAGAGTGATAAACCTTTTCATACCTTTGCTTTCTTGCATGTTGAACTTATTGAATAAGTCCTTGGTATACTTCATTTGGGAAACTAAGGTACCCTCCTTAGTTTGCTTGATTTGCAAACCAAGAAATAAGTTGAGTTCACTCATCATAGACATCTCAAACTTCTCCGACATTAGCCTTCCAAACTTTTCACTAAAATGAGGGTTAGTCGAACCAAATATGATATCATCCACATAAATTTGGCACACAAATAATTCTCCATTAACCCTTTTAGTAAAGAGTGTAGAATCAATCTTTCCAATCTCAAAGCCTTTTTCAATAAGGAACTTGGTCAAGCATTTATACCACGCTCTAGGAGCTTGTTTAAGACCATAAAGAGCTTTGTGAAGTTTGTAAACATGATTAGGTTTCTTAGGGTTTACAAAGATGGGAGGTTGTTTGACATAAACTTCCTCCCCAATTTCACCATTTAGAAAATCACTTTTGATATCCATTTCGTACAAGGTAATATCATGGTGATTTGCATAGACAAGTAAGATTCGTATGGACTCAAGTCTAGCAACGGGGGCATAAGTCTCACCATAGTCCATACCTTCGACTTGAGTGTAGCCTTTGGCGACGAGACGTGCTTTGTTGCGGACGACTTGTCCATCTTCGTCTTGCTTGTTGTGAAACACCCATTTGGTATCGATGATGTTGTGGTTCTTGTAGGACTTCTCAACCAAGGTCCAAACTTGGTTCCTCTCGAAATTGTGTAGCTCTTCGTGCATGGCATTTATCCAATCCGGATCATCAAGCGCTTCTTCAACCTTAATAGGTTCAATGTTAGAGATGAATGAATAATGTTCACAAAAATAGCCAAACGAGTTTAAGAGCGAGTAATTCTCCCAGTTTGAATATCATCGAAGATTTGTTCAATGGGATGATTGATACGTCTCCAACGTATCTATAATTTTTGATTGCTCCATGCTATATTATCTACTGTTTTGGACATTATTGGGATTTATTATCCACTTTTATATTATTTTTTAACCGGAGGCCCAACCCAGAATTGATGTTTTTTGCCTATTTTAGGGTTTCGAAGAAAAGGAATATCAAACGGAGTCCAAATGGAATGAAACCTACGGGAACGTGATTTTCTCAATGAACAAGACCCAAGAGACTTGGACCCTACGTCAAGACACAAAAGAGGAGGCCACGAGGTAGGGGGGCGCGCCTACCCCCCCAGGTGCACCCTCCAGCCTCGTGGGCCCCCTGTTGCTCCACCGACATACTCCTTCCTCCTATATATACCTATGTACCCCCAAACGATCAGATACGGAGCCAAAACCCTAATTCCACCGCCGCAACTTTCTGTATCCACGAGATCCCATCTTTGGGCCTGTTTCGGAGCTCCCTCGGAGGGGGCATTGATCACGGAGGGCTTCTACATCATCACCATAGCCCCTCCGATGAAGTGTGAGCAGTTTACCTCAGACCTACGGGTCCATAGTTATTAGCTAGATGGCTTATTCTCTCTTTTTGGATCTCAATACAATGTTCTCCCCCTCTCTTCTGGAGATCTATTCAATGTAATCTTCTTTTTGCAGTGTGTTTGTTGAGACCGATGAATTGTGGGTTTATGATCAAGTCTATCTATGAACAATATTTGAATCTTCTCTGAATTCTTTTATGTATGATTGGTTATCTTTGCAAGTCTCTTCGAATTATCAGTTTGGTTTGGCTTACTAGATTGATCTTTCTTGCAATGGGAGAAGTGCTTAGCTTTGGGTTCAATCTTGCGGTGTCCTTTCCCAGTGACAGTAGGGGCAGCAAGGCACGTATTGTATTGTTGCCATCGAGGATAACAAGATGGGGTTTTCATCATATTGCATGAGTTTATCCCTCTACATCATGTCATCTTGCTTAAGGCATTACTCTGTTTTCATTAACTTAATACTCTAGATGCATGCTGGATAGCGGTCGATGAGTGGAGTAATAGTAGTAGATGTAGGCAGGAGTCGGTCTACTTGTCTCGGACGTGATGCCTATATACATGATCATACCTAGATATTCTCATAACTATGCTCAATTCTGTCAATTGCTCAACAATAATTTGTTCACCCACCATAGAATACTTATGCTCTCGAGAGAAGCCACTAGTGAAACCTATGGCCCCCGGGTCTATCTTCATCATATTAATCTCCCAATACTTAGTTATTTCCTTTGCTTTTTTACTTTGCATCTTTATCACAAAAATACCAAAAATATTAGCTTATCATATCTATCAGATCTCACTCTCGTAAGTGGCCATGTAGGGATTGACAACCCCTTATCGCGTTGGTTGTGGGGATTTATTTGTTTTGTGCAGGTACGAGGGACTAGCGCGTAGCCTCCTACTAGATTGATACCTTGGTTCTCAAAAACTGAGGGAAATACTTATGCTACTTTGCTGCATCATCCCTTCTTCTTCGGGGAAAACGAACGCAGTGCTCGAGAGGTGGCAAAGGATTTCTGGCGCCGTTGCCGGGGAGGTCTACGCAGAAGTCAATATACCAAGTACCCGTCACATACCCTTATCTCCCACATTACATTATTTGCCTTTTGCCTCTCGTTTTCCTCTCCCCCACTTCACCCTTGCCGTTTTTTTCGCCCTATCTCTCTATCCTCCTTCTCTTTCCCGTTTGCCTCTTTTTGCCTGCTTTTTGTTTGCTTGTGTGTTAGCTTGCTTGCTGCCACTATGGCTCTACCTAAATTTGGTGATCTTCACCTTAAAAGGTTAGAAGAGATCGAAAGCAATATCAGAAGTTTTATGGTTTTGCAATTTGAACATAATAGTTTCTTCAGAAACGAGCTTCAGGAATAGAAAAGTTTTATGAGTTTTATGAATAAAGATCTTGATGACATGTCTAAAGAATTCGATGGTTTAAGATCCCAGATTGCTCGTCTTGAGAAATTGACTGCTGAAATTTTTGATAGGCAGGCTACCTTAGTTAATAGGATGGCCGCTAAACCGGATTGCTACGAAAATAAAGATGAAGATCTAAAAGTTATTGATGTGTCCCCTATTAAATCTTTGTTTTGCAATATGAATCTTGATAATGATGGGACTGAATATGATCCACCTTTACCTAGAAGGCGTTCCAAGAATTCGGAATTTTTTGATCTTGATGCTAAAATTGATAAAAGTGGGATTGAAGAAATTAAAATCCTAGATGTTGCTAAACCCACTATTATGGATTTCAAGGAATTTAACTATGAAAATTGCTCTTTGATTGATTGTATTTCCTTGTTGCAATCCGTGCTAAATTGTCCTCACGCTTATAGTCAAAATAAAGCGTTTACTAAACATATCGTTGATGCCTTGATGCAATCTTATGAAGAAAAACTTGAATTGGAAGTTTCTATCCCTAGACAACTCTATGATGAGTGGGAACCAACTATTAAAATTAAAATTAAAGATCATGAATGCTATGCTTTATGTGATTTGGGTGCTAGTGTTTCCACGATTCCAAAGACTGTGTGATTTGTTAGGTTTCCGTGATTTTGATGGTTGCTCTCTAAACTTGCACCTTGCGGATTCCACTATTAGGAAACCTATGGGAAGAATTAATGATGTTCTTATTGTTGCAAATAGGAATTATGTGCCCGTAGATTTTATTGTTCTTGACATAGATTGCAATCCTTCATGTCCTATTATTCTTGGTAGACCTTTCCTTAGAACGATTGGTGCAATTATTGATATGAAGGAAGGAAATATTAGATTCCAATTTCCATTAAGGAAATGCATGGAACACTTTCCTAGAAAGAAAATTAAATTACCTTATGAATCTATTATGAGAGCCACTTATGGATTGCCTACCGAAGATGGCAATACCTAGATCTATCCTTGCTTGTTATGCCTAGCTAGGGGCGTTAAACGATAGCGCTTGTTGGGAGGCAACCCAATTTTATTTTTATTCCTTGCTTTTTGCTCCTGTTTATTAATAAATAATTTATCTAGCCTATGTTTAGGTTGTGTTTTTTTGTGTTTAATTAGTGTTTGTGCCAAATAGAACCGTTGGGATGACTTGGGGAAAGTCTTGTTACACTTGCTGTAAAAAACAGAACTTTAGCGCTCACTAGAACTGATGCCATTTTTATTTGGAAAGTGATATTTAGTTAATTATTTTTGAAGATGATTAATAGATAAATTCCTCATGTCCATCAATTTATTTTAGAATTTTTGGGGTTCCAGATATTGCGCTAGCTACAGATTACTACAGACTGTTCTGTTTTTGACAGATTCTGTTTTTCGTGTGTTGTTTGCTTATTTTGATGAATCTATGGCTAGTAAAATAGTTTGTAAACCATAGAGAAGTTGGAATACAGTAGTTTTAACACCAATATAAATAAATAATGAGTTAATTACAGTACCTTGAAGTGGTATTTTGTTTTCTTTCGCTAACGGAGCTCACGAGATTTTCTACTTTGAGTTTTGTGTTGTGAAGTTTTCAAGTTTTGGGTAAAGATTTGATGGATTATGGAACAAGGAGTGGCAAGAGCCTAAGCTTGGGGATGCCCATGGCACCCCCAAGATAATCTAAGGACACCTAAAAGCCAAAGCTTGGGGGTGCCTCGGAAGGCATCCCCTCTTTCGTCTACTTCTATCAGTAACTTTACCTGGAGCTATATTTTTATTCACCACATGATATTTGTTTTGCTTGTAGCGTCTTGTAAGATTTGAGTCTTTACTTTTTAGTTTATCACAATCATCCTTGCTGTACACACCTTTTAAGAGAGCCATACATGATTTGTAATTTGTTAGAATACTCTATGTGCTTTGCTTATATCTTTTGAGTTATATAGTTTTGCTCTAGTACTTCACTTATATCTTTTAGAGCACGGTGGTGGATTTGTTTTATAGAAACTATTGATCTCTCATGCTTCACTTAGATTATTTTGAGAGTCTTAAATAGCATCCTAATTTTCTTAAAATCCTAATATGCTAGGTATTCAAGATTAGTAAAATTTTCTTATGAGTGTTTTGAATACTAAGAGAAGTTTGATGCTTGATGATTGTTTTGAGATATGGAGGTAATAATATCAAAGTCGTGCTAGTTGAGTTGTTGTGAAATTGAGAAATGCTTGTGTTGAAGTTTGCAAGTCCCGTAGCATGCACGTATGGTAAACGTTATGTAACAAATTTGAAACATGAGGTGTTATTTGATTGTCCTCCTTATGAGTGGCGGTCGGGGACGAGCGATGGTCTTTTCCTACAAATCTATCCCCCCTAGGAGCATGCGCATAGTGCCATGTTTTTGATGACTTGTAGATTTTTGCAATAAGTATGTGAGTTCTTTATGACTAATGTTGAGTCCATGGATTATACACACTCTCACCCTTCCATCCTTGCTAGCCTCTTCGGTACCATGCATTGCCCTTTCTCACATTGAGAGTTGGCGCAAACTTCGCCGGTGCATCCAAACCCCGTGATATGATACGCTCTTTCACACATAAACCTCCTTATATCTTCCTCAAAACAGCCACCATACCCACCTATTATGGCATTTCCATAGCCATTCTGAGATATATTGCCATGCAACTTTCCACCATTCCGTTTATCATGACACATTCATTATTGTCATATTGCTTAGCATGATCATGTAGTTGACATAGTATTTGTGGCAAAGCCACCGTTCATAATTCTTTCATACATGTCACTCTTGGTCCATTGCATATCCTGGTACACCGCCGGAGGCATTCATATAGAGTCATCTTTTGTTCTAGTATCGAGTTGTAATCATTGAGTTGTAAATAAATAGAAGTGTGATGATCATCATTTTCTAGAGCATTGTCCCAAGCGAGGAATTAAAAAAAGAAGAGAAAGGCCATAAATAAAAAAAGAGAGAAAGGCCAAATAAAAAAATGAGAGAAAAAGAGAGAAGGGACAATGTTACTATCCTTTGCCACACTTGTGCTTCAAAGTAGCACCGTAATCTTCATGATAGAGAGTCTCTTGTTTTGTCGCTTTCATATACTAGTGGGAATTTTCATTATATAACTTGGCTTGTATATTCCAACAATGGGCCTCCTCAAGTGCCCTAGGTCTTCATGAGCAAGCAAGTTGGATGCACACCCACTTAGTTTCTTTTGTTGAGCTTTCATACATTTATAGCTCTAGTGCATCCGTTGCATGGCAATCCCTACTCCTTGCATTAACATCAATCGGTGGGCATCTCCATAGCCCATTGATTAGCCTCGTTGATGTGAGACTTTCTCCTTTTGTCTTCTCCACATAACCCCCCTCATTATATTCTATTCCACCCATAGTTCTATGTCCATGCCTCGCGCTCATATATTGCGTGAAAGTTTATAGGTTTGAGATTACTAAAGTATGAAACAATTGCTTGGTTTGTCATCGGGGTTGTGCATGATGAGAGCATTCTTGTGTGACGAAAATGGAGCATGACTAAACTATATGATTTTGTAGGGATGAACTTTCTTTGGCCGTGTTATTTTGAGAAGACATAATTGCTTTGTTAGTATGCTTGAAATATTATTATTTTTATGCCAATATGAACTTTTGTCTTGAATCTTTCAGATCTGAATATTCATACCACAATTAAGAAGAATTACATTAAAATTATGCCAAGTAGCACTCCGCATCAAAAATTCTGTTTTTATAATTTACCTACTCGAGGACGAGTAGGAATTAAGCTTGGGGATGCTTGATACGTCTCCAACGTATCTATAATTTTTGATTGATCCATGCTATATTATCTAATGTTTTGGACATTATTGGGCTTTATTATCCACTTCTATATTATTTTTGGGACTAACCTATTAACCGGAGGCCCAGCCCAGAATTGCTGTTTTTTGCCTGTTTTAGGGTTTCGAAGAAAAGGAATATCAAACGGAGTCCAAACGGAATGAAACCTTCGGGAACGTGATTTTCTCACTGAACAAGACCCAGGAGACTTGGACCCTATGTCAAGACACAAAATAGGAGGCCACGAGGTAGGGGGTGCACCTACCCCCCTAGGCGCGCCCTCCACCCTCGTGGGCCCCCTGTTGCTCCACCGACGTACTCCTTCCTCCTATATATACCTACGTACCCCCAAACGATCAGATACGGAGCCAAAACCCTAATTCCACCGCCGCAACTTTCTGTATCCATGAGATCCCATCTTGGGGCCTGTTCCGGAGCTCCGCCAGAGGGGGCATCGATCACGGAGGGCTTCTACATCATCACCATAGCCCCTCCGATGAAGTGTGAGTAGTTTACCTCAGACCTATGGGTCCATAGTTATTAGCTAGATGGCTTCTTCTCTCTTTTTGGATCTCAATACAATGTTCTCCCCCTCTCTTGTGGAGATCTTTTCGATGTAATCTTGTTTTTGTGGTGTGTTTGTTGAGACCAATGAATTGTGGGTTTATGATCAAGTCTATCTATGAACAATATTTGAATCTTCTCTGAATTCTTTTATGTATGATTGGTTATCTTTGCAAGTCTCTTCGAATTATTAGTCTGGTTTGGCCTACTAGATTGATCTTTCTTGCAATGGGGGAAGTTCTTAGCTTTGGGTTCAATCTTGCGGTGTCCTCTCCTAGTGACAGTAGGGGCAGCAAGGCACGTATTGTATTGTTGCCATCAAGGATAACCAGATGGGGTTTTCATCATATTGCATAAGTTTATCCCTCTACATCATGTCATCTTGCTTAAGGCGTTACTCCGTTTTCATTAACTTAATACTCGAGATGCATGCTGGATAGCGGTCGATGAGTGGAGTAATAGTAGTAGATGCAGGCAGGAGTCGGTCTACTTGTCTCGGACGTGATACCTATATACATGTTCATACCTTGATATTCTCATAACTATGCTCAATTCTGTCAATTGCTCAACAATAATTTGTTCACCCACCGTAGAATACTTATGCTCTCGAGAGAAGCCACTAGTGAAATCTATGGCCCCCAGGTCTATCTTCATCATATTAATCTCCCAATACTTAGTTATTTCCTTTGCTTTTATTTTACTTTGCATCTTTATCACAAAAATACCAAAAATATTATCTTATCATATCTATCAGATCTCACTCTCGTAAGTGGCCATGTAGGGATTGGCAACCCCTTATCGTGTTGGTTGCGAGGATTTATTTGTTTTGTGCAGGTACGAGGGACTGGCGCGTAGCCTCCTACTAGATTAATACCTTGGTTCTTAAAAACTGAGGGAAATACTTACGCTACTTTGCTGCATCATCCCTTCCTCTTTGGGGAAAACCAACGCAGTGCTCAAGAGGTAGCAATGATCTCTTGAAACTCTTGCTCTAACTCGTGAGAGCTTTTGTTTGGGTCGGGGTGGAACATCCTCTTCATCATCTTGTTCTTCCTCTTGGACTTCTTCGTTGTTAATGTTGTTTTTCTATCATGGAGGTGGAGAAGGGGGTTGATGAGGTTCATCTTGGTGTACATCCTCGTTTTCTTCATCTTGGCATGTCCCACTTGTGGATGCCTCCGAGTCAACTTGTGGTTTACCTTGTCGTGAGGTAGAAGCTTCCACTTGGACGGACGAGGTACTCTCCTTCACCTCCGTTGGGCGAATCTTGCCAATAGGAAAGTCTTGGATTGCTTCTGAAGGGTCTTTGTCTCCTACATCAATTGGCAATTGCTCTACTTGCGAGCCGTTAGATCATCAAACTTCACATCTACCGTCTCTTCAACCTTTCGGGTGACATTGTTCTAGACACGGTAAGTGTGAGAATTTGAGCCCTAACCGAGTAGGAAACCCTCATGAGATTTAGGAGCAAATTTAGAATGACGATGCTTGTCAAGAATATAGCACTTTGAGTCGAATACTTGAAAGTATCCAACTTGGGGTTTATTACCGGTGAGAACCTCGTATGTTATCTTGCCGAGTAGCTTGTGAAGATATAGATGATTTGTTGCATGACAAGCTGTCTCAACCGCTTCCGCCCAAAAGTGTTTTGGCGTCTTGTACTCATCAAGCATCGTTCTTGC
Organism: Triticum dicoccoides; assembly: GCF_002162155.2. Lineage (NCBI taxonomy): Eukaryota > Viridiplantae > Streptophyta > Magnoliopsida > Poales > Poaceae > Triticum > Triticum dicoccoides. The sequence continues at coordinate 57,058,330 of NC_041382.1, forward strand.
CATCTCAATAAGAGTCCGGTTCTTCCTCTCAACAACTCCATTTTGTTGAGGAGTGTACGTAGCAGAGAACTCATGTGAAATCCCTTCTTCATCAAGAAAGGTGTCCACATTTGCATTCTTGAACTCTGTTCTGTTGTCGCTGCGAACCTTCTTGATCTTCACTTCAAATTGATTTTGGGCCTTATTAGCGAAGTTCTTAAAGATCTTTGCTACCTCTTGAGCATGCGTTGGTTTTCCCTTGAAGAGGAAAGAGTGATGCAGCAAAGTAGCGTAAGTATTTCCGATTAGTTTTTGAGAACCAAGGTATCAATCTAGTAGGAGACTACACGCAACTCGCCTAGTACCCGCACAAACAATCAAGAACCTTGCAACCAACGCAATAAAGGGGTTTTCAATCCCTTCACGGCCACTTGCAAAAGTGAGATCTGGTAAAGATAATAAGATAAATATTTTTGGTATTTTTGTTGTATAGATTGCAAAATAAACGGCGACAGAAATAGCTAGTTGACAGGAAACTAATATGATGTAAAATTGACCCGGGGGCCATAGGTTTCACTAGTCGCTTCTCTCATGATAGCATAGATTACGGTGGGTGAACAAAGTACTGCCGAGCAATTGATAGAAAAGTGCATAGTTATGAGAATATCTAGGCATGATCATGAATATAGGCATCACGTCCATGTCAAGTAGACCAAAACGATTCTGCATCTACTACTATTACTCCACACATTGACCGCTATCCAGCATGCATCTAGAGTATTTAGTTCATAAGAATAGAGTAACGCATTAGGCAAGATGACATGATGTAGAGGGATAAACTCAAGCAATATGATATAAACCCCATCTTTTTATCCTCGATGGCAACAATACAATACGTGCCTTGCTGCCCCTACTGTCACTGGGAAAGGACACTACAAGATTGAATCCAAAGCTTAGCACTTCTCCCATTGCCAGAAAGATCAATCTAGTAGGCCAAACTAAACCGATAATTCAAAGAGACTTGCAAAGATAACAAATCATGCATATAAGAATTCAGAGAAGAATCAAATATTGCTCATAGATAATCTTGATCATAAACCCACAATTCATCGGATCTCGGCAAACATACCGCAAAAAGTATTACATTGAATAGATCTCCAAGAACATCGAGGAGAACTTTGTATTGAGAATCAAAGAGAGAGAGAGAGAGAGAGAAGAAGCCATCTAGCTAATAACTATGGACCCGAAGGTCTATAGTAAACTACTCACACATCATCGGAGAGGCTATGGTGCTGATGTAGAAGCCCTCCATGATCGAATCCCCCTCCGGCGGAGCGCCGGAAAAGGCCCCAAGATGGGATCGCACAGGTACAGAAGGTTGCGGTGGTAGAAAAGTGGTTTCGTGCTCCCCTGGATGCTTTCAGGGTATAAGAGTATATATAGGCGAAATAAGTAGGTCGGTGGAGCTACGAGGGGCCCACGAGGGTGGGGGCGCGCCTACCCCCCTGGGCGCGCCCTCCTGCTTCGTGGTCGCCTCTTTTCGTCTCTGACTTCCACTCCAAGTCTCTTGGATTGCGTTTGTTCCAAGAAAGATCCTCGCGAAGGTTTCATTCTGTTTGGATTCGTTTGATATTCCTTTTCTGCGAAACACGGAAATAGGCAAAAAAACAACAATTTGCACTGGGCCTTTGATTAATAGGTTAGTCCCAAAAATAATATAAAAGAGTACATTAAAGCCCATTAAACATCCAAAACAGATAATATAATAGCATGGAACAATCAAAAACTATAGATACATTGGAGACGTATCAACCTTTTGGACCTGCGACTTATCATCAAGAAAGAACACCCACGTAAATCTTGAAAAATCATCGACTATGACTAGACCAAACGAATTTCCACCAACACTTTTGTAGGCGTTTGGACCAAAAAGATCCATATGAAGTAGCTCGAGCGGTCTTCTTGTGGTCATGATGTTTTTCACGGGGTGGCTTCCTCCAACCTGTTTTCCTGCTTGACATGCATTGCACAATCTATCCTTGTCAAATATAGCATCTTTCACTCCAAGGATATGATCACCTTTTATAAGCTTATCAAGATTTTGCATGCCCACATGACCTAACCTTCTATGCCACAACCAACCTTTAGAAAATTTAGCAATTAAGCAGGTTCTAGGTTGAGCCTTTTTAGTGAAATCAACAATGTATAGATCACATCTACGTATACCGGTAAAGACCATATTATGATTATCTCTTCGAAACACTTGGAAATCTACTTCAGTAAATAGGACATTGAATCCAAAGTCAGGTAGTCTATATACGGAAAGTAAATTATAGCCAAGAGATTCAACGAGCATAACATTTTGGATGGAGCTGTCATGTGAGATGGCCACCTTACCAAGGCTAACCACCTTACCATTTGAGTTATCACCAAAAGTGACATACTTTCGAGGGCCGTCATTTTCAGCAAGCTCACGAAACATATACTTGTCTCTGGTCATGTGATCGGTAGATCCACTATCAAGAACTCATTCCTTTCCCCCAGCCATGTAAGCACGAAGGTTAGCCATAAGACCAAAGTGTCTCATAGACTCATCGAGATCAAAGTCACTATCATTATCCTCATCATAGTATCCATGTTCAACATCATCTTGTGATTGATCATTACCTAGAGAGGGTGATTCATTAGATGTATGACCATGGCAATATTCATCTTTATGAATTCTAATGACTTCTGAGATGATGTTACTAATGATTCCAACATATCCTTTGGCACGCATAAGGCCACGAAGCTCAAATAAACGATCACCAAACTTGGGATCATTAGGATTCATTTTATTTAAAGCAATGGACTTTTGAAGAATCACATCTACATGTTTCAAGGAATAGTTTGGAAAATGGTCCTCAAGTAATCTCCATATGGTGTAATCACAATCAAGAGTAGGCAAGCAACCAATCAAATTTCTAGGCATCCTCTAATGATAAGGTTAATAGTCCTAAGATTGCGGGTCATGTTAAGTGATTCATCGGGGGTAGGATGCAAGGGGTCAACAAGGGGCGCACAAGGACTAGTAATGTACTTGTTCAAATGATATTCATTGAAAATCTCAAGCATCTCATTTTCCAAGCATGAAAGAACTCTCCATCAAGTATAGGCACTCTACGTCTAACTTCCCCATTGTAGACTCGCCCATCTTCCTCCAATGGTGATTAAACCAAACCAATGGAGACCCATGCTCTGATACCAATTGAAAGGATCGATAAGAGGTGTCTAGAGGGGGTGATTAGACCCTCAACAAAGAAAAATGGTAGTTTTTAAATTCTTTAAGTTAAGGTGGAGTTTTAGCACAAGTTTAAACATTCACAATACATTTCAAGCAAGCATAGCAAGAGTATATGAGAAGTGGAAAGTAAAGCATGCAAGTTGCAAGAAAGTAAAGTGATGGGATTGGAGTGTGCAAACAAAATTGGAGACACGGAGATTTTTGGCGTGGTTCCGATAGGTGGTGCTATCGTACATCCATGTTGATGGAGACTTCAACCCACGAAGGGTAATAGTTGCGCAAGTCCATAGAGGGCTCCACCATGGCCATCGCCCACGAAGGACTTGCCTCACTTGGGTAGATCTTGATACGTCTCCATCGTATCTATAATTTTTGATTGTTCCATGCCAATATTCTACAACTTTTACATACGTTTGGCAACTTTTTATACTATTTTTGGGACTAACATATTGATCCAGTGCCCAGTTCCTATTTGTTGCATGTTTTTTGTTTCGCATAAAATCCATATCAAACGGAGTCCAAACGGGATAAAAACTGACAGAGATTTTTTTTGGAATATATGTGAATTTTGGGAAGTGGAATCAACGCGAGACGATGCCCGAGGGGGCCATGAGGCAGGGGGTGCGCCCCTGACCCTCGTGGACACCCCGTAAGGACGTTGGAGCCCTTCTTTCTCCGCAAGAAAGCTAATATCCGGCTAGAGATCGTGTACAAAATTCAGCCCAATCGGAGTTACGGATCTCCGGGAATATAAGAAACAGTGAAAGGGCAGAATCTGGAGCGCAGAACAGAGAGAGACAGAGAGACAGATCCAATCTCGAAGGGGCTCTCACCCCTCCGCTGCCATGGAGGCCAAGGACCAGGGGGAGAACCCTTCTCCCACCTAGGGAGAAGGCCAGTGAAGAAGAAGAAGGGGGGGGGCTCTCTCCCCCTCGCTTCCGGTGGCACTGGAGTGCCGTCGAGGCCATCATCGTCACCGCAATCTACACCAACAACTTCACCGCTGTCATCACCAACTCTTCCCCCCACTACGCAGCGGTGTAACCCCTCTTTTACCCTCTGTAATCTCTACTTAAACATGGTGTTGAACGCTATATATTATTTCCCAATGATGTATGGCTATCCTATGATGTTTGAGTAGATCCGTTTTGTCCTATGAGTTAATTGATGATCGTGATTGGTTTGAGTTGCATGTTTTATTATTGGTGCTGTCCTATGGTGCTCTCCGTGTCGCGCAAGCATGAGGGATCCCCGCTGTAGGGTTTGCAATATGTTCATGGTTTGCTTATTGTCTCCGTTGCGTGAGTGACTGAAACACAAACACAGATAAGTGGGTCATGACATATGGGAATAAAGAGGACTTGATACTTTAATGCTATGGTTGGGTTTTACCTTAATGATCTTTAGTATTTGCGGATGCTTCCTAGAGTTCCAATCATAAGTGCATATGATCCAAGAAGAGAAAGTATGTTATCTTATGCCTCTCCCTAAAATAAAATTGCAATAGTGATTACCGGTCTAGTTATCGATTGCCTAGGGACAAATAACTTTCTCGTGACAAAAGGCTCTCTACTAAAACTAACTTAGTTGTGTATTTATCTAAACATCCCCTAGCTTTTATTTATGTTCTCTTTATTATCTTGCAAACCTATCCAACAACACCTACAAAGTACATCTAGTTTCATACTTGTTCTAGGTAAAGCGAACGTTAAGCGTGCGTAGAGTTGTATCTGTGGTCGATAGAACTTGAGGGAATATTTGTTCTACCTTTAGCTCCTCGTTGGGTTCGACACTCTTACTTATCGAAAGAGGCTACTATTGATCCCCTATACTTGTGGGTTATCAAGACCTTTTTCTAGCACCGTTGCCGGGGAGTTATAGCGTGGGGTGAATATTCTTGTGTGTGCTTGTTTGCTTTATCACTAAGTAATTTTTATTTGATGTTCTAAGTTGTTCTCTATCTTTAGTTATGGATATGGAACACAGGATACCAAAAAATTAGGTTTACTTGCTACTCATGGAGATGGGGAACCTCCTAAAACCCTCGATGCTCATTATGTGAAAGATATGATGTACTACTTTGATAATCCTGAGAAAACCCCAGTCAACTTTGTAATTGGAGACATGTTGGATCAATGTGAATACTTTAGGGATTATCGCTTGACTAAAAAAGGGAAACTATTATGGGTTCAAATTTATATGTTGTATTGGTATGCTAGGCAACTATGCTTGAGATATGATTATACTTGTTGCTCTAGGATGAAGGCTCCACACCTTCCCTTTTCATGCAAATTTAATGATGATAAAACCTTGGCTTCTTATGCTAATGGTATATATGATTACTATGATGTGGAACAAATAGAAGAATTCGTTGCTTTTATGGGTGCTTATGAAATTGAATCTTTGTTTAAAGAGTGTGAAAATCTTGATGATGCTGTTTACAAACCAGAAATTTTTTCTATACTTAAATATTGCTATGAGAATTATGAATTCAATTCCGATATTGATGAATTTATTGAGAAAATCTCTGATGTCCAAGAAGAGACTAATATTTTGCAGGGGTCTATGGAAGAAGGAATTGATGAAACTGTGGGCTCATTGGATGAAAAAGATGATGAGGAGAGCGAAGAACAAAAGGAGGAAGAGCGGATTAACTACCCGTGCCCACCTTCTAATGAGAGTAACTCTTCAACTCATACATTGTTTAATTTCCCATCATGCTTACCGAAGGATGATTGCTATGATGATTGTTATGATCCCATAGATTCTTTTGAAATATCCCTTTTTGATGATGCTTGCTATGCTTGTGGCCAAGATGCCAATATGAATTATGCTTATGGAGATGAACTTGCTATAGTTCCTTATGTTAAACATGAAATTGTTGCTATTGTACCCACGCATGATAGTCCTATTATCTTTTTGAATTCTCCAAACTACACTATATCGGAGAAGTTTGTGCTTATTAAGGATTATATTCATGGGTTGTGTTTTACTTCTACACATGATGATTTTCATAGATATAATATGCATGTGCTTACTGCTCCTACTTGCAATTATTATGAGAGAGGAACTATATCTTCATCTCTCTATGTTTCCAATGTGATAAAATTGCAAGAAACTGCTTATGCTATGTATTGGCCTTTACTTTGTGTGCATGAATTTTTCTTTTATGACATGCCGATGCATAGGAAGAGAGTTAGACATCATTGTTGCATGATATATGTTACTTTGTGCTAATTACTAAATTCCAAATCATTGTTAATTAAAATTGGCTTTGATATACCTTGGGATCCGGGTGGATCCATTACTTGAGCACTTTATGCCTATCTTAATGGCTTTAAAGAAAGCGCTACCAGGGAGACAACCCGGAAGTTTTAGAGAGTCATTTATTTCTATTGAGTGCTTTTATAAAGTTTAAAAACAAAAAATAAAGAGGGGAACCTAAAACTTTTTCAAAAAGAAAAGCAAAAGTGAGAAAGACGAGCATTGTTAAAGTGGGAGCTACCCTTGAACTTTGTTCATACTCACGGAAACTTGGTGAATCTTGATGACAAAAAAATTTCAACAAAATAATTATCCCCTTGTAAAATTCCATTGTATAATAAAAATAATGTGCCAAGGTTTGCCTTTAGGATGTTTACACTACTTGTTGGTTTGTGCGGTGCAGGACAGAAACTTTGGCTGTAGTGCGATTTTTTACATTTTTTACTGGAACGTCAACCGGTTCTGAAACTTTTTGCACTGTCTTTCTATGCAAATTTTTTATTTTTCATAATTTTGGAAGAATTTTTGGAGTAACATAAGTATGGTGAATGTTCAGATTACTATAGACTGTCTTGTTTAAGACAGATTCTGTTTTTGATGCATAGTTTACATGTTTTGATGAAACTATCGATTCCTATCAGTGGATTAAGCCATGGAAAAGTTATATTACAATAGCTACAATGCAAAAACAAAATATTAATTGGTTTGCACCAGTACTTAGAGTAGTGATTTGCTTTATTATACTAACAGATCTTACCGAGTTTTCTGTTGAGTTTTGTGTGGATGAAGTGTTCGAAGATCGAGGAGGTCTCGATGTGAGGAGAAGGAGGAGAGGAAAGAGCTCAAGCTTGGGGATGCCCAAGGAACCCCAAGTAAATATTCAAGGAGACTCAAGCGTCTAAGCTTGGGGATGCCCCGGAAGGCATCCCATCTTTCTTCAACAAATATCGGTATGTTTGCGGATTCATATCGTTTATGTGATATGTGCAAATCTTGGAGCGTCTTTTGCATTTAGTTTTCACTTTTCTTTTATTCACCATGCTGGTATGAGATAGCCCTTGGTTGATTTATAGAATTCTCATTGCACTTCACTTATATCTTTTGAGTATGGCTTTATAGAATGCTTCATGTGCTTCACTTATATCATTTGAAATATGGATTGCCTGTTTCTCTTCAGATAGAAAACTGCCATTTGTAGAATGCTCTTTTGCTTCACTTATATTTGTTAGAGCATGGGCATCTCTTTTGTAGAAAGAATTAAACTCTCTTGCTTCACTTGTATCTATTTAGAGAGATGACATGAATTGGTCATTTACATAGTTAGTCATAAAATCCTACATAAACTTGTAGATCACTGAATATGATATGTTTGATTCCTTGCAATAGTTTTGCGATATAAAGGTGGTGATATTAGAGTTGTGCTAGTGAGTAGTTGTGGATTAGTAGAAATACTTGTGTTGAGGTTTGTGATTTCCGAAGCATGCACGCATGGTGAACCGTTATGTAACGAAGTCGGAGCATGATTTATTTTTTGATTGTCATCCTTTGTGTGTAGGTCGGGATCGTGCGATGGTTAACTCCTACCAACCCTTCCCCTAGGAGCATGCGTTTAGTACTTTGTTTCGATGGCTAATAATTTTTTTCAATAAGTATGTGAGTTCTTTATGACTAATGTTGAGTCCATGGATTATACACACTCTCGCCCTTCCATCATTGCTAGCCTCTTCGGCACTATGCATTTCCCTTTCTCACCTCGAGAGTTGGTGCAAACTTCGCTGGTGCATCCAAACCCCGTGATATGATACGCTCTATCACACATAAGCCTCCTTATATCTCCCTCAAAACAGCCACCATACCTACCTATCATGGCATTTCCATAGCCATTTCAAGATATATTGACATGCAACTTCCATCATCATCATATACATGACTTGAGCATTCATTGTCATATTCCTTTGCATGATCGTAAGATAGCTAGCATGATGTTTTCATGGCTTGTCCGTTTTTTGATATCTTTTCTATGCTAGATCATTGCACATCCTGGTACACTGCCAGAGGCATTCATATAGAGTCATATTTTGTTCTAGTATCGAGTTGTAATATTGAGTTGTAAGTAAATAAAAGTGTGATGATCATCATTATTAGAGCATTGTCCCATGTGAGGAAAGGATGATGGAAGTAGTGATTCCCTCACAATTTGGGATGAGTCTCCGGACTTTATGAGAAATAAAAGAGACCAAAGAAGCCCAAAAAAGAGGCCAAAGAAGGCCACCAAAAAAATAAAAAAATGAGAGAAAAGAGAGAAGGGACAATGTTACTATCCTTTTACCACACTTGTGCTTCAGAGTAGCACCATGTTATTCATATAGAGAGTCTCTTGAGTTATCACTTTCATATACTAGTGGGAATTTTCATTATAGAACTTGGCTTGTATATTCCGATGATGGGCTTCCTCAAATGCCTGAGGTCTTCATGAGCAAGCAAGTTGGATGCCCCCCCACTTAGTTTTTAGTTTGAGCTTTCATATACTTATAGCTCTAATGCATCTGTTGCATGGAAATCCCTACTCCTTGCATTGACACAAATTGATGGGCATCTCCATAGCCCGTTGATTAGCCGCGTCGATGTGAGACTTTCTCCTTTTTGTCTTCTCCACAAAACCTCCACCATCATATTCTATTCCACCTATAGTGCTATATCCATGGCTCACGCTCATGTATTGCGTGAAAGTTGAAAAAGTTTGAGAATACTAAAGTATGAAATAATTGCTTGGCTGAAACCGGGGTTGTGCATGATTTAAATACTTTGTGTGGTGAAGATGGAGCATAGCCAGACCATATGATTTTGTAGGGATAACTTTCTTTGGCCATGTTATTTTGAAAAGACATGATTGCTTTATTAGTATGCTTGAAGTAGTATTGTCTTAAAGTCAAATGATAGACTATTGTTTTGAATCACTCATGTCTTAATATTCATGCCATGATTAGATTACATGATCAAGATTATGCCAGGTAGCATTCCACATCAAAAATTATCTTTTTTATCATTTACCTACTCGAGGACGACCAGGAATTAAGCTTGGGGATGCTGATACGTCTCCGTCGTATCTATAATTTTTTATTGTTCCATGCCAATATTCTACAACTTTTACATACTTATGGAAACTTTTTATACTATTTTTGGGACCAACATATTGATCAAGTGCCTAGTGCCAGTTCGTGTTTGTTGCATATTTTTTGTTTCGCAGAAAATCCATATCTAACGGAGTCCAAACGGGATAAAAATTGATGGAGATTTTTTTTGGAATATATGTGAATTTTGGGAAGTGGAATCAACGCGAGACGATGCCCGAGGAGGCCACGAGGCAAGCAGGCACGCCCTTGACATTCGTGGACACCCTGTAAGGCGATTGGAGCCCTTGTTTCGCCGCAATAAATCTAATATCCGGATAGAGATCGTGTCCAAAATTCATCCCAATCGGAGTTACGAATATCCGGGAATATAAGAAACGGTGAAAGGGCAGAATCTGGAGCACAGAACAGAGAGAGATAGAGAGACAGATCCAATCTCGGAGGGGCTCTCGCCCCTCCACCGCCATGGAGGCCAAGGACTAGAGGGAGAACCCTTCTCCAACCTAGGGAGAAGGCCAAGGAAGAAGAAGAAGAAGAAGAAGGGGCTCTCTCTTCCCCTCGCTTCCGGTGGCACCGGAGTGCCGCCGGGGCCATCATCGTCACCGCAATCTACACCAACAAATTCACCGCTATCATCACCAACTCTTCCCCCCTCTATGCAGCGGTGTAACCCCTCTTTTTCCCTCTGTAATCTCTACTTAAACATGGTGCTCAACGCTAATATTATTTCCCAATGATGTATGGCTATCCTATGATGTTTGAGTAGATCCGTTTTGTCCTATGAATTAATTGATGATCATGATTGGTTTGAGTTGCATGTTTTATTATTGGTGTTGTCCTATGGTGCTCTTCATGTCGCGCAAGCGTGAGGGACCCCCACTGTAGGGTTTGCAATATGTTCATGGTTTTCTTATTGTCTCCGTTGCGTGAGTGACTGAAACACAAACACGGATAAGTGGGTCATTGCGTATGGGAATAAAGAGGACTTGATACTTTAATGCTATGGTTGGGTTTTACCTTAATGATCTTTAGTAGTTGCGGATGCTTTCTAGAGTTCCAATCATAAGTGCATATGATCCAAGAAGAGAGAGTATGTTAGCTTATGCCTCTCCCTCAAATAAAATTGTAATAGTGATTACCGGTCTAGTTATCAATTGCCTAGGGACAAATAACTTTCTTGTGACAAAAAGCTCTCTACTAAAACTAACTTAGTTGTGTCTTTATCTAAACAGCGCCCAGCTTTTATTTACGTGCTCTTTATTATCTTGCAAATCTATCCAACAACACCTACAAAGTACTTCTAGTTTCATACCTGTTCTAGGTAAAGCAAACGTTAAGCGTGCGTAGAGTTGTATCGGTGGTCAATAGAACTTGAGGGAATATTTGTTCTACCTTTAGCTCCTCGTTGGGTTCGACACTCTTACTTATCGAAAGAGGCTACAATTTATCCCCTATACTTGTGGGTTATCAGATCTTCATGAAGTAGGCAATCTCCTTGCCCTTACAAACTCCTTGGTTCAACTCCACAATCTTGACGGAGGCTCCCAAGTGACACCTAAGCAATCTAGGAGACACCACTCTCCAAAAGGTAATAGATGGTGTGTTGATGATGAAATCCTTGCTCTTGTGCTTCAAATGATATTCTCCCCAACACTCAACTCTCTCTCACATATTTGGATATGGTGGAAAGATGATTTGAGTGGAAAGCAGCTTGGGGAAGGCTAGATATCAAGATTCTTGTGGTTGGATTGGAATGTCTTGGTCTCAACACCTGAGTAGGTGGTTCTCTCTCAGAAAATGAGTAGTGGAAGTGTAGGCGCGTTCTGATGGCTCTCTCACAAATGGAGTAGGGTGTGGAGGGGTATTTATAGCCAAACAAAATCTAACCGTTACACACCATTTACCAAACTCGGTGGGACCGAATACTGAAACTCGGTGAGACCGGCCTGGTTCAAAATGTGAATGTTAGGCATTTCGGTGGGACCGATATGGTCAACTCGGTGGGACCGATGTGCTAGGGTTAGGGTAAAACCTAAACTCAGTTTGACCGATTACACAAACTCGGTGAGACTGAATTTGGTAATAAGCAAACAGAGAGTTGGTCATGCAAACTCGATGGGACCGACTGCATATCTCGGTGGGACCGAAATAATTGCAACAGGTAACAGAGAGTATGCAAGCCCATCTCGGTGAGACCGAGATCCCATCGGTGAGAACGAACTGATTAGGATTCCTGGCAGTGGCTATGTCAAGTGAACTCGGTGGCGCCAGATAGATCAAATCGGTGGGGCCGAGTTTGACTTTATGTTTTGGACATATGTGGAAATGAGAAAGTGGTTGGGGTCTTTGGATCATATCACTAAGCACTTTGAGCAAGTAGACTATTAAGCAACACCTCATCCCCTTTAAATAGTGTTGTCTTTCCTATGGACTCAATATGATCTTGGATCACTAAAATAGAAATGAAGAGTCTTGAGCTTTTGCCAATCTTTGTCCTTAGATTCTTGAAGGGGTTCCACATCCTCTTGTCCATGCCACGCCTTTGTTGAACTTTCTGAAATATACTTGATGAAAATATTAGTCCAACAGGAGATAAGTTGACATTAATTACCAAAATCACTCAGGGAGCACTTGTGCTTTCACAAATACAGCATCACTTCCTTGTCTTGTTCTTGGCAAGACCATGACAAAGTCCATAGAGATGTCCTCCCATGGAGCAACAGGAACAGGCAAAGGCATGTATAACCCTTTGTTCTGGACTTGGCCTTTGCAGGTTTGACATATAGGGCACCGCTGAACAAACTTGCCAGCATCTCTCTTTAGTTGTGGCCAAAAGTAGCGAGGTTCCAGGTTAGCGATAGTCTTGTGCCATCCAAAATGGCCACTAAGATCACTTGAATAGAGTTCTCTAATTAGTTTGTCACGCAGAGAACTCCTTGGGATGCACAAACGATCATTTTTGAAGAGATAGCCATCCTGCACCAAATAGTCATCACCTAATGGCTGGCCCCTGATGTGCTTCACCCAAACATGGCCAAAGTCTTCATCATCCTCATACATCTCCTTTATTTGATCCATGCCTGGAAGTTCAGCTTCAAAAGAAGTCAACAGGCATGCACACGACTCAAAGCATCGTCCACTCGTTTAGTTATCCCAGATTTATGCACGATGAGATAGTTAAACCTCTCCAGATATGTTGCCCGTCTCTCTAGCATGTGGTCTGAAGGAAATATGCCCTAGAGGCAATAATAAAGTTTTTATTTATATTTCCTTATATCATGCTAAATGTTTATTATTCATGCTAGAATTGTATTAACCGGGAACTTAGTACATGTGTGAATACATAGACAAAATAGAGTGCCCTAGTATGCCTCTACTTGACTAGCTCGTTAATCAAAGATGGTTAAGTTTCTTGACCATGGACATGTGTTGTCATTTGATGAACGGGATCACATCATTAGAGAATGATGTGATGTACAAGATCCATTCCATTAGCTTAGCACTTGATCGTTTAGTTTGTTGCTATTGCTTTCTTCATAACTTATACATGTTCCTATGACTATGAGAATATGAAACTCCCGGATACCAGAGGAACACTTTGTGTGCTACCAAACGTCACAACGTAACTGGGTGATTATAAAGGTGCTCTACAGGTGTCAACGATGGCACTTGTTGAGTTGGCATAGATCGAGATTAGGATTTGTCACTCCGATTGTCGGAGAGGTATCTCTGGGCCCTCTCGGTTATGCACATCACGCCTTGCAAGCAATGTGACTAATGAGTTAGTTGTGGGATGATGCATTACAGAGTGAGTAAAGAGACTTGCCGGTAACGAGATTGAACTAGGTATTGAGATACCGACGATCGAATCTCGGGCAAGTAACATACCGATGACAAAGGGAACAACGTATGTTGTTATGCGGTTTGACCGATAAAGATCTTTGTAGAATATGTAGGAACCAATATGAGCATCCAGGTTCCGCTATTGGTTATTGACCGGAGATGAGTCTCGGTCATGTCTACATAGTTCTCGAACCCGTAGGGTCCGCATGCTTAACGTTCGGTGACGATCGGTATTATGAGTTTATGTGTTTTGATGTACCAAAGGTAGTTCGGAGTCTCTAATGAGATCGCGGACATGACGAGGAGTCTCGAAATGGTCCATACATAAAGATCGATATATTGGACGACTATATTCGGACATCGGAAAGGTTCCGAGTGATTCGTGTATTTTTCAGAGTACCGGAGAGTTACGGGAATTCATATTGGGCCTTAATGGGCCATACGGGAAAGGAGAAAAGGGCCTCAAGGGTGGCCGCGCCCCTTCCCCATGGACTGGTCCGAATTGGACTAGGGAAAGGGGGCGCCCCCTTCCTTCCTTCTCCTTCTCCCTTCCCCTTTTGCTATTCCATGTGGGAGGTGGAATCCTACTAGGACTAGGGAGTCCTAGTAGGACCCCACACTTTGGGCGCGCCCTATGAGGGCCGGCCTCCTCCTCCCTCCATCCTTTATATATATGGCCAGGGGGCACCCCATGAACACACAAGTTGATCATTGATCCCTTAGCCGTGTGCGGTGCCCCCCTCCACCATAATCCACCTTGGTCATATCGTCGTAGTGCTTAGGCGAAGCCCTACGCCGGTAGCTTCATCATCACCGTCATCACGCCGTCATGCTGACGAAGCTCTCCCTTGACACTCTGCTAGATCATGAGTTCGTGGGATGTTACCAAGCTGAATGTGTGCAGATCACGCAGGTGTCGTGCGTTCGGTACTTGGATCGGTTGGATCGTGAAGACGTTCGACTACATCAACCGCGTTGTCATAACGCTTTCGCTTACGGTCTACGAGGGTACGTAGACAACACTCTCCCTCTCGTTGCTATGCATCACCATGATCTTCCGTGTGCGTAGTAATTTTTTTGAAATTACTACGTTCCCTAATAGTGGCATCCGAGCCAGGTTTATGCGTAGATGTTATATGCACGAGTAGAACACACGTGAGTTGTGGGCGATAATAGTCATACTGCTTACCAGCATGTCATACTTTGATTCGGCGGTATTGTTGGATGAAGCGGCCTGGACCGACATTACGCGTACGCTTACGCGAGACAGGTTCTACCGACGTGCTTTGCACACAGGTGGCTGGCGGGTGTCAGTTTCTCCAACTTTAGTTGAATCGAGTGTAGCTACGCCCGGTCCTTGTTGAAGGTTAAAATAGCACATACTTGACGAAAAATCGTTGTGGTTTTAATGCGTAGCTAAGAACGGTTCTTGCTCAGCTCGTAGCAGCCACGTAAAACTTGCAACAAACAAAGTAGAGGGCGTCTAACTTGTTTTTGCAGGGCATGTTGTGATGTGACATGGTCAAGTAGTGATGAGATATAAGTTGTTGTATAAGATGAGCATGTTTAGTTGAAGTTATCGGCAACTGGTACAAGCCTTATGATTGTCTCTTTATTGCATAAGATGCAAGTGCCAAATAATTGCTTTACTTTATCGCTATGCGATAGCAATAGTTGGCGATACTACCATGTGACGACACGTTGATAGAGATCAAGATGATGGAGATCATGGTGTCATGCCGGTGACGAAGAAGATCATGACGGTACTTTGGAGATGGAGATCAAAGGCACAAGATGATGCTGGCCATATCATGTCACATATTTTGATTGCATGTGATGTTTATCTTTTGTACATCTTATTTTGCTTAGTTCAGCGGTAGCTTTATAAGATGATCCCTTACTAAAATTTCAAGGTATAAGTGTTCTCCCTGAGTATGCACCGTTGCGATAGTTCTTCGTGCTGAGACACCACGTGATGATCAGGTGTGATAAGCTCTACGTTCACATACAATGGGTGCAAGCCAGTTTTACACACACAGAATACTCGGGTTAAACTTGACGATGTGGCCTAGCATATGCTGATATGGCCTCGGAACACTGGGACCGAAAGGTCGAACGTGAATCATATAGTAGATATGATCAACATAGTGATGTTCACCATTGAAAACTACTCCATATCACGTGATGATCGGACATGGTTTAGTTGATATGGATCACGTGATCACTCAGTGAAAGTGCGTTATATCGACTAGAGGGGGGTGAATAGGCAATTTTTATGAATTCTTCATAGAGGAATTTCAGGGTGAGGAAATTCCTAAGCGAAGAACTACTTGCAGTGGAATAAGTACTCAGATGTAAACATAACAGAACATAGGCATGGTCATCATGATGAAAAGAAGACAAGTGCAGAGTATAGAAAGCGTAAACACGGGATAAAACAGGATGAAGACAAACAGACTGAAGAAATTGAACTGAGGAAATTGAGAAAGTCTTCAGTCAAAGTCTTCAAATAGATATGAACAAGCACACAACAACTGTAATGAGGAAATGAAAGAGATGAGGAAATAGAACTAGTAGGCTTGGTGAAGACAATGATTTGGTAGACCAGTTCCAACTGCTATGACAGTTGTACGTCTGGTTGGAGCGGCTAGGTATTTAAACCTGAGGACACACAGTCCCAGACACATAGTCCTCGCTGTATTCTCCTTGAGCTAAGGTCACACAGACCTCGCCCAATCACTCGTGGTAAGTCTTCAGGTGACTTCCAAACCTTTACAAACTCGGTCACTCGGCGATCCACAATTTCCTCTTGGATTCTCTAAACCATGACGTATAACCATCTAGAAGATGCACAGTCTTCAAAGGTAACAAGCGTCGGATCTACGCAACATCAATCTCTTCAGTGATGCTCAATCACTTTGGGTTTGTAGGTGTTTGGATTTGGGTTTTCCTCACTCGATGATTTTCGCTCAATGTCCTCATAGGATGGGATGCTCTCAAATGACAAGTGTCAGTTTATCTCGGAACAGCCAACCAGCTAGTGGTTGTAGGGGGCGGCTATTTATAGCCTAGGGAGCAGCCCGACATGATAATACATAAATGCCCTTCAATGATATGACCGTTAGGTGGGTAGATATTTTGGGACAGCTGGAATGTAGCACAACAACGGTCGGAAATTTGAGTATCAAATTCCTGAGGGCCATCATGTTCCTCACTGTGTAGGCAATCCGCACTGGGGAATTCCTAACTCCTCAGTCAGAACAAATTCCTCAGAGACCAGAAGAACTTCGTCTCTGTCACTGAAGAATATGATTGAACTGTACGAGATTTCCAATGGCTTCACTCGAAGGGATTGGTAGGTGTAGGATTTTAAGTTGAGTATGACATGGAAATTTTTCCTTTGTATTTCCTCGACCCCCTTTAATAGTACGGTGTTTCCTATGACTCAAGAAAGAGAAAAATAAACTACAAAAACAAAATTCTTCACGCTTCATGTTCCTCGAATGAATACCAAGTCTTCAGGGTCACACCAATTTCCTCACTTTCAAAGTCTTTAGAAAGTCTTCAAAAATCCAAAGTCTTCATTCGAAGAACTTCATTTTTAGGGGTCGACTTTCTCTGTAAATATCAAACTCCTCATAGACTTATAGACCTATGTACACTCATAAACACATTAGTCCCTTAACCTATAAGTCTTCATTACACCAAAATCACTAAGGGGCACTAGATGGACTTACAATCTCCCCCTTTTTGGTGATTGATGACAATATAGGTTAAGTTTTCAATGGGGATAAACATATGAAGTGTAAATACGAATATTGAGGAATTTGATTGCAAGATATAGAAGAACTCCCCCTGATAATGTGCATAGTGAGGATTTTGCTTTTGAAGCAATGCACACTTGAAGAGTAGAATCATGGAGATCTCCCCCTATATCTTGTAATTCATACACGCATTTGACATATAATATGGAGAATTTGAAATGCGTGATGATATCTGGTGACTGATGTAATTCAGCATGCGTGCATTAACATTAATGAGGAATAAGCATGCAGAAAAACACAACAAAAGTATCAGGCCACCATAGAGTTTAAGTTTACAACTCGATCCAGCAAAGTCATCAAAAGAACGAGAGTTGTAACTTCGCAAAAAACGCCCATATAATATAGACCCGCTTGAAGACTAACTCAAATTTCTCCCCCTTTGTCATCGAATGACCAAAAGGGTTGAAAATGAGGACTAAAGCCCCTGAAGAATATCTTGTTGATGAAGGAGCGCCAGTGTTGTTGGGGTTATTTGTTGTTGTAGGGCCTGCCGCAGTGTTGTTCAAGTCTTCATGCTCATCGGTTTCGCGCGATGAAGAATATGAGCTGGCCACCAAGGAAGGAACCTTGACCTTCTTGTATTTCTTCGGTGGAGGTGTAGACCAGTTAAAGTCCTCCTTGAGACCCATTTGCTTCAGATCTTCTTCACCATACAGATGAGATAAGATAGCCCAGGTGCGACCGAAGACTTCATGGAGGTAGTAATGGTTTTTCTTCACTGCATTATGTGTAGCAGTCATGTTGTGAAGAATAGAACCAAACTGACGCTACACCCATTTGTGGTTTCGATGCAGCTTTGCTTGAGGATTTGGCTTGGATGCAGACTAAGAAGCAGCTCATGGTCAGTCATCACTCTTGGAGCTGTGGCTTGAGGATTTGGCTTGGATGCATGGGCAGTAGAATCATGAGTGGCAAAGTCATCATTGGTGGAATTAGATGCAGCTTTGCGAAACTGACCATCAAATGGACGAATGCCTTCATCAATGACAGCAGGTGCCTTGCCCTTTTCATCAGCTAAGGAATATGTCTGCTTGAGGACTTCAATTGGGGGCAAGTAGCTGAGGTGATTCTGAAAATCAGCCTTGTAGTTGAGTGAAGACCTTGTTCTGAGGAATCTCATAATCCAAGGAGCATAAGGCTTCAACTCAAACGGAGAGAGTGCAACATTGGACAGAGTCCTCATGAAGAAATCATGATAGTTGACAGGAATGCCATGCATGATGTTGAATAGCACATTCTTCATGATGCCAACGACTTCTTCATCAAACGAGTCGTGACCTTTGATGGGACTCATTGTCTTCGTCAGAATGAGATAGACTATTCTTGGCACATATAGCAATTCCTTCACGAGGAATTTGGTCCTTGGGGCTTGATTGGGCTTCATAGGCTTCATAAGCACTTGCATGTAATGAGCAGTGAGCTCAGGCTCTTGGTACAGGCAACGAGCACCTTGATACGTCCACTTTGCATCATGCTTTTATATCAATATTTATTGCATTATGGCCTGTTATTACACATTATGTCACAATACTTATGCCTGTTCTCTCTTATTTTACAAGGTTTACATAAAGAGGGAGAATGCCGGCTGCTGGGATTCTGGGCTGGAAAAGGAGCAAATATTAGAGACCTATTCTACACAGCTCCAAAAGTCTTGAAACTTCACGGAAGACGTTTTCAAAATATATAAAAATACTAAGCGCAAGAAGTTCACCAGGGGGGCACACCCTACCCACGAGGGTGGGGGGCGCGCCCTACCCCCTGGGCGCGCCCCCTACCTCGTGGACCCCTGGTGGCCCTCCGATGGCCATCTTCTGCTATATGGCGTCTTTCGATGAGAAAAAAATTATAAGCCATCTCCTCGGATGAAACTCCGCAGCCACGAGGCAGAACCTTGGCAGATCCAATCTAGGGCTCCGGCAGAGCTGTTCTACCAGGGAAACTTCCCTTCAGGAGGGGGAAATCATCACCATCGTCATCACCAACGCTCCTCTCATCGGGAGAGGGCAATCTCCATCAACATTTTCACCAGCAAAATCTCCTCTCAAAACCCTAGTTCATCTCTTGTATTCAATTCTTGTCTCCAAGTCCGAGATTGGTACTAGTAGGTTGCTAGTAGTGTTAATTACTCCTTGTAGTTGATGCTAATTGGTTTATTTGGTGAAAGATCATATGTTCAGATCCTATATGCATATTAATACCCCTCTGATTATGAACATGGTTATGCTTTGTGAGTAGTTATGTTTGTTCCTGAGGACATGGGAGAAGTCTTGCTATTAGTAGTCATGTGAATTTGGTATTCGTTTGATATTTTGATGAGATGTATGTTGTCTCTCCTCTAGTGTTGTTATGTGAACATTGACTACATAACACTTCACCATTATTTGGGCCTAGAGGAAGGCATTGGGAAGTAATAAGTAGATGATGGGTTGCTAGAGTGACAGAAGCTTAAACCGTAGTTTACGCATTGCTTCGTAAGGGGCTGATTTGGATCCATATGTTTCATGCTATGGTCAGGTTTACCTTAATACTTTTGTTGTAGTTGCGGATGCTTGCAATAGAGGTTAATCATAAGTGGGATGCTTGTCCAAGTAAGGACAGTACCAAAGCACCGGTCCACCCACATACCAAATTATCAAAGTACCGAACACGAATCATATGAACGTGATGAAAACTAGCTTGACGATATTCCCATGTGTCCTCATGAGCGCTTTTCTCTATATAAGAGTTTGTCTAGTCTTGTCCTTTGCTACAAAAAGGATTGGGCAAACTTGCTGCACTTTATTTACTTTTGTTACTTTTTTCTCGTTACAAATTATCCTATCACAAAACTATCTTTTACCACTTATTTCAGTACTTGCAGAGAATACCTTGCTGGAAACCGCTTATCATTTCCTTCTGCTCCTCATTGGGTTCGACACTCTTACTTATCGAAAGGACTAAGATAGATCCCCTATACTTGTGGGTCATCAAGACTCTTTTCTGGCGCCGTTGCCGGGGAGTGAAGCAACTTTGGTAGGTGGAATTTGGTAAGGAAAATTTATATAGTGTGCTGAAATTTGCTGTCACTTGTTACTATGGAAAGTAATCCTATGAGGGGCTTGTTCGGGGTATCTTCACCCCGACCAGTAGAGCAAAGAGTTTCTCCTCAACCTACTGAACCTACTTAAAATGAAAATGAAAATGAAAATGTCTGCTTTGAAATTCCTTCGAGTATGATAGAAAAACTGCTAGCTAATCCTTTTGCAGGAGACGGAACAACTCATCCTGATGAGCACCTAATATATGTGGATGAAGTTTGTGGATTATTTAAGCTTGCAGGTGTACCCGGAGATGTTGTCAAGAAGAAGGTCTTCCCTTTATCTTTGAAGGAATATGCATTGACATGGTATAGGCTACGTGATGATACGGGGTCATGGAACTACAAACGATTGAAATTGGAATTTCATCAGAAGTTTTATCCTATGCATCTTGTTCATCGTGATCGCAATTATATATATAATTTTTGGCCTCGCGAAGGAGAAATCATCGCTTAAGCTTGGGGGGAGGCTTAAATCAATGTTATATTCATGCCCCAATCATGAGCTCTCAAGAGAGATGATTATTCAAAATTTATATGCTCGGCTTTCTGATAACAATCGAACCATGCTCGATACTTCTTGTGCTGGCTCTTTTATGACAAAGACTATTGAATTCAAATGGGATTTATTGGAAAGAATTAAATGCAACTCTAAAGATTGGGACCTCGACGAAGGTAAGGAGTCAGGTATGACATCTAAGTTTGATTGTGTTAAATCTTTTATGGATACCAATGTTTTCTGTAAATTTAGCAATAAATATGGACTTGACTCTGAGATTGTAGCTTCTTTCTATGAATCTTTTGCTACTTATGTTGATCTCCCCAAGGAGAAGTGGTTTAAATATCATCCTCCCATAGAAGTAAAAGTAGCTGCACCTATTAAAGTTGAAGAAAATACTATCACTTATAATGATCCTATTGTCCCTACCTCTTATGTTGAGAAACCACCTTTCCTTGTTAGGATAAAGGATCATGCTAAAGCTTCAACTGTGGTTTGTAAAAGCAATATTGAAACTTATACACCTCCCGAGAAAATTAAAGTTGAACCTAATATTGCTATTGTTAAAGATCTCTTGTCTAATAATATTGATGGGCATGTTATTCATTTCCTTGATGAGACTGCTAGAATTGCTCAACCTTGTGCTAAAGATAAAAACAGACCTGTGGTAGGCATGCCTGTTATTTCTGTTAAAATAGGAGATCATTGTTATCATGGCTTATGTGATATGGGTGCTAGTGCTAGCGCAATACCTTATGACTTATACAAAGAAATTATGCATGATATTGCACCTCCTGAGATAGAAGATATTGATGTCACAATTAAACTTGCCAATAGAGATACTATTTCACCAATGGGAATTGTTAGAGATGTTGAAGTCTTGTGTGGGAAAACTAAATATCCTGCTGATTTTCTTGTTCTTGGTTCTTCACAAGATAGCTTTTGTCCCATTATATTTGGTAGACCCTTCTTAAACACTGTTAATGCTAAGATAGATTGCAAAAAGGATGTTGTTACTATCGGTTTAGATGATATGTCTCATGAATTTAATTTCTCTAAATTTAGTAGACAACACCGTGAAGAATAATTACCTAGTAAGGATGAAATTATTGGTCTTGCTTCTATTGCCATACCTCCTAGTGATCCTTTAGAACAATATTTGCTAGACCATGAAAATGATATGTTTATGAATGAAAGAAGGGAAATAGATGAAGTATTCTTTAAACAGGAACCTATTCTGAAACACAATTTGCCTGTTGAAATCCTAGGGGATCCTTCTCCACCCAAGGGTGATCCCGTGTTTGAGCTTAAACCGTTGCCTGATACTCTTAAATATGCTTATCTTCATGAGAAAAGATATATCATGTTATTATTAGTGCTGACCTTTCAGATAATGAGGAAGAGAGATTATTGAAAACTCTTAAGAAGCACTGAGCTGCTATTGGGTATACTCTTGATGATCTTAAGGGCATTAGTCCCACTCTATGTCAACATAAAATAAATTTGGAAGAAGATGCTAAACCAGTTCGTGATCGTCAACGACGGCTGAATCCTAAAATGAAAGAAGTGGTGAGAAAGGAAATACTAAAGCTCCTTGAGGCAGGTATAATCTATCCCGTTGCTGATAGTCAGTGGTAAGTCCTGTCCATTGTGTCCCTAAGAAGGGAGGTATTACTGTCATTCCTAATGATAAAGATGAATTGATTCCTCAAAGAATTATTATAGGTTATAGGATGGTAATTGATTTCCACAAATTAAATAAGGCCACTAAAAAGGATCATTACCCCTTACCTTTTATCTATCAAATGCTAGAAAGATTATCCAAACATACACATTTTTGCTTTCTAGATAGTTATTCTGGTTTCTCTCAAATACCCGTGTCAGCCAAGGATCAATCAAAGACTACTTTTACTTGCCCTTTTGGTACTTTTGCTTATAGACGTATGCCTTTTGGTTTATGTAATGCACCTACTACCTTTCAAAGATGCGTGATGGCCATATTCTCTGACTTTTGTGAAAAGATTTGTGAGGTTTTCATGGATGATTTCTCCGTCTATGGATCTTCTTTTGATGATTGCTTGAGCAACCTTGATCGAGTTTTGCAGAGATTTGAAGAAACTAATCTTGTCTTGAATTGGGAAATGTGTCACTTTATGGTTAATGAAGGTATTGTCTTGGGGCATAAAGTTTCTGAAAGAGGTATTGAAGTTGATAAAGCCAAGGTTGATGCTATTGAAAAGATGCCCTGCCCCAAGGACATCAAAGGTATAAGAAGTTTCCTTGGTCACGCCGGATTTTATAGGAGGTTCATTAAGGACTTCTCAAAAATTTCTCGGCCTCTGACTAATTTATTACAAAAAGATATACCATTTCTCTTTGATGATGATTGTGTAGAAGCATTTGAAATACTTAAGAAAGCATTGATCTCTACACCTATTGTTCGGCCACCTGATTGGAATTTACCCTTTGAAATTATGTGTGATGCTAGTGATTATGCTGTAGGTTCTATTATAGGGCAAAGAGTTGATAAGAAATTAAATGTTATTCAATATGCTAGTAAAACCCTAGACAATGCCCAAAGAAATTATGCTACTACTGAAAAAGAATTCTTAGCAGTTGTATTTGCTTGTGATAAGTTCAGACCTTATATTGTTGATTCTAAAGTAACTATTGACACTGATCATGCTGCTATTAAATATCTTATGGAAAAGAAAGATGCTAAACCTAGACTTATTAGATGGGTTCTCTTGCTACAAGAATTTGATTTACATATTGTTGATAGAAAGGGAGCCGAGAACCCCGTTGCAGACAACTTGTCTAGGTTAGAAAATGTGCTTGATGACCCACTACCTATTGATGATAGCTTTCCTGATGAGCAATTAAATGTCATAAATGCTTCTCATACTGCTCCATGGTATGCTGATTATGCTAATTACATTGTTGCCAAATTCATACCACCTAGTTTCACATACCAGCAAAAGAAAAAGTTATTCTATGATTTGAGGCATTACTTTTGGGATGACCCACATCTTTATAAAGGAGTAGATGGTGTTATTAGACGTTGTGTACCTAAGCATGAACAGGAGCATATCCTACGCAAGTGTCACTCCGAAGCTTATGGAGGACACCATGCTGGAGACAGAACTGCACATAAGGTATTGCAATCTGGTTTTTATTGGCCTACTCTCTTCAAGGATGCACGTAAGTTTGTCTTATCTTGTGATGAATGTCAAAGAATTGGTAATATTAGTAGACGTCAAGAAATGCCTATGAACTATTCACTCGTTATTGAACCATTTGATGTTTGGGGCTTTGACTATATGGGACCTTTCCTGCCTCTAATGGATATACACATATTTTAGTTGCTGTTTATTATGTTACTAAGTGGGTAGAAGCTATTCCAACTAGTAGTGTTGATCATAACACTTCTATTAAAATGCTTAAAGAAGTTATTTTTCCAAGATTTGGAGTCCCTAGATATTTAATGACTGATGGTGGTTCACATTTTATTCATGGTGCTTTCCGTAAAATGCTTGCCAAGTATGATGTTAATCATAGAATTGCATCCCCTTATCACCCTCAGTCTAGTGGTCAAGTAGAATTGAGTAATAGAGAGCTCAAATTAATTTTGCAAAAGACTGTCAATAGGTCTAGAAAGAATTGGTCCAAGAAACTTGATGATGCATTATGGGCCTATAGAACTACATATAAAAATCCTATGGGTATGTCTCCGTATAAAATGGTTTATGGAAAAGCATGTCACTTACCTCTCGAACTAGAACACAAGGCATATTGGGTTATTAAAGAGCTCAATTATGATTTTAAACTTGCCGGTGAGAAGAGGTTATTTGATATTAGCTCACTCGATGAATGGAGAACCCAAGCCTACGAAAATGCCAAGTTGTTTAAAGAAAAAGTTAAAAGATGGCATGATAAAAGGATACAAAAATGTGAGTTTAATGTAGGTGCTTATGTATTGCTATACAACTCTCGTTTAAGATTTTTTGCAGGAAAACTTCTATCTAAATGGGAAGGTCCTTACGTTATCGAGGAGGTCTATCATTCCGGTGCCATAAAAATCAACAACTTCGACGGCACAAATCCGAAGGTGGTGAACGGTCAAAGAATTAAACATTATATCTCAGGTAATACTATAAATGTTGAGACCAATGTTATTGAAACTGTAACCCCGGAGGAATACATAAGGGACACTTTCTGGAACGTTTTAGACTCTGAAAAGGAATAGGTATGTGGTACAGTAAGTAAACCGACTCCAAAACAGTTTTTAAGGCAATATTTCTCCGTTTTGGAATATTTAGAAAAATAGAAAAATAAAAAGTAGTCCGGGAAGGACACGAGGCCTCCACAAGGGTGGAGGGCATGCCCTACCCTACTGGGCGCACCCCCTACCTTGTGGGCACCTCGTGCGCTCTCCGGACTCCATTTTCTTGCACAATACGTATTTTGGTCGGTAAAAGTTCATTATATAATATCCTGGAGGTTTTGACTCCCGTATCATGCAAAAATCTCCGGTCTTTGTTTCGAGCTATTTTTCTGACAGATCCAGGACGTCATGTCGTCTTCAAGTGCCCCCAAGGACCAGTTCTTCGAGAAGGTCATCAACCCCTACCTCGCAGAGGTGCTGCAACACCCTTAAACCATTGAGATGCGTGAGGGGTTGTTGCACATCCGCGATGTTGAGGGACCAAGGAAGACCGGAAGCACGGAGGCAAGGCTCGAGGCATTGGAGCAAGAAGTTTTCAAGTGTCAGGAGATGGAGCGTGGACTCGATTCCAATCACATTATGATCACGGAGTTCACCATACACCACAAGCTGGATGTCAAGGACATTGGGGAGGCCATCTTCAAGCTTCATGAGAAAATCGAGCACCTCCAAGCCCAGACCTATGACCTGCAAAATCAAAACTGTGAGTATGAATATAGATTCAAGAGGATGACTTTGGCTGCAGATTTGAGGTTTCAGGAGACTTGATCATCCTTCTATGATGGTGAGCCTATGCCTTGGAAGAAGGACGACAAGCCTACGCCATCAACAAAACCATCACCTTCTCCACCAACAAACAATTGAGTATCTGGTATGGGCACTCCCCTTGGCAACTACCAAGCTTGGGGGAGTGCCCCGGTATCGTATCACCATCACTTTTATCTTTACCGTTTTTCTTAGTTTGATCCTTTTGGTAATATCTTGATCTAGTAGAATAAAGTTTATGGCATGATCAAGTTTTGAGTTTTGCTTTATGATCCCTCTATGTAATCGAGTCCGTGAGCTATATATAATAAAGATTAGTGTTGAGTCAAGGGCTTGATTATTTTGCCATGATCCTAAGTGAATAAAAGAGAAGAGAAATAAATAAAAAAGGAAACAAAGAGATCATATGGATCTTATGGAGAGTAATGAGCTCACATAGAAAAAGTATGATAAATAAAAGCTGTTGAGAGTTGACAAACATAGTTTTGGTCATCGTTGCAATTAATAGGAAGTAATAAAGAAAGAGAGGTCTTCACATATAAATATACTATCTTGGACATCTTTTATGATTGTGAGCACTCATTAAAATATGACATGCTAAAGAGTTGACGTTGGACAAGGAAGACAATGTAATGGGTTATGTTTTCTTACATCTGAGATAAATTATATTGTCATGGATCATCCAACATGGTTGAGCTTGCCTTTCCCCCTCATGCTAGCCAAATTCATCGCACCGAGTAGAGATACTACTTGTGCTTCCAAATACCCTTAAACCAGTTTTGCCACGAGAGTCCACAATACCTACCTATGGATTGAGTAAGATCCTCCAAGTAAGTTGTCATTGGTGCAAGCAATAAAAATTGCTCTCTAAATATGTATGACTTATTAGTATGGGAGAAAATAAGCTTTATACGATCGTGTGATATGGAAGAAATAAAAGCGACAGACTGCATAATAAAGGTCCATATCACAAGTGGCAATATAAAGTGACGTTCTTTCGCATTAAGATTTTGTGCATCCAACCATAAAAGCGCATGACAACCTCTGCTTCCCTCTGCGAAGGGCCTATCTTTTACTTTTATCTCCTACCTTGCATAAGAGTCATGGTGATCTTCAGCCTTCCTTTTTACATTTTATCCTTTGGCAAGCACAGTATGTTGGAAATATCCTGGTATATATGGCTAATTGATTGTGAGTTTTCATGAACTATTATTGTTGACATTACCCTTGAGGTAAAACATTGGGAGGCAAAACTATAAGCCCCTATCTTTCTCTGTGTCCGGTTAAAACTGCATACCCATAAGTATTGTGTGAGTGTCAGCAATTGTGAAAGACTATATGTTTGTTGAGTATGTGGACTTGCTGAAAAGCTCTTATATATTGACTCTTTCCTATGTTATGATAAATTGTAATTGCTCCAATGACTGAGATTATAGTTTGTTAGTTTTCAATGAAGTTTACGATTCGTACTTGAAATTGTGATTGAATTATTACTCTAGTATAAGAAATCATATGACAAGAATTATATAAGTTGCTATTCTAAGAATGATCATGATGCCCTCATGTCCATATTTTACTTTTATCGACACCTCTATCTCTAAACATGTGGACATATTTTTCGATTTCGGCTTTCGCTTGAGGACAAGCGAGGTCTAAGCTTGGGGGAGTTGATACGTCCATTTTGCATCATGCTTTTATATCAATATTTATTGCATTATGGGATGTTATTACACATTATGTCACAATACTTATGCCTATATTCTCTCTTATTATACAAGGTTTACATAAAGAGGGAGAATGCCGGCAGCTGGGATTCTGGGCTGGAAAAGGAGCAAATATTAGAGACCTATTCTGCACAGCTCCAAAAGTCCTGAAACGTTTTCAGAATATATAAAAAATACTGAGTTCAAGAAGTTCACCAGGAGGCCACACCCTCCCCACGAGGGTGGGGGCGCGCCCGCCCCTACCTCGTGGGCCCCCTGGTGGCCCTCCGATGGCCATCTTCTGCTATATGGAGTCTTTCGATGAGAAAAAAATCATAAGCCATCTCCTCGGACGAAACTCTAGCGCCACGAGGCGGAACCTTGGCGGTTCCAATCTAGGGCTCCGATAGAGCTGTTCTGTCGGGGAAACTTCCCTCCGGGAGGGGGAAATCATCGCCATCGTCATCACCAACGCTCCTCTCATCGGGAGAGGGCAATCTCCATCAACATCTTCCACAGCACCATCTCCTCTCAAAACCCTAGTTCATCTCTTGTATTCAATTCTTGTCTCCAAGTCCGGGATTCGTACTAGTAGGTTGCTAGTAGTGTTAATTACTCCTTGTAGTTGATGCTAGTTGGTTTATTTGGTGAAAGATCATATGTTCAGATCCTATATGCATATTAATAACCCTCTTATTATGAACATGGTTACGCTTTGTGAGTAGTGACGTTTGTTCCTGAGGACATGGGAGAAGTCTTGCTATTAGTAGTCATGTGAATTTGGTATTCGTTCGATATTTTGATGAGATGTATGTTGTCTCTCCTCTAGTGGTGTTATGTGAACATCGACTACATAACACTTCACCATTATTTGGGCCTAGAGGAAGGCATTGGGAACTAATAAGTAGATGATGGGTTGCTAGAGTGACAGAAGCTTAAACCCTAGTTTATGTGTTGCTTCGTAAGGGGCTGATTTGGATCCATATGTTTCATGCTATGGTTGTTGGAAATATGCCCTAGAGGCAATAATAAATTGATTATTATTATATTTCCTTGTTCATGATAATCATTTATTATCCATGCTATAATTGTATTGATAGGAAACTCAGATACATGTGTGGATACATAGACAACGCCATGTCCCTAGTAAGCCTCTAGTTGACTAGCTCGTTGATCAATACATGGTTATAGTTTCCTGCCATGGACATTGGATGTCATTGATAACGGGATCACATCATTAGGAGAATGATGTCATGGACAAGACCCAATCCTAAGCCTAGCACAAGATCATGTAGTTTGTATGCTAAAGCTTTTCTAATGTCAGGTATCATTTCCTTAGACCATGAGATTGTGCAACTCCCGGATACCGTAGGAGTGCTTTGGGTGTGCCAAACGTCACAACGTAACTGGGTGGCTATAAAGGTACACTACAGGTATCTCCGAAAGTGTCTGTTGGGTTGGCACGAATCGAGACTGGGATTTGTCACTCCATGTAAACGGAGAGGTATCTCTGGGCCCACTCGGTAGGACATCATCATAATGTGCACAATGTGATCAAGGAGTTGATCATGGGATGATGTGTTACGGAACGAGTAAAGAGACTTGCCGGTAATGAGATTGAACAAGGTATCGGGATACCGACGATCGAATCTCGGGCAAGTATCATACCGATAGACAAAGGGAATTGTATACGGGATTGATTAAGTCCTTGACATCGTGGTTCATCCGATGAGATTATCATGGAGCATGTGGGAGCCAACATGGGTATCCAGATCCCCCTGTTGGTTATTGACCGGAGAACGTCTCGGTCATGTCTGCATGGTTCCCGAACCCGTAGGGTCTACACACTTAAGGTTCGATGACGCTAGGGTTATAAAGGAAGTTTGTATGTGGTTACCGAATGTTGTTCGGAGTCCCGGATGAGATCCCGGACGTCACGAGGAGTTCCGGAATGGTCCGGAGGTAAAGATTTATATATGGGAAGTCCTGTTTTGGTCACCGGAAAAGTTTCGGGTTTTATCGTAACGTACCGGGACCACCGGGAGGGTCCCGGGGGTCCACCAAGTGGGGCCACAAGCCCCGGAGGGCTGCATGGGCCAAGTGTGGGAGGGGACCAGCCCCAGGTGGGCTGGTGCGCCCCCCCACCAAGGCCCAAGGCGCAAGGAAGAGGGGAAGGGGGCAAACCCTAGGGCAGATGGGCCGTAAGGCCCACCCTGGTGCGCCTCCCCCTCTCCCCTCCCCTTGGCCGCCCCTAGATGGGATCTAGGGGGCTGCCTCCACCCCTAGGGAGGGAACCCTAGGTGGGGGCGCAGCCCCTCCCCTCCCTCTATATATAGTTGAGGTTTGGGCTGCCCAATGCACATGAGTTCCTCTCTTTCTTGGCGCAGCCCTATCCCTCTCTTTCTCCTCATATCTCGCAGTGCTTGGCGAAGCCCTGCTGGATCACCACGCTCCTCCATCACCACCACGCCATTGTGCTGCTGCTGGATGGAGTCTTCCTCAACCTCTCCCTCTCTCCTTGCTGGATCAAGGCATGGGAGACGTCGTCGGGCTATACGTGTGTTGAACGCGGAGGTGCCGTCCGTTCGGCACTAGGATCTCCGGTGATTTGGATCATGACGAGTATGACTCCATCAACCCCGTTCACTTGAACGCTTCCGCTTAGCGATCTACAAGGGTATGTAGATGCACTCTCCTTCCCTCGTTGCTGGTTTCTCCATAGATAGATCTTGGTGACACGTAGGAAAATTTTGAATTTTTGCTACGTTCCCCAACAATGGTTAGGTTTACCTTAATACTTTTGTTCTAGTTGCGGATGCTTGCAATAGAGGTTAATCATAAGTGGGATGCCTGTCCAAGTAAGGATAGTACCCAAGCACCGGTCCACCCACATACCAAATTATCAAAGTACCGAACGCGAATCATATGAACATGATGAAAACTAGCTTGACGATATTCCCATGTGTCCTCGGGAGCGCTTTTCTCTATATAAGATTTTGTCCAGGCTTTTCCTTTGCTACAAAAAGGATTGGGCCACCTTGTTGCACTTTATTTACTTTTGTTACTTGATGAAGCTATGTACCTAGGGTAGGGTCATGGACATGTCCTAACTGCCCTACCCAAGGACATCTCTAGAAGAAATCATCTTTCAATCGACTTGGAGGTTTTCCACTCGACAGACTCGAAGACATTCGACCGAGAAGCAATCACTCGACCAAGATCCAACCACTCGACGGCCAGGAGACCTAAAGTCACTCTGCACGCTAACGGTCGGTCATTAAGTAGCTTTTATGGTCATCATAGCACTTTATTACTAGCGTTACCAGTAACGCCCTGCCTTAATATACATTGAACCCTTTGTAACATTGGCTGGCCGGGGTCCTGGCGCACTCTATATAAGCCACCCCCTCCTCCAAGACAAGGGTTCGCACCTCTGTAATTCATACTCACATAATCCAGTCGACCGCCTCCGGGCTCCGAGACGTAGGGCTATTACTTCCTCCGAGAAGGGCCTGAACTCGTAAACCTTGCGTGCTTACAACTTCTCCATAGCTAAGATCTTGCCTCTCCATACTTACCCCCCTACACTACTGTCAGACTTAGAACCACGACAGTTGGCGCCCACCTTGGGGCAGGTGTTTTAGCGTTTTGTTGGAGGAGTTGCGATCTTTTCCGACATGAATCATCATGGTTTTCGGCGGAGTTTTGGTGGAGGGCCGCGAGATCCGTCTCGGTGCGCTCATGTTCATCGCCGACGACTCCGCTTGGCTTCAGGAGGCTCCGCTCGACGTGGACGCACTCCCTATCCGTGGGGCAACGCACTTTAGCGCGTGCGTCCATGGCGTTCTCCTGCGGCAACCGTCGACCCCCTACCGGTCGGCTCCTATGTTGTCCTCCCTTCCGGTTTCCCGCCGGCGCAAGCGCTCCGGTCGGTCGAGACTTCAGCGGTGGGTGAGACACGCGATGGCACGCCAGTCGGCCACCCCTCAAGTCGCGGCGATCGAGCCCGACGAATCCCTCTACGGCCTGTTCGACCTGTCGACTGGCTCCGCAGAGACCGCATCCGAGTGCGACAGCAGCAATCCGGCGGCGGAGGTTCTGATGGTCGATGGACCGCCCAGTCCTCCCGGTTATCCCCGCACCGATGCAGGCGCGGGTGTAGGCGACCCGCCGCGTTCCCATGAGGAGTATCTTCCCGAGCCTCTCACGTCGCTGCAGAGGGAAGAACTTTGCCGCCGAACAAGGATGCATTGCACACTCCTATCGTTGGAGAAACCCCCGAGGCTCGCGCCTTGGAGGACGCGCGCCTGGCAAACTTGGCCGAGCGCACTCGACTGGAGAACCTCCAGCGAGCACTCGATGAGTGCGTGTGACAACGGGTTCCCGAATCCAGTCGACGTCAGCTCTTCCCGCCCCCGCAGGTATATCGAACTCCGATTCAGAATTTAGCAGCTCCAGCCCGCATAGCAGAGTCAATTCAGCCTTCTCAGTCGGAGGCTGGCAGAGGCTTGCTGCAGATCAGAGCGTTACTCCGGGCAGCAGGAGACCAGAATTCCGCTATTTCTCAGTCGCGGAACATGATTCATAGCAGATCCGTTGCTGCAGACACAGTCCAGTCGGCCCATAGCCCGAGATCGCCCCCGAGGCGTGAGGGACGTGGAGACCGACGTAATCAGTACGGGAACCGTGAGCAGTATGATCACCGATTGGATCGTGATGATCAACGTCGAGTGCCCACCCCTCCCCCGAGGAGCGGGTCGTATGCGCCTCGACGGCAAGATGACTGGCGCCCTCATAGTGTTGGGCCAAGGATTCCAGTCGACTCCAGGGAACCATGCTTTGATGCGAGATCCATTCTCGTTCAAAGTTTGGTCGACAGGAACAGAGCTCACCGAGAAGGTCACGACAGAGATGCGCCTACCAGTAGCAGAGTACATGTTTCGGGGCCAGAGTGCTTTAGTAGAGCCATCAGGGCCACTGTGATTCCTCCCAACTTCTGGTTGGCGACTGGAGTCAGTAAGTTCACTGGCAAGTCCAAGCCCGATACTTGGCTTGAGGACTACCGAGTGACCGTCCAGATTGGCGGCGGCAATGATGAAGTGGCCATGAAGCACCTGCCTCTCATGTTGGAGGGCTCGGCCAGAGTGTGGCTAAACCAGTTAGCACCTAGCATCATTTACACTTGGGAATATCTCTCCCGAGTGTTCGTCACCACATTTGATGGCACATGCAAGCAACCGGCAGGACTGACGGAACTGCAGTCTTGTGTGCAGAAGCCGAATGAAACTTTCAGGGATTACATCCAGAGGTGGATCACGTTACATCACTCAGTGGAGAATGTGCCTGACCACCAAGCAGTTTGTGCCTTCAAGGAAGGCGTCAAGTACAGAGAACTGAATTTGAAATTCGGCCGAACCGGAGATATGTCCCTGAATCGGATGATGGAGATTGCCACCAAGTACGCTAATGGTGAAGATGAGGATCGACTCAGGAGTGGCAAGCTCAAGCCAGTCACCCAAGAAACCGGAGGAAATTCCAATCGGAAACAGAAGCGGAAATCCAAGCCAGCCGCTCCCGGGGAAGCCTTGGCTTTAACCCAAGGAAAGTTTAAATGGAAACCTAAAGGAGCTTGGAACCCCAAAAAGGGTAAAGACCAGGACGGAAATGATGTGTTGGACTTACCATGTCTCGTCCACACAAAGAAAGATGAAGAGGGTAATTTCATTTACCCGAAACATACCACTCGACAGTGTCGACTCTTGATCCAGCAGTTCCAGGGGAAGCAGCCCAAAGGTAAGGAAAAGGAGTTGGACAAGGTTGAGGACAAAGAAGACAGTGACGATGGATACCCTCAGGTCAATTCCACTCTGATGATTTTTGCCGATGTTGAAAGCAAAAGTCGACTAAAAGTTATCAACCAAGAGGTGAATATGGTTGCTCCGGCGACACCCAATTATCTGAAGTGGTCTCAGACTGCCATAACATTCGACCGGTACGATCACCCAACGCACATCGCCACCCCTAGGAGGCAAGCTTTGGTGGTCGACCCAGTTGTTGAAGGCACTCGACTGACCAAAGTCTTGATGGATGATGGCAGTGGTTTGAACATATTATATGCTGAGACATTGAAAGGGATGGGCATTCCGATGTCCAGACTCAGTGCCAGCAACATGAGTTTCCATGGAGTCAATCCTGGGAAGAAGGCTGAATCACTCGGCCAGATTACTCTTCATGTGGTTTTCGGTGATTCCAAGAATTACAACAAAGAAAAGTTGACATTTGAAGTTGTAGACTTCCAGAGTGCCTATCACGCTATTTTGGGCAGGCCGGCTTATGCACGCTTCATGGCCCGACCATGTTACGTGTATCTCAAATTGAAGATGCCTGGCCCCAAAGGTGTGATCACCATTACGCGCAATCAGAAGAAAGCGGAAGAATGTTTTCAGAAAGGTTCGAAGATCGCCGAGGCTCAGATGGCAGTGGTGGAGTTATAGGAATACCAGAAGACTGCAGACCCGAGTGATTTGTTGCGAGCCAAGAAGCCCGCTACAGAATCAACTTTTTAGTCGACTGGCGATACGAAGACAGCTCACATCCACCCGACCGATCCTAGTGCTGCTCCAACTCATAACTCGACAACACTCGACTCCAAATAGGAAGAAGCGCTCATCCAATTCCTCCGTGAGAACTGGGACATTTTTGCATGGAAGCCTTCTGACATGCCGGGTGTTCCCAGGGGGCTGGCTGAGCACCGCCTAAGAGTCGACTCAAAAGTAAAACCTGTTAAGGAACATCTCCGACGGTCCGCCATCCAAAAGAGAAAGGCTATTGGCGAGGAGGTGGCTCGGCTCTTAGCAGCGGAGTTCATCCGAGAAATCTACCACTCCGAGTGGCTCGCCAACGTTGTCATGGTCCCCAAGAAGGACAAGTCACTTCGCATGTGCATTGACTTTAAACATATCAATCGGGCCTGCCCGAAAGATCATTTTCCTCTCCCTCTCATCGATCAGATAGTCAACTCGACTGCGGGATGTGAGCGACTATCTTTTTTAGACGCCTATTCCGGGTACCATCAGATCCGTCTATATGGACCTGACGAGATCAAGACAGCTTTCATCACTCCATTCGGGTGCTTCTGTTATGTTACCATGTCGTTCGGCCTCAAGAACGCCGGAGCCACATTCATGAGGATGATTCAGAAGTGTTTACTCACTCAAATCAGTCGGAATGTGGAAGCATACATGGATGATATTGTGGTCAAGTCTCGGAAGGGTTCCGACCTGCTGACTGACTTTTCTGAAACCTTTGCCAACCTCAGGAGGTATGATATCAAGCTTAATCCACCAAAGTGTACATTCGGAGTTCCTGGCGGAAAATTACTCGGTTTTCTCGTTTCCGAACGGGGAATCGACGTCATTCCAGAAAAAGTTGGCACTATACTCCGAATGGAAAGTCCTGTGCGAGTGCACGACGTCCAGAAGCTTACTGGTTGCTTGGCCGCTTTAAGTCGACTCATATCTCGTCTCGGTGAAAAGGCATTGCCTCTTTACCGATTGATGAAGAAGTCCGACAAGTTTGAGTGGACTCCTGAAGCTGATGCAGCGTTTGTAGAGCTCAAAGCTCTGCTCTCCACCTAGCCGGTGCTTGCTGCTCCAATCGGCAAGGAGCCTTTGCTGCTTTACATTGCAGCCATAGGAGAAGTCATCAGTACGGTACTTACGGTCGAGCGGGAAGAAGAAGGGAAAACCTTCAAAGTTCAGCGCCCAGTGTATTATATTTCTGAAGTCTTGACCCCATCGAAGCAAAGATATCCTCATTATCAGAAGCTCGTATATGGGATTTATATGACCAAAAAGAAAGTTGCCCACTACTTCTCTGATCATTCCATTACGGTCGTCAGTGATGCTCCGTTGTCAGAGATCTTGCATAACAGGGACGCAACTGGTTGAGTGGCAAAATGGGCGATTGAACTCCTTCCTCTAGATATCAAGTTTGAGGCAAAGAAAGCTATCAAGTCCCATGCAATCATGGATTTCATCGCCGAGTGGATTGAACAGCAACTGCCGACTCAGGTTCACTCGGAGCATTGGACCATGTTCTTCGACGGTTCCAAGATGCTAAATGGTTCCGGCGCCGGAGTGGTGTTCGTCTCCCCCAGAGGAGATAAACTCAGATATGTTCTTCAAATCCACTTTGATTCCTCTAACAACGAGGCAGAATACGAAGCACTTTTATATGGGTTGCGCATGGCCATTTCACTCGGCGTCTGTCGCCTCATGGTCTATGGCGACTCAGATTTGGTGGTTAATCAAGTGATGAAGGAATGGGACGTCAGAAGTCCAGCCATGACTGGTTATTGCAATGCAGTGAGAAAGCTGGAGAAGAAATTCGAGGGGTTAGAGCTTCATCACATACCCCGACTGAAAAATCAAGCAGCTGATGATCTGGCAAAAATAGGTTCCAAAAGAGAAGCCATTCCCAGCAATGTGTTTTTGGAACACATCCACACACCATCAGTCCAGGAGGATCCCTTCATTGAAGAGGCCCTGCAGCCAAAAAGCGCCACGGATCCGACTGAAGTTGAAGTTCCAGCTGTGGTCGACCTGATCATGGAAGTCTTGGTTATCACTCTCGTCTGGACAGAAACGTACATCGCGTACATCCTAAGGAAAGAACTCCCAGAAGACGAAGAAGAGGCTCGACAGATCGTCCGTCAATCCAAGGCCTTTACAGTCATAAAGGGACAGTTATATAGAGAAAGCGCGACTGGGGTCGGCTAGAAGTGTATTACACCAGAAGAAGGTCAGATGATCCTTAACGATATCCACTCGGGGACCTGTGGTCATCATGCGTCCTCTCAGACCATTGTGGCTAAAGCATACCGAGCGGGGTTCTACTGGCCAAGAGCCAATGAGATGGCAAAAGAGATAGTCGACAAATGTGAAGGATGTCAGTATTACTCCAATATGCCGCACAAGCCCGCGTCAGCCCTGAAAACCATTCCACTCGTCTGGCCCTTTGCTGTTTGGGGGCTGGACATGGTTGGACCACTGAGAACAGGCAGGAGCGGCTTCACTCATGTGCTAGTAGCAGTCGACAAGTTCACCAAATGGATTGAAGCCAAGCCTATCAAGAATCTCGATGCTTGCACCGCTATCAGTTTCATCAGAGAGTTGATATTTAGATATGGAGTTCCGCACAGCATCATCATGGATAATGGGTCAAACTTCGATTCCGACAAATTCAGGGCCTTTTGCGACTCTCAGGGCACTCGGGTCGTCTATGCTTCGGTCGCTCACCCCCAGTCGAATGGGCAAGAAGAAAGGGCAAACGGCCTAATTCTCAAAGGACTGAAACCCCGATTGATGCATGATCTCAAGCACGCAGCAGGTGCATGGGTCGACGAGCTTCCATCAGTCCTTTGGGGATTGAGGACAACCCCGAATCGATCGACCGGAAGAACCCCATTCTTTCTGGTCTACGGAGCCGAGGCAGTCTTACCGAGTGACCTGCTTCACAACGCTCCCCGAGTCGAGCTCTACTCTGAAGATGAAGCAGAACAAGCCCGGCAGGACGCAGTCGACCTGCTAGAAGAATAAAGAGAAATGGCCTTGATTCAATCGACCATCTATCAGCAAGACTTGCGTCGATTCCATGACAGAAACGTGAAGAGCCGAGCCTTCCAAGAAGGAGACTTAGTCCTCCGAGTGGATCAGCAGAAACCACACAAGCTTGCTCCTACTTGGGAAGGCCCCTTCATAGTCACCAGAGTCCTCCACAATGGAGCATACCACCTCTACAATGTCGATCGCCAGATTGATGGGCCACGAGCCTGGAATGCGGAGCTACTCCGCCCCTTTTATACTTGAATTCTCACTCGAATGAGATGTAATAAGAAAAACTCCTGTAGTTTATTTATCAAAGACAAGAGCGTTATAATTTTCCCAGTGATTATTATTGTTTTTGTTCGCGTAAGAAATCCCCCAGTGGGTGGCTTAGCTGCCAATCCGCTTCGCCTAAGTTTGAAAAAACAGTTTCCTACCGAGTGACGAGCCAGCCTCTCACTCAGGGGCTTAGCTGCGAATCCGTTTCGCCTAAGTATTTAAAAAATTATACCGAGTGGAGAGCAATCCTCCCACTCGGGGGCTTAGCTGCAGTCCAGTACTCGCCTAAGTTCTCTCACTTGGAGACTTAGCTGCAGTCCGGCACTCGCCTAAGTTTGAAAAAATCCTACCGAGTGGAGAGCAATCCTCCCACTCGGGGGCTTAGCTGCAGTCCAGTACTCACCTAAGTTCTCCCACTTGGAGACTTAGCTGCAGTCCGGCACTCGCCTAAGTTTGAAAAATCCTACCGAGTGGAGAGCAATCCTTCCACTCGGGGGCTTAGCTGCAGTACAGTAC
>NC_041382.1:57096522-57102499 GCF_002162155.2 Triticum dicoccoides
AGTTTGAAAAGTCCTACCGAGTGGAGAGCAATCCTCCCACTCGGGGGCTTAGCTGCAGTCCAGTACTCGCCTAAGTTCTCCCACTTGGAGACTTAGCTGTAGTCCGGCACTCGCCTAAGTTTGAAAAAAAATCCTACCGAGTGGAGAGCAATCCTCCCACTCGGGGGCTTAGCTGCAGTCCAGTACTCACCTAAGTTCTCTCACTTAGAGACTTAGCTGCAATCCGGCACTCGCCTCAGTTTGAAAAAATCCTACCGAGTGGAGAGCAATCCTACCACTCGGGGGCTTAGCTGTAGTCCTGTACTCGCCTAAGTATCTGAAAATCCTACCAAGTGGTGAGCCAGCCTCCCACTTGGAGGCTTAGCTGCAGTCCAGAACTCGCCTAAGTACGAAACACATCTCAATCCTCAAGGGCGACGAGGGGCAGGTCGACTGCCACCTTCTCCTGGGGAGCTTCGCCACAAATACAATGCGCGATTCATCCCTCTCTACAGTAACGAAGTGCGGGTCGACTGCCACCACTACTAGAAAAAGGGCTATAGATGGGATTGACACTAATGGCGCACCAGACAAGCGGTGCGCCATTAGTATATACTAATGGCGCACCACCTTCTGATACGCCATTAGAGTTGAAACTACTAATGGCGCACCTGGCCAGGGTGCGCCATTAGTATCAAATTTTTTTTTTAACTAGTGCGCCTGTCCAAACATACTAATGGCACATCCAGACACAGTGCGCCATTACTAGTTGTAACTAGTAATGGCGCACCTGCCAGAAAGTGCGCCACTAATGTTGTTTTTTATTATATTTTTTATTCCCTTTTTTGCAAAACTACTAATGGTGCACTGTTCCACCGTGCGCCATTACTAGTTTAAACTAGTAATTACTAGTTCCACTGTGGGACAATGCGCCATTAGTATGTTTTTTTTTGCAAAACTACTAATGGCGCACCACCAGAAGGTGCGCCATTAGTAACCTGGATTACTAATGGCGCATTTAGAGTTGGTGCACCATTAGTAAGTGGGCAGCAACAAGATATTTTGGACAGCCTCTCCTACCCACACTCACTTTCTCCCCACTTCATTCTCTCCACCTCCTCCTTGTCTCGGGTGCCTCCTCTTTTTCACCTCATTTCCACCATAGATTCATTCAATTTAAGTGGTTAAATTACCTTGTTTTGATAGGTAAGTAAGGGGGAAGCTATATTTATGTTGTTCTCCCTACAACAATGTGCACATGCACTTTTTATGGCCTAGCTAGATCTATGTATGTTCGTGGTGTTGCATATGTTTGTGGTGTTGCATATGTGTTTGTGTTTGGAGGTGTACCGGTATTTGAAATGTGATAGTTGCCAATATTTTGCCGGAATGTTGATTCATTTCCGTTTCGGCGAGAATTTTGGCATTAAGCATTCTTTTTGGTCCTATTTTTAGGGAAAGTCATGCCAAATTTTTTCTTGGTTCCAAAATATCGTTTTTCTCTACCCCGCAGGCGACCATGGTCCGCATGATGACCGAAGGCATCGTGAATAGGTTTTTGGGGTCCGTGAAGGCCGAGATGCTTCAAAAGAACGAGACGGAGATAAGATGTCCGTGTCAAAGATGCAAGCTGAAGAGCCTTATTGCGGACCTGGAATCCGGGCAGGTGCGGGACCACCTGCTCTTGCGTGGTTTGATGGATGGCTATCGGTGGCAAGGTGATGAATATGACTACGAAGTCGTCCATGGGGGCCGGGCAAGAAACGAGGAAGGGCAGCAAGACAACCACCGCGGCTCGGGCGGGCGAGAAGACAAAGAATCCCCAGGAGATGATCACGACGGTGATGCTGTACACAGTCATCATGTAGAAGATGCAGGACATGATGATGAGGAAGATGCCGGAGCAGACGACAGGCATGATCATGAAGATGATGATGCCGGCGGAGCAGACGATGCTGGACCATCGATGGGCTGGGTGCAGGACCCTCATACTCAAGAGCTGCTTCTCAAGCAGACGGATAACGCAAGAGCTGCCGCCCGAGAGAAAGCCAAGATGGATCAACTTGAGTTAGACGCGGTTACTCCATTGTATGAAGGATGCAGGCCCGAGGATACCCGCCTGAAAGTAACGCTCATGGCTCTGGAGATGAAGGTAAAACACAAAATGACCAACACATGCTTCGACGAGAACATGTCATTCTGGCACGAACGTCTTCCCAAGGGGAACAAGTGCCCGACCAGTTTGGAGGAGGCGAAGAAAATCGTGTGTCCTCTAGATTTACCGCACGTGAAATACCATGTGTGCATGAACAATTGCATTATTTATCGGGAGGAGCATGCGGAGTCTACCATATGTCCGGTGTGCGGCGTCACTCGATACAAGAAGAGGAAGAAAGCTCCTCGAAAAGTGGTGTGGTACTTTCCGATCACTCCTCGTCTACAGCGGAATTTCACGGACCCTAAGGTAGCAAAGCTCCTGCGTTGGCACGCGGATAGGGAGGAGAAGAAGCGAGAAGATGACGCAAATGATCCGGAGATAGATAAAAAAGACAAGATGCTGTGTCACCCTAAGGATGCGAGCCAGTGGCAAGCGATGAACTTCGAAGACCCAGAATTTGGGAACGATCCAAGGAACATCGTGCTGGGCGCGAGCATCGATGGAGTCAATCCATTTGGCAGCCAGAGAAGCACACATAGCACCTGGCCTGTGTTTGTGTGGATGTACAACCTTCCCCCCTGGTTGTGCATGAAGAGGAAGTACATTCACATGAGTATGCTA
Organism: Triticum dicoccoides; assembly: GCF_002162155.2. Lineage (NCBI taxonomy): Eukaryota > Viridiplantae > Streptophyta > Magnoliopsida > Poales > Poaceae > Triticum > Triticum dicoccoides. Next base: position 57,099,281 of record NC_041382.1, read on the forward strand.
ATTGAAGGACCGAAACAACCAGGGAACGACATCAATCTGTATCTGGGGCTGCTGAAAGAGGATCTTGACACGCTGTGGAAAACGCCAGCCAATACGTGGGACGCCGCAGAGAAAGAATATTTCCCTATGAGAGCCGCGCTGCTCACGACGGTGCATGACTATCTCGGTTACGGATATGTCGCGGGGCAGGGGGTCCACGGATTTTCTGGATGTGTCAGGTGCATGGATGACACAACATATCGCCAGCTAGATAAAGATCCCAGGTCTTCAAAAACCGAGTTCATGGGACATCGAAGGTGGCTTCGTGACGATGACCCGTGGAGAAAACGCAAGGATCTGTTCGATGGTGAAACCGAACCCCGAGGACGCCCGCGTACGAGGAGCGGCGAGGAAATAGACGAGCTGTTGAAAAATTGGAAAGACTGCCCACTGCCAGGAAAGAAGCAAAAGGCGCCAGAGCCGGGAAAGAAGTGAAAGGCGCCAGAGCCGCTGCTGAAGGTATGGAAAATGAGGTCTGTTTTCTGGGACATGCCGTACTGGAAAATCCACCGTGTGCCTCACGGCCTTGATGTCATGCATATCACGAAGAATGTGTGCGAGAGTCTGCTTGGTACCCTGCTCAACATGCCAGAGAGGACCAAATATGGGCCGAAAGCAAGGGCAGACTTGAAATCAATGGGCATCAGGCAGGAGCTTCACGCTATATATGATGATCATGATGATGATGATGATGATGATGAGGCGAAACAGGACACGGAAAGTCGTCGCAAAGGCAAGAAGGCCAAGAAGACCAGAAATGACTACCCTCCCGCGTGCTTCACTCTAAGTCAGGAGGAGATCGAGCAGTTTTTCACCTGCCTCGTAGGAGTAAAACTTCCTTACGGTTACGCGGGGAAGATAAGCAGATACCTAGACCCAGCGAAGCTGAAGTTTAGCGGGATGAAGTCTCACGACTGTCACGTGCTGATGACGCAGATACTTCCAGGTGCTATCCGTGGGATCATGGACGCGCACGTCCGTGAAACCCTATTTGGCCTATGAAACTTTTTCGACATCATCTCTCGGAAGTCTGTTGGCGTGAGGCAACTCAGAAGGCTACAGGAAGAGATCGTGGTGATACTAAGCGAGCTTGAGATGTACTTCCCGCCCACATTCTTCGACATTATGGTGCATCTGCTGGTCCATATCGTGGACGATATCATCCAACTCGTGCCGACGTTCCTGCACAGCATGATGCCATTCGAAAGGATGAATGGTGTCATCAAAGGATACGTTCGCAACATGTCACGTCCAGAGGGAAGCATAGCCAGAGGCTTTCTGACCGAAGAGTGCATCTCCTACTGCACGAATTATCTAGGCATCGAGAACCCCGTTGGTCTGCCCGTCAACAGGCACCTCGGCAGGCTCGCTGGATGGGGTCACCGTGAGGGTCGTCGCGAAATGCATGTCGACTTCGAGGGTCGACTCGCCGACTTTGAAAGAGCAAACCTAGTCGCGCTACAACACATAGACGTGGTCGATCCTTGGGTGGTACAGCACAAAACCTTTATTAAGAAGACGTACAATGACCGAGGCCAACAGAGGACGGATGGAGATATACTCAAAGAGCATAACTCATGTTTCACGCGTTGGTTCAAGCAGAAGCTTCTGTCGTACCCTTTACATGAGGATTGTTCCATGGAAGAACAACTCATATTCGCCTTGTCACAGGGCGCCGAGCACAACCTGATGACCTATGAGGCGTATGTTATCAACGGCTACACATTCTACACCGAGGCCAAGGACATGAAGAGCGATGGTTATCAGAACTCCGGGGTAACGATGGAATCCTACACCGGTAACGACAAGGACAGATACTACGGAAGGATCGAGGAGATCTGGGAGCTGAGCTACGCTGGAGAGAAGGTCCCGATGTTCCGTGTCAGATGGGCCAAGAGCGTCCTAAAAGAAGACCGGTATTTCACCACCATGGTTATACCCCAAGCCAAATCCAAGACCACGGGCGCAAACGTCACCGCGAAAAATGAGCCATGGGTACTGGCTTCCCAAGTGGACCAATGCTTCTTCATTAACGACCCGTCAAAGCCCAGTCATGTTGTCGTGAGGAGAGGCAAAAGGAAGATCATCGGAATGGATGGAGTAGCCAATGAGCAAGACTTCGACAAGTACGGCGACCCGAGGATCGAACATGACGACGATGATGAAGTAGCAGCATACACCACAAGAAGAAGCAGGACCACCCTACCTAAAGGACGTCCGTTCCACAGAAGAACTCCATTTGCAAAAAAGAAGGGCAAGAAGATTGTGAACAGATAGCTAGCTAAGATCAATTGTATTTAAATCGTAGCCTTCATTTCTCGATTTTATTTCATGGGCACTTTTTGAACTATCATGAATATTTTTAAATTTCATGGACACTCGATCTCGATCCCCCTCCATCTCGATCGCTATCCCACCTCGCCAGATCCGGTCCCCCTCGCCGCCGAGCACCCCCTGGTCCACCGGCCGCCGCCGCTGACCCCCCGCACCCTCGATTCCCCTACTCAACCGCCGCCGCCGACCCCCCGCACCCCTCCCCTACTCAACCGCCGCCGCCGACCCCCACACCCCGCGCACCCTCCCCCGCTCCACCGGCATTACTGTTTGATGATATTTTTCAAAAAAATATTACTGTCTTATAAAAAAATATTACTGTTATGATTTAAACAAGTTTGAACATATTTAAACACAAATAAGTATCAAACATCATTTTAAATGCATAAAAAAATTTGTGGAGCTTGGGAATTGAACACAGGACCTCGTGGTGTGAGAACTGGCTGCTGACCAGTCGAGGTAGTAGAGGGAACTTGGTGTGGATCAGGTCAGGTGGAAGATAACCTGTTGGCTCAAGAAAAAATAAAAAAAATACTAATGGCGCACCACGGTGAGGTGCGCCATTAGTATGGATGTACTTATGGCGCACCGAGGGGTGGTGCGCCATTAGTATTGTGCGCGATCCCCCCTTCCCTCTCCCCCTTCGCCCGATCCCCCCTTCCCTCTCCCCCTCGCCAGTTCCCTCTCCCTCGTCCCTCCCTCCATCGCGCCACCGCCGCTGCCCTCTCCCTCTAGCCTCTCTCCCTCCCTCGCCAGATCCACCTCTCGCCCAAACCTAACCCGACGCCGTCCGCCCGCGCCTGCTCCACCGCCGCCGCCCTGCCTCGCCCTCTCCGCCCTCTCCTC
>NC_041382.1:57102751-57110939 GCF_002162155.2 Triticum dicoccoides
CCCTCCCTCGCCCTCTCCTCGCCTTCCCTCTCCCTCGCCCTCTCCCCGCCTTCCCTCGCCCTCGCCCTCTCCCTCCCTCGCCCTCTCCTCTCCCCCAGAGCCCAGAAAGCCTCGCCGCCGTCGCACGGTCTCGGACAACCACCTCTGCACATCAGTCGCCGGCCGCGGGGAGACACCAGCGCTTCTTCTCGCTCGGGACGCCGCTGCTCGTCAAGGTAATCCTTGATTTTCTCATGCGCTTTGGCTTCCTTTGCTCACGGAGGTGCATGCGTCAGACGCCACCAACCTTCGATTTGCTGGCCGTGGCACAAGCAGCTCTGCCTGCACATCTGGTTTGGTCTCTTAGACTAGGTATAATCCCATCCCCCTCTCCTCTGCCCTGCTCTTTCTCTGCCTATGCTGTTTAGGGAGGGAATGCATGCCCAACTGTGCGATTGCTTAATTTGTCTAGCCATTATTCTAGCTGATTAGGTTGGTTCTTTAGCTGTCCCCATGTAATTACTCAGCCCGATCAAATTGCCTGGTACTTCATGTTTGAGCAGTGAACATGACAGGCTAATTTCAGATATGACACTCTTTGGACATTAATTTGAGTAGATGAACATTTTGTGGTTCTGCTAGGACTTGCTCCAGATTTTTTAACCCTAGGATTTCTTTTCTTTTAGTTCTTTTCTTACAGAAAATTTACTGAAAATTCAGAAACTTGGAGTAACCTGTGGACTGTACTTTTGTGATCTCCTACTCCTGAATTTTCATGTCACTTGTGCTATTGCCAAGCATGACATGGCCATTTTTATTCTGTTTTTGATGGAGCTTGGTGTGTGTTGTTTCGTACTACTAAGCAACCTATTTTGAACTGAGTAATCAGCATGAGCAAAAATAGACGTTAGATCTTAGCGCTAATGAGAGATGAAAATGTCACATATATATGAAAATGATGAGCTATGTTTCTAAAATGTGGTGATGATCTTATCTTAGCTGTATTTCTGAACTGGTAGCTAAGTGTATTACTTATGCTGCTGCTGCTGCTGCTGCTGTACTACTTGTGATGATGTTGCTGCTGTACTACTTGTGATGCTGCTGCTAGTTGTGATTTTGTCAAGTGATGCTGCTGCTACTTGTGATCTTCTAAAATGACCCCTTTCTCCTGAAATGTTGATTAATTGTTGTTTCGGTTGAGAAATGGGGCACTCCTAGCTCAAGAAAATTAGCAAAGGTCATGCCCAATTTTCTTGACCTAGAAGGTGCCCGATTCTCAACCGAAATAAAAATTAATTTGCTTTAGTGGTTGGATTAGTTTAGTATTTTTTTCACACACTCAGACACCCTTGCTTGCCATGTGTGTGAGAGAGATAGTGAGAGGAGACAAGAAGAAGGGGGTTAGGAGGATGTTGCCTGCTCATCAAAGCTAACCATCTCCCCCTTTTCACCCCTTTTCCTTTGTCTTTTGTGGGTTGCAAGGAAGCTACTGTCTTAGCTAGCTTAGCTTGTGCACAAATCCCAGTGTTACAATCTAGAAAATTAGCCTACAAAGATGAGGTCCCATGCTGGCTGTACCACTGCATCATGCAACAGTGCCTTCAAGATCCAAGGCAATATCACAAACATCATAGGCAATTTGACCAAACTCACAACCTTATATCTTTGCAGCAACCAACTTTCTAGACACACCCCTCAAGAACTAGGTTACCCTAAGAACGTGGACTTGGACCTTAGCAACAACACACTAACAGGTTCTATCCCAAAACACCTAGGCAATATCACAAACATCTCTTAATTGTTCCTTGACAATAACCAACTTTTTGGCGACATTCCTCGAGAATTAGGTTATTTGGTCAACTTAGAGATCTTGTTCCTTGACGTTAACCAACTTTTTGACCAAACTTTGTTCCTATTTATAGAGAAACATGGCCAACAACGATGAGGCCGGGGGTTCGGGTGGCAAGAAATTCTGGGAGCTGTCCCAGGAGATGGAGGAACAACCTCACTTGTATGAGGACGCCGCCTTCCCCACCGATCCTGAGACCACTGATGGTACCGCCAAGGATGACCCCACTGATGCCACCACTGATGGTGCCGCCGAGGATGCCACCACTGATGATGGCGGCGCATGCACAGATGGCAGCTAACCGAAGAGCCAACGGAAGGACCGGCGCCCGACCGTGCTCCGCACCCTCAAGGAGGAAGTTACTGAAGTGGACTCCGACGGGAATCCAACGGAGCCCGAATGAATAGTCAAGGGGTACTCGCTTCAGCTCAGGTGCATTCTCCGGAGCACCGTCTCGATCAACACTGAGAACCTGAGGCATCCTGACCGAGGGAATTTGCGCAACCTCCTCTTCACGAAGCTGCGCGAACGATACAAGTTCCCTGCTGAATTTGAAAACACAAGCCTCAAAGGGAATAAAGTGAACAATGCTGCCCTCACGAAGATGAGCAAGGCCATGTCTACTTGGAAAAGCAATGTGAAGAGAATGATCGAGAAAGGTGAGAGTTATGAGAAGATCAAGGAGAAAAATCCTTCGATCACCGAAGATGACTACAACGACTTCAAGATCAATTGCTCGAGCACCGCAAACTCCGAATCAAGTAAGTGGGGGAAAGAAATGCGGGAGCTGAACTTAGGTGAACACACACTCGGTCCCGGCGGTTACAGAGTGGCGGAGCCTATATGGGACAAGGAGGAGGCGGACCGTGCCGAGCAAGGCCTACCGCCCCTCTTCGATAAATACGATGACAAGTAGACCAGGAACTTTGTCAGGGCCCGGTACAAGAAGGACCCGAAAACAAAGGAGCTTACCACGGATCCAAAGACCAGGGCGCTTGAGCTTGTTCTGGTAAGGAATACACCCCCGCGTAATTAGCTCCATATGGTTGCATTCTAATTAATGAAGCCAAATTTCTAAATGGTTCACATTCCTTCCGCAGGCGACTGAAAGCAGTAGCGCGGGGTCGACTAAGAGCAACCCTTGGGACACCACTCTAAATAGGGCGTTGAATGTAATGAAGAACAAGGATAAGCTCAGTAAGCCGACGTCAGCTGGTCGTGTGGCCGGCAAAGGCTTGTCGACAAAATGGTCGTCATACTATAACACTGGTGGGCGAAAGGAGAAAAAACCCAGCTGGGAAAGCCAGGCGCGTGAGGTTCAAGAACTCAGGGCACAGGTGGCGCGGATTCCGGAGATTGTCCAAGAGCAAGTGCAACAACAACTCGGAGCGATGATCACCGCCATTGTGCCTACCTTGATCCAGGGGATTAGTGCGTGGATTGCGGGCGGCCAACAGGGGTCGCCCCCGATTCCTAGCTTCACGGCCAGCAACTCGTAGAACGCGATGGCGGGGCCATTGGTGTCTCCGGCGGAGGCGGCATTGGTGTCTCCGACGCCGGCACAGGAGCTTAATGCACCCGGGTGTACGCCGGCCGGCACCTCTGCAGCAAGCGGCCCCTCCGTCAACTGCACGCCCGCTATTGGCGGTGCCTCGACATTAGCCGAGCTCGACGCCATCATCACGGTAACTAATTAAGCCTCTCTCGGCCGAGGACTTCATCTCCTTGCGTTTGACTGGGCATCCCTAACGCCCTACATGTTTTCGCAGGGCGCCGCCGACGTTCCGTGCACTCTCCTGCACTTCGTGAACAACGAGTTGGTCAATGTCGCCAAGGGCAAAATCGTTCAACCGGGCAACCCCTTGTTCTACGGTACCCAGATGCCACCCAACTTGTTTAGGGTTCAACTAGTTTGGGTGCTGCCAGGCTGCGACGAGTTGTTACCTTCGATTCAACCCGTCGGGGCCGACGATGATGACGTGATGACCCTCAGCGCCTGCCTGAGCTGGCCCCTGCTTTGGCCGAAGAGCCAGATTCGTTTGGGGGCCGGGGACACCACCCCAAAGACAACACCGCCAGTCGTGCCGGTGCCAAGTCGGCCCCATGGCAAGACCGCCGCAACGGTGCCGGACATCCCTATGCCACTTGATCCAAACATGCATATGGCACAGGATCAGAACGATGGCGACAACGATACATTTGCCAACGTCGATCAGTACTTTTCCGATCATGGGTACGGTGGCGACTTCATGGGGCCGCCTTCTCAAGAACCCAACCCAACAAAAGACGTGTGCAATCTAGCTGGTACCACGGAGAAGCCAAGTTGCAACAGGCGTCGTCTGCAGTTCAGCTCTCAGGAGACGCCTCCAGCTGCCGACTTCACCGAGCCTCAGATAGGCGAGGTGTGAAATATGATCAGCCCCAACACACTCAAGAAGGCGGTCTGTGAGCAGAACTCGGTCCCATTACAGGAGAAGAAGAAGGCACGCAAAAGAAAGACTAACAAGGGTGCGGGCCAGCCGGCACCGAGTACGATCCGTGCTCAGGACGGGCCACCTTCACCTGAGGATATCTCGAGGAGGGTGCATGTGGCGGGTAGGCCGATGGTACTGAGAAATATGCTCGATGCTGCAACCGGTGCTATGCGGAGTCTGCATGACAGTGTTCTTTCTTTGGAGAAGCGGCGTCTCGGAGAGAAGGATGTGGCATACCCGGTTTTCGCGGCCAAGGTGCCAGAGGGCAAGGGCTTTGTGGATAACTCCATCGGGGGTACGATCATCCTGTGGTTTGATGACATCCACGCTATGTTGAACCTTCATCCGCTGCACTACACCTTCGTTCAGCTATTTTCGCTGAGTATGGAGATGCGGATCATTCGCGACAAGACCCCGGACATCGTGATAGTTGACCCCTTCTACATGCGTGCCAAGATCTTGGGCAGCGCTGGGGACCGGCAATTCGCGAGTTCTTACCTCGAAGGCGTCATTCTGGCAAACCAAGATAAGGATAACTTCCTCGTGCCTTACTTTCCCGAGTAAGTCCTCCCCTCAACCACCCCGTAACATATGAATTCTTAGATTTTGATCATTTTTCTTTTAACATTCCGTGTTTTCTGCAGTGACACACATTGCACGCTCATCCTCCTAAGCCCCAAATATTCCATGGCCACGTATTTCGACCCGGACCGTCAGTCGAACGTAGACTACACAAATGTCAAGAAGGTTCTTGATGATGTTCTCCCTGGCTACGTCAAATCTGGAGGCACCTTCACCAGGCCTATTCGTAAGTACGGCAAGCACGCGTTCTCCCACAATATGACGTTCTGCTGCGTCAAGCAGCCGCCTGGCGGTCAGAAGGGTGCCTACTACGCCATCCATCACATGCGGGCGATCGTACGGGACCATCATCAACTTCTGCTACCGAGTAGACTCAAAGATTGGGCCGCGAGCGTGTCGACAATCCAGGACGCGGACATCAGACAAGAATTCTTTCGCATCCAGTCGAAGTTTGCGGAAATCATCCATCAAGATGTCCTTCGTACCTCGGGGCAGTTCTACCTCAGAAATCAACCGTCCAACAGTGGCATCGACACAATCCTACAAATGCAGGCTGACAACGCCGTTCTTTCATGACTCCCACGATAGACGGCGGCTTCATCCACGCTCCGGTCCCTTGAGTTGAGTCGAAAGCAGTGATGCTGTGTCTAGTTCTGAAACATCGATTGGCTCATGTTGTAATTAAACTTTAATGAACTTGTAGTATGTCTCTTTGGTTTTGAGAGTCGTTCAACTTAGATGTAATCGATGCTATTAATTTTCTTGCTTTTCTCTTCCGATCGTTCTGTTGCATACTTATATATTGCTTATGTATTGTCTGTGAATTGGTACTAACGTTTCGTTTGGCTACTGCATAGCGATGCTGTGGTATGTCGTGTACAAGGGTAAGGTTCCCGGAGTCTACGACGACTGGGAGGAGTGTCGGAGACAGGTTCACCGATTCAGCGATAACAGTTACAAAGGGTACGCCACTAGGGCCGAGGCCGAATCTAGATACGCCCGCTATCTAGCGGGAGAGGGGAGGGAGCGTTGGAGGAACCGGATGAAGACGAGTTTCATCGTGATGACCGCAGCTCTCTTCTATGTGATGGTAGTTTAGATGATCGATATCGACTTGTAATGTGAAGACAAACTCGTGGTCTCGAGACTTGTAATATAATGTTCTATCTTTGTTCGGTCTTTTCAATTCGGAGACTAATATGATGAATTGTATTCGGAGACTAAAATGATGAATTGTATTCAGAGACTAATCTTCTATTGTATTCGATGAATCTGTTGTTGATGTGTGTTGTCTATATTTTGTCCAATTATACATTTTGTAACCTGTGCAAAAAACAGAAAATTAAAAAAACCTAATATTCATACTAATGGCGCATCACATCATAGTGTGCCATTAGTATGCCAAAGGATACTAATGGCGCATCATTAAACAGTGCGCCATTAGTATGCCGAAGTTACTAATGGCGCATCCTGTTGTTGTGCGCCATTAGTATGCCAAAGCACCTGGGTATACATGGCCCCCTGGGAGGCATACTAATGGCGCATCTGGGGTGCGCCATTAGTATACCAGATACTAATGGCGCACCAGTGGTGCGCCATTAGTAAAATATACTAATGGCGTGGCACTAATGGCGCACCACTAATGCGCCATTAATGGCCAAATTAGGTGCGCCATTAGTAGGCCTTTTCCTAGTAGTGCACCTTCTCCTGGAGAGCTTCGCCACAAATACAATGTGCGCTCCGTCCCGCTCAGCAGTAACAAGGTGTGGGTCGACCGCCGCCTTCCCCTGGAGAGCTTCGCCACAAATACGATGCGCACTCCATCGCCGACCCGCAAGGGCGACAAGACATGGGTCGACTGCTTCCCTCTCCTTCGGAGCTGCGCTGCGAATACAAAAGTTGTCTCGAATGAAGAATGGGTTCACTCAGCAGGAGATTCATAAAGATATTCAATGGTAAACCAAGTTCAGATAAATTCTAAAGGTTCCGGATCACAGATCGAAGTACTCGGGCATGCAGCCCTTAAAAGTTTAACGGTTACAAAAACCACTCGGCATTCCGAGGCAAATTTAAGGTGGGACATAAGAGTTTGTTCACTCCACGGGAGGAGGGCTGGCAGGCTCGACGAACTCATCCAGGTCGACGCCATCGGCTATCCGAGTGGCTGTAGCGATGAAAGTCTCCATAAAGGTTCGGAAGTCATGTTTCTGGGTGTTGGCTACCTTGATTGCTGCCAGTTTGTCTTGTCGCACCTCATTACAGTGGACACGAACCAAAGACAGAGCCACATCAGCGCCACATCGAGCAGCAGACTTCTTCCACTCCTGCACTCGGTCTAGGATTTCATTTAGTCGAGTCATCAGGGACTCAAGATCATTTTGGAGAACAGCCTCTGGCCAAAGTGCCGGGTCAATCCGCGACATGGCAACCTTCAGTCGAGCCAAGTAGTCCACGACACCGTCAATACGGGATTCCAGTCGGAGAAGATTCATGGCGGTATCATCTTTCACAGGAGAGTTGATTGGATCCAAACCAGGTTCGATCCACCCAGTCTCCTCCTCAAAGTTCTGGCAAAACTCTGCATCCACGATCCAAGAATAAGTCAATTTTCATGCCTAAGTCGACACAAAAAAAACATCAGTCAGAACTAAATGTGCACCTTCAAGCTTGATGTACAACTTCTTGGCAAGGCTCCTCAGATAGCTCTCCAGATCGTCCCTCCTGCGAGCGATGCCTTCCATCTTTTCGCCTAGGTTGAGGTTATCCTTCTTCCAGCGTGTACACTCCCTGTTGGCTTCGTTCAGAGCAGACTTCAGTTTGGTATTCTCTTCTTCCAACTGGCCGACCGAAGCCAGTTTCTGTTCAGCCAGAGCGGTCCTGTCGTCATCCTCCTTACGAGCAGCAGCCAAATCCTGATCCTTCTTCGCCAGAGCTTCTCTCAGTTTTTCTGCAAAGAAATGATGATTGATTCAGAAATAGCAGAAGGGTACTCAAGCCTAAAACTGACCAGTCAACAAACTCATCTTACCAGCGGCGCCATCTCTGACCTTTTGCAGCTCTGTCCTGTCCAGCTCCAAGTCAAGGTTCAGTTGAATCTGCTACCTCTCCAAATCAGTGAAGCGAGCTCCAAGATCACAAGATATCTGAAATTAAAGGGGAGAAATTATTCCATAGCAAAAAAAGACAAAGACATTAAGTACTAAGACTACGGTCGACTGCCCGCAGTCCACCATAGTCTCGGGGACTACACCCAGTGGGTGCACTTTGCGTGCCCCCACAGGTTTTGATCCCACTCGACCGGCCC
>NC_041382.1:57111168-57246589 GCF_002162155.2 Triticum dicoccoides
CAAAAAAAGCGGGGGGGGGGGAGAGAAAGTAGAACTCAGACCACAGTCGACTGCCAGCAGTCGACTGCGGTCTCGGGGACTACACCCAGTGGGTGCACTTTGCGTGCCCCCACCGGTTTTGATCCCACTCGACCAGATCGAGTGGAAGAAACAAACTACCAGTTCGGTTTTCACTCGACAAAATACAAATACTACAGTCGACTGCCAGCAGTCCACCGTAGTCTCGGGGACTACACCCAGTGGGTGCACTCAGTGTGCCCCCATTAGTCCAAAAAATTCAATCGACGCACCCAGTGGGTGTATAGATGAAAAGATTTTCGGAAAGAGTCTTCAGATAGCATATCCTAACAGAACAAGCAGTGACCAACTAACCTGAATGTTGCTCTAGAGAGTCGAGTTGGCATCATAGGCGGCTTGGCTGGCGTCCCGCACCGTCTTCGTCTTCTCCATCATAATGCCCGCCTGGCGTATGGCTTCCCTAGCAGCATTCACCTCGTCCTCTGGGACATGATGGGTCGCAAAAACTGAAGGCGGGTCGACAGGGGCCCGAGCAGTCGACGAAGAAGGCAAGGCACTCGACAGTGGCACGGCGAAGGTAACAGAACCCCGATTGACGTCGCCAGTGTCCTGAACGACTGGTTCCGCCCTCGGCGTCGACTGTAGTGCCTCGCTTACAGGAGCTCGCCTATTCTTCCTTGTCAAAGGCCTCTCGGGCTCTTCATCATCATCAGGGAGGTCAATAATGTTGGGAGCTGTGCAAAGTTCAATTGCCAAAATCACGTCACCCAATGATGCACATTGTAGTTGAATCGACCGAATAAAGATAGTATGGCAGAAATCATACCCAGATTAGAAGTGACCACATCCTCCATCACCTCATCATCATCCCTATAAGCTGAGGTCCCGGAAGTGGCAGCGCTGACAATTCCAAAGTTCGTCCAGTTAAAACAAGAAAAACAAACAGCGCGGAGCGTCGAGTGAATACAAAGAGAGACACTCACGTGGAGGCGACGGGGATATCAATCTTGATCTTCGGCAACGCCTTCCGAGTCTTCGGCTCTGCAACTTTGGGGTGCTTTGGTGCCTTCTCAGTCGGGGTTGGTGAAGAGATCCGAGGACGCTTCGAAGACTGACCAGCCTGAGCAGTTGCCTTGTCGCGGGCACTCGGCCGTTCTTGGTCAAGCTTGGATCGCCTCTCCCTGCGAGGGGGCGACTCGACTTCTTCCCCATCACTTGAGTCGTGGCTTCCTCCATCCCCTTCACCATTGGAAGTCCGCTCGCCATTGTCGCCGCCACTCGCCTCGCCTTCCAGAGCTTGCTCTTGATCCCTGTTGGGCATTGAATACATTTCAATAATGGCCTGAAAGAAAGCAGGGAGAACAAAGTCAGTCGACGCAATATAGGCAACTGCGCGAGTGAATTCAGATTACAAGCAAAAACGCAGAATCAGACCTGCTCTGGTGCATGAGACTGGTCGAATGGGGGAACTCTCCTGGCTCCCCTGGGATTGTCCTTGTTCCCGGTAATGCCCGACAGCCACTTCTCCAGTGTGTCATCGTCGACCTCCTCCGGGTGGATCTGAGTGGAGCCTTCAAGACCCGAATACAGCCACATCGGATGGTCTCGAGCTTGAAGAGGCTGGATGCGCCACTGAAGGAAGACCTCCAAGATATCCATACCAGTGACCCCGTCACAAATAAGATGGACCACTCGATTGACCAACACCCTCACGTGTGCCTTCTCCTCCGGGAGCACCTTCAAAGGGGAGGGTTTCCTCACTCGGTCCATGGTAAAGGGAGGGAGGCCAGTCGATTGCCCTGGCGTCGACTGGTCTTTACAGTAAAACTAGGTCGACTGCCATCCGCGAACTGAGTCAGGAAGAATCATGGCCGGAAAGAAGCTTTTCCCTCTCACCTGGATGCCAAGACCCCCACACATCTGGATCACTTGGGTCCTCTCGTCACTCGGATTAGCCTTTTTCACTGTCTGGGAGCGACAAGTGAAAATATGCTTGAAAAGACCCCAGTGAGGCCGGCAACCCAGGAAATTCTCACACAAAGAAATGAAAGCGGCGAGATAAACGATTGAGTTGGGGGTAAAATGGTGGAGTTGTGCCCCAAAGAAGTTCAGAAACCCTCGAAAGAAAGGGTGAGGAGGCAAGGAAAATCCACGGTCGATGTGGGTGGCAAGAAGAACACGCTCACCCTCCCGAGGTTGCGGCTCAGATTCCTTCCCCGGAAGCCACGCCGAGTCATAGGGGATCAGCCCCCCTTCGGCCAGGTCGTCGAGGTCTTCTTGGGTGATCCTCGAGTGGATCTAGTCGCCCTGGATCCAGCCCTTCGGCAGGCCGGTCCGCGAGGAAGATCCGCCCCGGCTGGTCGCCTTCCCCTTCGACCTCGCCGTCGCCTTCTTTGCCCGCGCCAGAGCCGCCGTCTTCTCCTTCCCCATTGTCGCCGGCGAGACGCGTACGGAGCAGTGATGCTGGGGCGAGAGTGAGCGCAGCGGAGGGGCGTAAAGAGGAGAAGAGGTAATGGGAACGCACTGTTCGGGAGACTCCGGTCCAACGCCTTATATGAGGCTGCTTCCGAGTGGCTGACGGGTAGGCCCAGGTGGCTCTGTCAAATCCTGTAACGATCGCGCGCGTGATACGTGGCGAAAAAGGTGGCGCGGGGATCGAGGCGGCTCCGCTCTATCCCATCTGATTACTGCGGCCTCCCCCGTCCCGCACGCTTCCCAAAATTCGGATCCCACGAAATCCGTGGGCAGCAAACAACTTGTTAGACTAAAGATCTCCTCCGCACCGTCACTTGAAGCCTTAAAAGTAAAGAAACTCACTCGACGAAGAATTAAGAACGGATCAAGGCGACTGAAAAGGAAGTTGCTGTCATCACTCAGGTCCGTTGATCCGAAACAAGATACGCTCATGACATGAAAAACGAGTCGGAGAAGTTCTCAACTCCTTCCCCACTCAAACCTCGATCCATTCGGGGGCTAATGATGAAGCTATGTACCTAGGGTAGGGTCATGGACCTGTCCTAACTGCCCTACCCAAGGACATCTCTAGAAGAAATCACCTTTCAATTGACTTGGAGGTGTTCCACTCGACAGACTCGAAGACATTCGACCGAGAAGCAATCACTCGACCAAGATCCAACCACTCGATGGCCAGGAGACCTAAAGTCACTCCGCACACTAACGGTCGGTCATTAAGTAGCTTTTATGGTCATCATAGCACTTTATTACTAGCGTTACCAGTAACGCCCTGCCTTAATATACATTGAACCCTTTGTAACGTGGGTTGGCCGGGGTCCTGGCGCACTCTATATAAGCCACCCCCCTCCTCCGAGACAAGGGTTCGCACCTCTGTAATTCATACTCACATAATCCAGTCGACCGCCTCCGGGCTCCGAGATGTAGGGCTATTACTTCCTCCGAGAAGGGCCTGAACTCGTAAACCTTGCGTGCTTACAACTTCTCCATAGCTAAGATCTTGCCTCTCCATACTTACCCGCCTACACTACTGTCAGACTTAGAACCATGGCATTACTTGTTGCTCGTTACAAATTATCCTATCACAAAACTATCTATTACCACTTATTTCAGTACTTGCAGAGAATACCTTGCTGGAAACCGCTTCTCATTTCCTTCTGCTCCTCGTTGGGTTCGACACTCTTACTTATCGAAAGGACTACGATAGATTCCCTATACTTGTCGGTCATCACACCTTCAAGGGGAGGACTGATTGGCAGGGTGTTGGGGATATAACTATCAGTTAAGACCCGCCCAGGAGGGGCCAGGTCAGCCCCAATGGCGGGTTACAAAGGGTGCCCAGTAAACATTAAGATGATAGTTTATCAAATCTTACAAAAAGCCTAAAAGGCCTAGAGGCGGCTTAAAGGCCCAATATTGTAAACCGCCGTATGTAAGGAAAGACTTGTAAAGAAAGGCATGTAAAATAAGTCATTGAGCCGGACACGTTTTATGAGCCGGCCGAGACTCTGTAGGCCACCAGGCGTCAACCCGTGTATATAAGGGGACGACCCGGTGGCGGCTTAGGGCAAAAAAACCAAGAGATCAATAACCAAGCTGGCGAGTTAGCCTCTTGGTGATCGAAACCCCAGCAATACCAAACACAACTAGACGTAGGCTTTTACCTTCATCGTAAGGGGCCGAACTAGTATAAAACCTCTCATGTCCTTTGTCCCGATTAACCCCTTTAAGCTTCCTAGTTGCAATGGCCCTATGACTAAGTCCTTCCACTAGGACATCTGCCGTGACAATTCCACGATAGTTGGCGCCCACCGTGGGGCCAGCGCACGGTGGATTTGAGTTCTTGAAGAGCAACTTCGAAGGGCTCATGGGATACGTTGTGGGCCGGATGACCAAGAGTCATCGCGGCAAGCTCTACATCGACGACGAAGGCTGGGCCCCAAGGCCGGCTCAATCGAGTACGGGTACCGGGTCCCCTTCGGCGGAATTCACGTCTTCATCGGCCGGATCGGCGAGTCAGGCCCCGAGCCATACATCCACACCAACCTCGTCGAAACGGATCAGTGCGCGAGGACCCGTGTTCAATCTGTCGTGAAGCATGCTTTCGTAGGCTGCATCCACGGCGGTGAATACTCTGAAGGATCGGTGGAAGGTGCTGAGACGGCCATCTGTTCTAACGCTGCATCATCAACGGGTGAGACAGACTCTTTGTATCAGCTGCAGGATGGCATGCTCGGGGGCTGTTCCGATGGCAGCAGTATTCTGGACCCCCTTGAGCCGCCGAATTGGGCCGGAGTCTTCATGGCAGGAACACAGACCGGACAGAACTCCCCAGCAGCAGCAACAACAGCCACCGGGTCGGCCGCAGCCATGTCAGGAGACCCCGCGCGCCCCCGGCAAAGATTTTGATGGACCTCATGGATAAACTGACGAGCCTGTTGACTGCCATCGTAGAACCGTCGAATCAAGCTTAGCATGACGCAGAGGTGGCACGTATACGTGAGGAGATGGTACAAGCCAAGGAAAACTTAGCAGCATCAGAGGTCAGGATGGCCGTAGAGCGGGCTGCTTTGGACGTGCGGGCTCAGCAGCTTCAGGCGGAGACTTTCCGGCTCTCGGTGGATCTGAACGTGTTGAACAAGGTCATGAGAAGAAGGCACCAGAAAACTCAGTCACGTCTACCTCTGACACTCGATCCTAGGAACCTTTTTCATACACCCGGGTCCGGGGCAAGTAACCCGCAATCGGATCATGACGCCCGGAGCACCAGTTCAGCTGCGCACCATGGAACCACCTCATAAACACACCGCTCCGCCTCTTTATGTGCCAACACCGCCGGGTCACTTCTCCAATCCCTTGGAAAACCTCATTGAAGCTTCGGCCCGTTTGGCGGCTCTCCCAATGGAAGGTGACTCCCGGCAGCGATCGAAACACGAAGAGTGAGAGAAGTTCTTCAAACGACTTTGGCGCTACAGGATGCATACTCTTACAGTCAAGATAGGATCCATTCAACCCCTCGCCCAAGCTACAACAGGCATATGGCTTCAGCTGACATGTCAAGTAATGTCTAACGCCGCAACCGGCCGCACAGGCATGAGCCGGGACAGGCTGGAGCCCTGAATTTGGCGGATCAGGAGAGGATCCGACAAGAGGTTGACCGAGCGGTTCAATTGGCAGCAGAGCAGGCGGCTCACCAGACTTTTCCGGTTTATCCAGCAACCTCGGTTGAGGCAGGAGTGGCCATGAGAACCGGAGTTGTCCCTTGCCTGGTGCCTGCCATACATAATGAGCGTTGGCCAAAGGACTTCAAGGGGCCTCGTAAGGTGCCTAGTTACATGGCCAACTTGCAGCCTCGGCCCTGGATTGAGAGTTATGAGATGGCTATGGAGTTGTCGGAGGTCAGCAACGCGACAATGGCCAAGTATTTCACTATGATGTTGGATGGAACGGCTCGTACTTGGTTGAAGGGGTTGCCACCTAATTCTATTGCCTCATGGGCGGAGTTGAAGGCCCGGTTCATTCAAAACTTCAAAGACACATGTAAACAACCCATGTCGATTGTAGACCTGACTAATTGTAAGCAAGAGGACAGTGAATCTACAACCCATTGGGTGCATCGAGTCAAGGAGATAATACATTCGGCTGATAAGATGGATGCCGGCTCAGCAGTCTTGACGTTGGAGAAAAATTGCCGTTTTGAACCTCTGAAGCAGAAGTTGGGGCGTCTCAAGTGTGACTGCAATGACATGGGCCAGTTGATGGCGGCTCTCGTCAAGTATATTGATTCTGATAGTACCATGGACCCGGTGTCGGACGAAGAAAAGACAGCAAAGGGAAAGAAGAACGACAACTACAAGGTCACCAGCATAACCCGGCAAATCAAGGAGGTAACAAACGTAAGGCTGATGAATTTGTCGCTAACACCAATGCGCAGGGCGGCAATCAATGGCGCAAGGGCAGGCAACCCCCTCGGTCGGGCGGGTCAGGTCCTACCCTTGAGCAACTGTTGAATGAACCTTGTCCAAGACACGACATCCGGGAGAAGCCAGCCACCCACCTGTGGAAGGATTGTACAATCATGAAGGCGTTTGAAAATTCAAATGCATTCGATGGAGGTCACCGCCCAGGCGGTGGTTCAGGTGGGGGCGGTTTTCATGGCCCGGGCGCTGGATCTGGTGGAGGAGGATTCCACGGTCAGGGCCATCCTGGTAACCAAGGGGGATATAATCCACAACCCGGCCAAAGTAATCAGCAGCAACAGTCTGGGTAACAGAGCAACCCAAAACAGCTGAATAGTTGGCAATACCATGTGTTCACCACTACTTTATGTAAGAGGGACCAGAAGCTTCACAAGAGGGCCGTCAATGCCGTTGAGCCGGCGATTCCATGTTAGTTACGCTGGTCAGGGGAGCCTATTGTGTGGAGCAGAGAGGATCACCCACCCCGGGTTGATAATCCGGGTCACTTGGCCTTGGTAATGGCACCTCAGGTTGGTGGATGTAAATTCACTAAGGTACTCATGGATGGAGGCAGCAGCATCAACATCCTCTACTATGAGACCTTCCATCGGATGGGGTTGACCGATAAGAGTCTTAAGCAAGCCAACATTGTTTTTCATGGTGTGGTACCTGGCAAGTCGGCATACCTAGTTGGTAAGATTGAACTGGAAGTAGCCTTTGGGGATGAGTATGACTCCAAGGCAGAAAAATTAACCTTTGAGGTGGTTAAGATCAAAAGCCCATATCATGCTCTGTTTGGACTGCCGGCTTATGCCAAGTTCATGTCTCGGCCGTGTTATGTGTATTTGCAGCTCAAGATGCCGGGCTATAAGGGCACCATTACAGTACATGGAAGCCGCAAAATAGCCTTGGAATGTGAAGAAGGTGATGCTGCCTGTGCTGAGTCTGTTTGTGCAACAGAGGAGTTAAAGTTTTATAAGGAACATGTTGACCCGACAGACATGACGTCTTTAAAGAAACCAACAATGGAGCATGAGACGGTGTTGAATTTCAAATCAGCTGATGACACCAAGATGGTCGACTTTGTGCCTGGCGACTCATCCAAGCAGTTCATCATTAGTGCAAACTTGGATCCGAAATAGGAAAGCACGCTCATCGAGTTCATCCGTGAGAACTGGGACATCTTTGCATGGAAACCTTCCGACATGTTGGGTGTCCTGAGGGAACTCCCTGAGCACACTCTTAATATTCATGCAAAGTTCAAACCTGTTAGACAGTTTCTCTGACGGTTCAATGAAGAAAGGCGTAAGGCCATTGGAGAGGAGGTGGCCCGGCTCTTGGCGGCCGGGTTCATTGTGGAAGTCTTTCACCCAGAGTGGTTAGCCAACCCGGTGCTTGTACTAAAAAAGAACGACACCTGGCGTATGTGTGTGGATTACACCGATTTCAACAAGGCTTGTCCGGCTGACCCTTTTTCCCTCCCCCGTATTGATCAGATCACCGATGCTACGGCGGGTTGCGCACGTTTGAGTTTCTTGGATGCTTATTCAGGTTATCATCAGATCAAGATGGCAGTCAAAGATCAGGAGAAGACAACTTTTATCACTCTGTTTGGAGCTTTCTGCTATGTGTCTATGCCTTTTGGGCTTAAGAGTGCCTAGGTGACTTACCAACGGTGTGTACAGAATTGTCTTCACAATCAGATTGGGCGTAATGTTCATGCTTATGTGGATGATATAGTGGTAAAATCCAGGAAGGAGGAAACCTTGGTCGCAGATCTGAAAGAGACATTCGATAACCTTCGGGTCTACAAAATGATGCTTAACCCAGCTAAGTGTGTTTTTGGAGTCCCAGCCGGCAAGCTTTTGGGTTTTTTGGTGTCCAACCGAGGTATAGAATCTAACCCGGAGAAGATTAAGGCAATCACATCCCTGGCCAAACCAACATGCATCAATGGCATCCAACGGCTGGCAGGTCGTGTTGCTGCTTTGAGCCAGTTCATAAGCCGGTTAGGGGAGAAGGCGATACCTTTGTATCAAATGATGAAGAAAACGGATGAGTTTGTTTGGAGCGATGATGCAAACTCTACTTTTTAGGATCTGAAGACACAGCTTGCTGAGCCGCCGGTCCTTGCTGCTCCAGTTGAGAAAGAGCCGTTGTTGTTATACGTAGCCACCAACTCACGAGCTGTTAGTGTGGCAATTGTGGTGGAGCGCATGGAGGTTGGCAAGGAGCATCCGGTTCAACGGACGGTTTACTACGTCGGTGAGGTGTTAATTGAATCCAAACAACGATATCCACATTGGTAGAAGCTCGTATATGGGGTGTTCATGGCGAGCCGGAAGCTTAAACATTACTTTCAGGGTCACCCAATCACTATGGTTAGCTCTTCTCCTTTGGGAGACATCATTCAAAACAGAGAAGCCACTGGACGAGTCTCCAAGTGGGCCATTGAGCTTGGGTCTCATGGGTTGAAGTATGTACCACATACTGCGATCAAGTCTGAAGCACTGGTTGATTTTATTAATGACTGGACAGAGATGCAGATGCCGGAAGAGAATCCAGACAACACATATTGGACTATTCACTTTGATGGGTCCAGACAACTGGAAGGCTCGGGGGCTGGGGTTGTTTTAACCTCCCCTCGAGGTGACAAATTTTGTTATGTGTTGCGGCTGATGTTTCCGTGCACGAACAACACAGTGGAATATGAAGCCTTGCTCCATGGTCTTCGAGTGGCCAAAGAGATGAGCCTGAGCCGGGTCCGGTGTCTTGGCGACTCATATTTAGTGGCTCAACAAGTCTCAGGTAAGTGGGATTCCAAAGATCCTCTCATGGCGTCTTATCGCCGAGAAGTTGATGCTGTTGGAGGGCATTTTAAAGGTTATTAGGTGGAGCACATTGACCTTAGGAAGAATGAAGAAGCTGATGCTTTAAGCCAGTTGGGATCTCAGCGTAAGCTGGTGCCACCTACCACCTTCTTGGATGTTTTGCATAACCTGTCTGTCAAGTTACCCACAGAAGAAGATCTAGCCGTTCCTGACCCGGAGGCACAGTTGGTGGCGGCTCTTCAAGTCATCCTAGATTGGATAGTGCCGTTCTTGGCTTACATGACTCGGGGAGAATTGCCAGCGGATGAGACCCTGGCTCGACAGATAACCCGGCCGTCTAAGTCAATGACGATATCGGATGGAGAACTATACCATCGCAGCATCTCTGGAGCGTTTCAGCAGTGTGTTTCCCCTGAAGAAGGCCAAGAAATACTTCGTAAGATCCATGAAGGTGATTGTGGTCATCACACCGGGTCAAAATCTCTGGTGGCCAAGGCTTTTTGTCACGGTTTTTACTGGTTGACGGCTCATGCTAATGTAGAGGATCTGGTCAACAGATGTGATGGATGCCAAAAGTTCGCACAACGAGCACATGTGCCAGCTCAAGAGCTCCGGATGATTCCAATCACTTGGCCGTTTGCGGTCTGGGGGCTTGACATGGTGGGACCTTTCAAAAGGTCTAAGGATAAAAAGACACATCTTTTAGTGGCAGTTGATAAATTCACAAAGTGGGTTGAGGCAGAGCCGGTGAGTAAGTGTGATGTGGCCACGGCGGTTCAGTTCATGAAAAAGGTGATCTTCCATTTTGGTTTTCCACACAGTATCACTGACAATGGCACTAATCTATCCCAAGGGGCTATGGTGGAGTTTTGTCAACGTGCGCATATTCGGCTTGATGTTTCTTTAGTAGCTCATCCTCAATCCAATGGTCAAGCTGAGAGAGAAAATCAGGAAATTTTAAAAGGTCTCAAACCCCGGCTTATGGTTCCTTTACAGCGAACGTCGGGTTGTTGGGTAGAGGAATTACCCTCGGTGATGTGGAGTATCAACACCACACCTAACAGGTCTACAGGTTACACATCTTTCTTCATGGTATATGGAGCAGAAGCAGTATTGCCTAGTGACATTCGTCATGACTCAACCCGTGTGGCTGCTTATGTTGGAGCTAACAATGAACAAGCCAGACAGGATGCACTTGATTTGTTAGATGAGGAAAGAGACTTAGCAGCGGCTCGATCAACAATTTATCAACAGGACCTGCGCCGTTATCACAGCCGCCGGGTTAAGTCCATGACTTTTCAGGAAGGCGACCTGGTTCTCCGGCTCATCCAGGATCTATCAGATGCACACAAGTTATCCCCACCTTGGGAAGAACCCTTTGTGGTCAGCAAGAACTTAAACAACGGGTCATATTACCTCATTGACGTTCGAGAGCACAAGGACTCACGTAAGTCGGAAGAGGAGACCCGCCGGCCATGGAACATTGCTCAACTTCGGCCATACTACACCTGAGCCACCGGCTCTCATCATGTACATACTTTAAAGGTTGTATATACTATGATAAGTAATAAAGCAGGAACGTCAGTCTCTTTTCTTTTCAAAAGATTAAGCATCTTTGTTGTTTCTTATTATTCAAATGACTATTAAGGAGCTGATCATGCATATTTGAATCAAGTCTAACCTTTTTGGTCCGGCTTATGATTGTATTCGAATCTAGCTGCAACTATCATGGTCACATGGGGGCTTCCTGTTCAAACATAGGTCGTATTCGAACCAAAGAGAACATAGCTATCGGTACCCTCTTGATCGGCGCAACACCAAAACCACTAGGGGCTATATGGTCGTATTCGAACCTTAGCTTAACCCCTTTGGTCCGGTTTACTGATCGTATTCGAATCAGAAACTCCCAATCTTTAGTCACAAGCCTAATGTTGTTTATCACCGGTTATTTGTCTTATTGGTTTTTTGATATATCAATTTCAAAATAAATAAATCATGGTATTTTCACCAGCTTGACTATATGACCACAAGCCGCCAGGACATGATAATCATCAGGTATTCAGAAGCATTGACTTCTCGCAAAGACTTGATTATCAACCTCCTCGCCCGGGTCATATAAACCGGTGGTCCAAAGGTCAAAAGATACAGGTATGACTATTGTTTATGAACAGTTTCTTCTGTATTCATCAGAGGTGATTTCAACTGTTGTTTTTCTTTTTATGTCTGGTTCTGTTTTCTACTATGATAAACGTATTGGCTATAAACCGGGTGTTCTGACCCGTTCGGTTCTAAGGTGCCAAGCAAGCTTCTCCCATTTTTTATCTACAGGACTAGAGTTCAAGTATTGTAGGGACAACCATAAATATGATTCATATATTAATATTAGAGAGCACAAAGTAACACACGGTGTCTTATGCACGATGGCATAGGCAGAATATGTAGTGTTTTCAACAACTAATCTATTACAAGGCTTTTACAAGCCCATGAAGATGGTCATCACTCCTCCCTCACCGGTTCGCCGCCCTCTGCTGATTGGAAGTTGGTTTTTGACCAATCAAAACCGTTCACGGCAACAAATTTTGCTTCTTCATCAATCAGCCCGGCCGGATCAACTTCCGGAGCAAATGTATTTTCACGAACATGCGGGATTAAGTCGGTTACTTTATAGGAGGGAGTCGCCATCTTCTTATTATCCAAGTCAAAACCCGACTGATATTTATTGATATTCGTTTCATCCCCAAGAATGGTGGCCTGAGGTCGCACCTCCCTCACGCAAGCAACGAAGTCGTCCTGTTCAAACAGTGACCCGTCTTCCTTTACCCTCTGGCTACATCAGCTGGGTCTAGATCTGACACCCAAGCCTTGGAGCGGCTCAGGGCAGTCAAAGCTCCGGCTCTGGCACAGGAGCGCTTGACCTCTTGGAACCTGGCGGGCATAACTGACAGCTTCTTTAAAACATCGCTGAGCCGGTTGGGTCCTTGATTGGTAGGAGAGATAGCGGCGAGTGCTTGTTGTGCGCCAATGTACAACTGCTCTACCAAGATATAGACCGCCTTCAGCTTAATCACGTGGTCCTGACTCAGATTCTTGCTTCGAGGGCCTGCATATGTTTTGAACACAAGGGGTCAGCTAGCGGCTTGTGGTCCGGATCAAAAGATGGTAAAAAGTCAGTACAGATAGCTTACCAAAGATGGAGGACACCATTTGTGACACCCGGTTCTTTAAACCGGTCAGCTCTATCATAGCCTCTTCAAGGGCTGCTTCAGCCCTCTCGGCATGTTGTGTCAGGAGCGTTTTTTCTTTAGCCCAGGTTTTCTTCTCGGCAGTGAAGCCGACTTTTAATTTTTCCATCTCAGAGAGACTCACTTGCAGTTTGGAGTTAGCGACCTTGATCTCTGCCTCCTGACCCGCCAGCCGGGCCTTGGCGTCAGTTAATTGCGAGCTCAGTTCAGATAAAGCATTCTGCAAAACATACCCAGATAAATCATGATTTCATTTAGAGTTCAAAAGTCAAGATTCAAGTCTCAAATACTTTGCATTGCCAAACTACTTGACACTTCGGGGCTAATGTATACCAAAACAATTTCTTATGACTCTAAAGACATTCTTTAAGTCCCAAGTACTTTACAAAGTAACAGCACTTGGCACTTGGGGGCTAATGTATGCTATTCAGCAAGTTTCTCAAGGTTAAGCCAGATTACGAAGTTCTTTGAATACGGTACAACACAATTTAAAGTACCAGCTCATTTATGATCAAATGAACCGACCCTTGGGGACTACAGGTGAAGCTTTTGTTCTATTTTATTGAACTCAAGAAAAGTTTCAAAGGTAAAAGTCTTAGCCTATATTATAAAGTCTACAGATTATTCTGGTTCTCTCATAATCTGAAGACTTGGGGGCTGGCGGAATATAGATAAGCCGGAAGAACATACCTCGTATTTCAGCTGCAACTGTTTGACCATTTCGATCTCTGAGTCGCGACTGGAGTGCACATGGCTGAGATAGCCGGATAAAATATCGTTGGCATTCAGATGATCATAATGTGCAACATCAAAGCGTACTTTCTGTCTCTCCAATGCCTCTTGTTTCGCCGTGTGGCGAGCCAACACGGTTGGATTCCACGGCTCAACAAAGCGCCTCCCGGTGATCAAAACGTCTTGCGCAGACGGTGATGGCGGGTTGGCCGAGCTCGATGGTCTAGTTGTGGCAGGGTTAATGATGGTATCATCAACCGACGGCTCAGGAGGATTTTCTTCTGCATTGACAGGCGGGTCTTCTGGAGATTCGATTGATGGAGGAGAAGGTGGCCTCGCAGGTTCAGGTGCAAGGACTGGCGGGTCTTCCACCGGCTTAGTTACCTTGGCCTTCTTAGACTTAGCTTGACCACTAAGAGAAATATTATAGGACTGAAGTATAAGGATACAGTTTGAAAAAACATGGAGGAAAGAGGATTTTTTCCTTACCCAGGGGCAGTCTTGAAGGCCGGAAACTGGCTCTGAGACGACTCGCCAGAGGAGCGAGATACCTCCTGCAAGGATAAGACAAAGTAAGTAATGCAAGGGAGGAGATCCATTAACAGAAAGTCAAAGATAAAGAAATAAACCTCGTTCTGGCGTTTTTGAGGAGTTTGTTGAAGAACAACAGTCGGTCCGTCTTTGGTCCGGGGTTGACGGTAGCTCTCATGTTGTTGCTTTTTCAAAAGAAAGTGAGGGTCCAGATAAGCTAAAGGGTGTGAAAACCTTACTTTCCGGGTTACGACTCGAAGTTTCTGTCTTGGCAAATGGGCTGAGTCGGAGGAAGTAGTTACCTCTTCTTCCATGGCCTGACTGGCCCCAGTGTCGTCCTGGTAATGATCAGTGTTAATAAGATTATTAAAGAGTTGGCCAAGGGAGTCAAGGGCTACCTCCGACTCAGAAGTATCGTCAAGTTTCATCATGTCTTCAGCAGTGCTCTTCTTCTTCTTTTTGGACCTCCGGGTCATTTTCTTGGTGGTTATGGCGGCGACTCTTGCTTTCTTGGCAGCTTCGTGGTCATATTTAACCTTACAGAAGTCAGATTTGTCCTGCAAACAGGTAAAAACAAGATGAAAGGACAGGCAAGTGTTGAACAATACGGTTGAGAAAAATACAAAGGGGAGAGATCAGAGTCTCCTTACTTCTGGTACCGGATTAAGCTTGCAGAAATGGTTTAACCTGATGATACTGCAGTCTTCGTATTTTCCATTCACCAGAAGGGTTGACATTAAAACAATATCTTCTTCCGTCAATTGAACGGAGCTGTGACGAAGAGAGTCGTCTGGGCCTCCACCATACTCGTACATCAATTTTGATCGACGGCTTAGAGGGATAACCCGCCATGAGATCTAGCAGCGGGTCAGGTCAACTCCGGTCAAGTCGTTCCCTAATAAGGCGTTAATCCTTTTGATGGATGGGATCAGCTTCCTGCGTTCGGCAACTGTAAGCTTGTCGGGGAGCGCGAATTTGGAGTCAAGACGCTCGGCGCGATAACTCGACAGTGGCTTCTTGTTTGCTGGTGAAGTGTCTTGACAGTAGAACCAAGTCTGGTTCCAGTCTTTGGGATGACTCGGCAAGACTATGAGAGGGAAGACAGCGCCCTGCCAACGCTGAATGGAGATGCCTCCAAGCTCCAAGCTAAGGCCGTTGGTGCACTAGTTCTGCCGGTTCAGGTAAAAATATTTTCTAAACAGTTCCACGGTCAGCTCTTCTTGAAGGTACACTTCACAGAGTACTTGGAAGTTGCAGATGTTAGATATGGAATTGGGCCCAATATCTTGAGGTTGAAGTTTGAAAATTTGGAGGATGTCTCTAAAGAACTTTGAGTCGAGCGGTGAAAAGCCATGGTTCATGTGGTCAGTAAAGACAATTACTTCACCATTTTGTGGATTGGGCCATTCTCCGTCCAGGTCAGGTGCACGGTAGGACATGACATTTTTTCCCGGCAAAAATCCTATGGAGAAGAACTCCTTCAAACATTCCTCAGTCACGGTTGAGGGAACCCAGTTGCAGACAGTCGGCATTTTGGATGGCATAGTGTTCAAAAACGCACTAAAAGGAAGATAACATGCCGGTTCAGTTCAATAAATATGATGAAAGTACAAGATGATACACAGGAGTAATGACGGCTAAATTAAGGGCTAATGACGTATAAGGAAAAGTAAGCCGATACAATAAGCCACCATGACTACAGGCATTTGAGAAATACTGACAGCAGAAATTGGTTAAGTATGGAGACAAACAGGTTTCTTAAACTGCTGGATATTGATATGGATCAAATGGCTGTTCAAAATGAAAAAAATTCCTAGATCTAAAAATATAGCTCAGATGAGTTCGTTAGCTCTAAGAAGATATCTGTGCAAAAGAAAGGGATCTACTAACATCTAAAATGGATGAGAAACAGCTACCGCCTAAGTTCTACATTACTTTTGGATCAAAAGAGGGTGCGGTAAGAGAAGTTGAAACAAATCTACGACGAACAGCGAAGAACACAAGAAGGAAACCTCCTGAACCCTAGTGCAGATCTATGGGGGTGAGAAGGTGAGAGCTTATGGGTGCAGATTCGCTGCGGAGGATCCTCGCCGTTCTCTGGACGGAATCAGGGTGATGCAGCGGCCGAGCGTGAGGACGACGATGAGCACTGCGGCGGCGGCGAAGCTCGAGCAGGAGGAGGGCTGCGAGAGGAAGAAGACGGAGAGAGAGAGAAGAATGAGGAAGACCGGGGCGCGCCTATTTATAAGGGAAAAGGTGAACAGACGGGCGTGAAAATCAAGGAAGAACCGAATAATGGCTATCTAACTAGATGGACGCCTCGATTCTCGGAAGGCATTAAAAATGAAGATCCGTTGGGAGATGACGTCATCAAAAAATTCATATTTTCCAAAAATGACATCATGGCGGGTTACAAAAACCTCAGCAACGATAATAGGATGGATTTCGTCTAAGTACTGAAGATTGACAAAGAACAAAGTTTGAAGTCAACCTGGGGCCTAATGTTGGGGATAAAACTATCAGTTAAGACCCACCCAGGAGGGGTCGGGTCAGCCCCAATGGCGGGTTACAAAGGGAGCCCAGTAAACATTAAGATGATAGTTTATCAAATCTTACAGAAAGCCTAAAAGGCCTAGAGGCGGCTTAAAGGCCCAATATTGTAAACCACCGTATGTAAGGAAAGACTTGTAAAGAAAGGCATGTAAAAGAAGTCACCAAGCCGGACACATTTTATGAGCCGGCCGGGACTCTGTAGGCCACCAGGCGTCAACACGTGTATATAAGGGGACGACCCGGTGGCGGCTTAGGGCAAAAAAAAACAAGAGATCGATAACCAAGCTGGCGAGTTAGCCTCTTGGTGATCGAAACCCCAGCAATACCAAACACAACTAGACATGGGCTTTTACCTTCATCGTAAGGGGCCGAACTAGTATAAAACCTCTCGTGTCCTTTGTCCCGATTAACCCCTTTAAGCTTCCTAGTTGTGATGGCCCTATGACTAAGTCCTTCCACTAGGACATCTGCCGTGACAATTCCACGACACAAGGCGTGAAGTAATTCAGAGGCCGGTGCTTTATAATGAGTGTTTTCGGTCATCCAGTCCAATACCCTAAAGTTCACATCGTCAGCATCTCCTGTGATGTGCAGTGTTGCATAGAATTGAAGAATAAGTTCTTCATTCCAATCAACAATGTCAGAGCAAAAGTTAAGGAGGCGTGTGTCATGAAGCACACTGAGGACAGGTGAGAAGCATGGTAGTGATTCCATGTCCACGTGAGGAATATGCTCATGGTCGAAGACTTTATCCTTGTTGAAGAGCAGGGAAGAATAGAAATTGGCCTGGCTGGTAGTCCAGAAGCGCTTCCTTCTAAGACAAGCAGAGTCATAAGGATTATAATCAGTGAAGAACACGTGCTCGCCGAAGAAGTCATCAGCCTTGAATTTTTGCTTCTTCGAGAAGGGATCCTTTGGCTTGGGCTGAGGAGTATCAGTCAATTGCATCACCACCTCAGAAATCGCAATCTCGGGATCCACAGGCTGAGGAATTTCAGGCTCTTCTTCAGTGACAGCTTGGGTCTTCAATTCTTCATTTACATTTTCATCAGCACTAGTGGCTGGAATTTCTTCATGGACAGACGGGGTTGCACGTGGTTCTTCAGATCCCATTTGTACTTTAGTAGTGGCAGGGGACTGAGGAATTTGTTGTAGAGGTGTGAATAGAGGAGAATTGGGGTGCTAACTTTCCCAAAAGTCATCAGTCATCACTGGAGTAGTGCTTCCAATGTCCACATCTTCCTCTTCTTCGCTCATTTCTTCAACGCTGGCCTCTTCAGTAGTTAACTGAGGCATGGGCGATGAGACTATTAGGGTTGAAGGGATTGCATCCACTTCAATTTCTTCATCCAACTGCTTTGACGAAGCAGCAGAAGGAATGTCATCATCAGATTCACTTGGAATCGCATATTCTTCGTCAAAAGGAACAAGGTCCTTTGATGGCTGATACGTCTCCAACGTATCTACTTTTCCAAACACTTTTTCCCTTGTTTTCGACTCTAACTTGCATGATTTGAATGGAACTAACCCGGACTGGCGTTGTTTCCAGCAGAATTGCCATGGTCTTATTTTTGTGCAGAAATAAAAGTTCTCGGAATGACCTGAAAATCAACGGAGAATTATTTTGGAATATATATAAAAAAATACTGGAAGAAGAATCCACGCCAGGGGGGGCTCCACCTATCCACGAGGGTGGGGTTGCGCCCTACCCCCCTGGGCGCGCCCCCTACCTTGTGGGCCCCCTGACGCTCCACCGACCTCAACTCCAACTCCATATATTCGTGTTCGGGGAGAAAAAAACCAGAGAGAAGTATTCATCGCGTTTTACGATACGGAGCCGCCGCCAAGCCCTAAACTCTCTTGGGAGGGCTGATATGGAGTCCGTTCGGGGCTCCGGAGAGGGGAATCTGTCGCCATCGTCATCATCAACCATCCTCCATCACCAATTTCATGATGCTCGCCATTGTGCGTGAGTAATTCCATCATAGGCTTGCTGGACGGTGATGGGTTGGATGAGATTTGTCATGTAATCGAGTAAGTTTTGTTATAGTCTGATCCCTAGCATCCACTATGTTCTGAGATTGATGTTGCTATGACTTTGCTATGCTTAATGCTTGTCACTAGGGCCTGAGTGCCATGATTTCAGATCTGAACCTATTATGTTTTCATCACTATATGAGAGTTCTTGATTCTATCTTGCAAGTCTATAGTCACGTATTATGTGTTATGATCCGTTAACCCCGAAGTGACAATAACTGGGATACTTACCAGTGATGACCGTAGTTTGAGGAGTTCATGTATTCACTATGTGTTAATGATTTGGTCCGGTACTCTATTAAAAGGAGGCCTTAATATCCCTTAGTTTCCATTAGGACCCCGCTGCCACGGGAGGGTAGGACAAAAGATGTCATGCAAGTTCTTTTCCACAAGCACGTATGACTATATTCGGAATACATGCCTACATTACATTGATGAAATGGAGCTAGTTCTGTGTCACCCTAGGTTATGACTGTTACATGATCGATCGCATCCGGCATAATTCTCTATCACTGATCCATTGCCTATGAGCTTTTCATATATTGTTCTTCGCTTATTTACTTTTCTGTTGCTATTGTCATCATTACTAGAAAACACCAAAAATATTACTTTTGCTACTGTTACTTTTGCTACTGTTACTTCTGCTACCGTTACCACTACTATCATATTACTTTGCTACTAAATACCTTGCTCCAGATATTAAGTTATCCAGGTGTGGTTGAATTGACAACTCAGCTGCAAATACTTGAGAATATTCTTTGGCTCCCCTTGTGTCGAATTGATAAATTTGGGTTGAATACTCTACCCTCGAAAACTGTTGCGATCCCCTATACTTGTGGGTTATCAAGACTATTTTCTGGCGTCGTCGCCAGGGAGCATAGCTCTATTATTTGAGTCACTTGGGATTTATATCTGCTTATCATTATGAAGAACTTGAGAGATCCAAAAACCAAGATTTATCCCTCAACTACGAGGGGAGGTAAGGAACTTCCATCTAGCTCTGCACTTGATTCACCTTCTGTTTTGAGTAATCTTGCGACACCTAAACCTGCTTCTGCTATAAATTCTGATATGTCGCATGTTATTGATGATGCCACTTCTGCTATGCATGATACTTATGATGAAACTACTTCTATGCTTGATACTACTATGCCACTTGGTGAATTTCTTGATGAACAACTTGTCAGGGCTAGAGAGAATGGAATTATTGAAACTGATAATATTGATGAAAGTGATGATGAAGATTCTCCCCCTAGATATGAATTACCTGTTGTTCTTGAGGGTTATGTTATGGATGAAGAAACTGCTAGAGACTTTCTTGCTTGTAATGATAGGACTGATCTTAAGAAATTATTAGCTAAGCTGAAACAAAAATCTCTGAATGCTAGAATGAAATATGATCATGCTTATGCTACTTCACCTATCTTTGTTACTTACAAGGATTATGAATTCTCTGTCGACCCTGATATAATTACTTTGGTTGAATCCAATCCTTTTTATGCCTATGAGTCTGAAACTGTTGTGGCACATCTTACTAAATTAAATGATATAGCCACCCTATATTGTATATCCTTAAATTATTTCTGTTCTCATTAAAGGGTGATGCTAAGATATGGTTTAATTCTCTTGATCCTGGTTGTGTGCATAGTCCCCAGGATATGATTTATTACTTCTCTGCTAAATATTTCCCCGCTCATAAGAAACAAGCTGCTTTAAGGGAAATATATAATTTTGTGCAAATTGAAGAAGAGAGTCTCCCACAAGCTTGGGGGAGGCTTCTCCAATTACTTAATGCTTTGCCTGATCATCTTCTTAAGAAAAATGAAATACTTGACATCTTTTATAATGGACTAACCGATGCTTCCAGAGACCACCTAGATAGTTGTGCTGGTTGTGTTTTCAGGGAAAGAACACCAGATGAAGCTGAAACTCTATTGAATAATATGCTGACTAATGAAAATAATTGGACACTTCCTGATCCAATTCCTGAACCAACTCCTAAGCCAACTCCGAAGAAAAGGGGTATTCTATTTCTTAATCCTGAAGATATGAAAGAGGCAAATAAATCTATGAAAGAAAAAGGTATTAAAGCTAAAGATGTTAAGAATTTACCTCCTATTGAAGAAATACATGGTCTTAATTTACCGCCTGTTGAAGAAACACAAGGTCTTGATAACCCGACACAGGTAGTAAAGGTAAATTCTCTCTATAGATATGATAAAACTGAAATCCCTCCTACTAAGTTTGCTAGCCAATGCTTAGATGAGTTTGATAATTTTATGGTTAAGCAAGAAGACTTCAATGCTTATTTTGGTAGACAATTAAAACACAATGCTTATATGATATAACACTTGAGTGATTATATGGCTAATGTTAAGGGTGAACTAAAACTTATTAGTAAACATGCTTCTATGGTTACCACTCAAGTAGAACAAGTACTTAAAGCTCAGAATGATTTTCTCAATGAATTAAATAGTAAGAAAAATAATAATGTTGTTAGAGTTGTGACTAGAGGTGGTAAAATGACTCAGGAACCTTTGTATCTTGAGGGCCATCCTAAGAGAATTGAGCAAGATTCTCAGAGAACTAATATAGATGCACCTAGTCCTTTTAAGAGGAAGAAAAAGAAAAATGATAGGACTTTGCATGCTTCTAGTGAACCTATGATTGACACACCTGAGAATCCCAATGATATTTCTATTTCTGATGGTGAAACACAATCTGGTAATGAACATGAACCTAGTGATAATGTTAATGATGATGTTCATGTTGATGCTCAACCTAGCAATGATAATGATGTGGAAATTGAACCTGTTGTTGATCTTGATAACCCGCAATCAAAGAATCAACGTTATGATAAGAGAGATTTTGTTGCTAGGAAGCACGGTAAAGAAAGAGAACCATGGGTTCAGAAACCCAAGCATTTTCCTCCTAAACCATCCAACAAAAAGGATGATGAGGATTTTGAGCGCTTTGTTGAAATGATTAGACCTATCTTTTTGCGTATGCGTTTGACTGATATGCTCAAAATGAATCCTTATGCTAAGTATATGAAAGAAATTTTTACTAATAAAAGAAATATATTGGAAGCTGAAATTTCCACTGTCGGTGTCAAAACCGACGGATCTCGGGTAGGGGGTCCCGAACTGTGCGTCTAGGCCGGATGGTAACAGGAGGCAGGGAACACGATGTTTTACCCAGGTTCGGGCCCTCTCAATGGAGGTAAAACCCTACGTCCTGTTTGATTAATATTGGTGATATGGGTAGTACAAGAGTAGATCTACCACGAGATCAAGGAGGCTAAACCCTAGAAGCTAGCCTACGGTATGATTGTTATCTATGGAGTTGATTGCCTACGGACTACAACCCTCCGGTTTATATAGACACCGGATAGGGTTAGGGTTACATAGAGTCGGTTACAATGGTAGGAGATCCTGAATATCCGCATCGCCAAGCTTGCCTTCCACGCCAAGGAAAGTCCCATCTGGACACGGGACGAAGTCTTCAATGTTGTATCTTCATAGTCCAGGAGTCCGGCTGAAGGTATAGTCCGGCTACCCGAACACCCCCTAATCCAGGACTCCCTTAGTAGCCCCTGAACCAGGCTTCAATGACGACAAGTCCGGCGCGCAAATTGCCTTCGGCATTGCAAGGCGGGTTCCTCCTCCAAGTCCTTCATAGAAGATCGTAAACACCAAGAGTAGTGTCCGGCTCTGCAAAATAAGCTTCCACATATTGCCATAGAGAGAATAATATTAACACAAATCAAATCTGCTGACGTATTCCGCAGTGCATCCTCACACTACGGCCAAGTCCTTTACTCAAATCGTTTTCACTTTTCCACCTCAGCGTGTTTTGCGAGGCGGTTTCCTTGGCACGTCTTGTCAAAGCAGAGATCGTGTATCCCCCTTTTACGGGATTCTCATCAATACGGACGTGGGTAACCCAACCGCGCCACTTATCACGGCGCTTGGGAGGCAAGCGAGTTTTACTAGGTAGGTGGGGACGCACAACCGCATCCGCCCATATAAGGGGATAAGGATCCACCTTTTTACCTACGCCTTCTTCCTCCTTTGCCTGTCCATCTCCTGCGCACCCGAGCTCCAGCACCCAAGCCCGCACTTCCCACCTCAACCTTTTCCAGCAATGTTCGGAGCGGGAGGCAAGTGGATGGACTCCTCCACCACGGAGGGCCAAGTCAAGAAGCTAAGGAAGGCCGGATACCTGTCCAAGGACATCGCGCACCGGCTTCCCGAAAAGGGGCAGCTTCTCCCCACCCCAAGGCCCCATGAGAGGGTAGTATTTCTCCCCCACTTCCTCCGCGGACTGGCTTTTCCACTCCACCCATTTGTCCGGGGGCTCATGTTCTACTACGGCCTGGATTTCCATGATCTGGCCCCGAACTTCATCCTCAACATCTCGGCGTTGATCATTGTGTGCGATGCTTTTCTCCGCGCCCGCCCTCATTTCGGCCTCTGGCTCAAGACCTTCAACGTCAAGCCCAAGGTGGTGCACGGCAGCTAGGTGGAGCGTGGAGGTGCCATGGTGGGCAAGATGGCCAACGTCCTATGGTTCGAGGGCTCTTTTGTGGAGACCCTAAAGGGATGGCAATCCAGGTGGTTTTACATCACCGAGCCGCGCGATCCGAAATGGACCGCAGCCCCCGAGTTCCAATCCGGACCCCCCACGCGGCTTTTGTCCTGGAAAGAGACGGGCCTGTCGTGGGGTGACGAAAAAGAGGTGACCGGATTGCAAACATGCATCCAGTCCCTGGTGAACAAGCCAATCCGGCTTGTTAATGTAATCCAGGTTATGCTCGTCCGCCGGATCCTCCCGTGCCAACAACGGGATTTTAATCTGTGGGAGTTCGACCCGGTGCAGCATCAAACCCTCAGCAGGCTCTTCGACATGATGTACGAAGATGCCTGGAAGATGCTATTCAAGGGCTCCGAGGCTCCCGCATCCGCTTCCAAGGACCACAGATACAGCTCGCAGCGTCACGCTAGCGAGGTAAGCCATCTACACCTTTTACAGGATGTTAAGCTTTTTTCATAGTTTGACTCTATGCGGGATCTAAACTCCCTTACCTTTGATAGGCTTGGCGGGCGATGTCCGGACCGATTAACTGTCCGGCTCCGCTGCCCGAAGACCCAGCTCCAGCTCTACTAGTGAAGCTGCTGGCTCCGACGCCTTATGTGGTGCCGGAGAAGAAGGCCAAGAAGAAGAAGACCACGGGGACTCGAAAGAGTGCCCGCAACGTGGTAGTGTCGGACTCGTCATCTGACGAGTCCGAGACGCCCTCCTCCCGTGAAAACAAGGAAGAGGAAGGAGAAAACTCTCCCCCCCAGCGGAGGGAGGAGAGAAGAGGAAGGCCGCCCCAACGAGGGAGGTCGAGGGGTCTAGGAAAAGGAAGACCCCTCCGCCGGACTACGCCCCTGACGCCGAAGAGGGCAAAGAGGAGTGGCTAGACAGGGCCAAGCGTCCAGCGAAATCGTAAGTTCGGATATCAGAGTAACCCATGACATTCCTTTGTTGCACAACTTTCCCTAATGTCGAATATAATTATGCAGCCCGCCCCGGGCCGGACTCGACGAGTCATCGAGCGGCTCCCTGAATTCACCAGACGTGAACTCAGTTCCGCCCGCTGTCTCCCCCCGCACCGCGGACGATGCCGAAGTGGCATCGCGACGAGCTCCGGGGCAGGAGGAGGTGGTCCTGGAGGAGCCGCAAGGCGACCTCCCGGACCCCAGCAGTAAAGGGGACAAGACCCCCCAGGGCTCCAAGTCTGGCTTTGAGCCGGACACCGCACCGGAATCTTCAACAGTTCCGGACCGTGGTAGGCGAACTCCTTCCAAGAGGAGTAAGCCATCTGAGCCCGCAGTCTCCGTCCAACCGAAGGTGCCGGACAATCTGCTGGAGGTGCTTGACGGCGCCTCCATCAACGAGGAGCACTGTACTATTATGAGTACGGTGATCTAGAAGGTTTAGTCCGCCAAGAGCAGACTGAGTGAAGCTTGCGCTAGCCTTCTAACAGGCTTCGAGGTAAGTAAAAAATCTGTAAAAATATAACCACATAGACAGTAGCCCCTGATGCTCTGTTTGGCGTTCGGAAAGAAAAGCCGAATAGAGGATCTATTAAATTTCGCAGGAGTTTAACAACAAAGAGTCAATATGCGTATGCAGGCTTCGCTGCTAGCCACCGCCGCACTGACTGCGGAGGTGGGTGCCCTGAAACAGGGCCTCGGGCAGACCGAGCAAGAGCTCGGCCTTGCCAAACGGCAGCTCGAGGAGAAAGAAGGTAAGAAATACCTTACAGAAAAAGTGCCTATAAAAAACGTGATTGCAAAAAATATAACAGGATTGTACTGCTTATTGTAGGGGACACAACTGAGGTGGCGACCCTCAAGCAGGCGCTGTCCAAGGCCGAAAAGAAAACGGCCGTGGAGTGCACCGAGCGAGAAAAACTTGAGGCCCAGGTCGGCGAGGTGCGGCAGGAGCTTCAGGCTCTCATGAAAAAACATGAGAGTTTGGAGGTTGAGTCCAAGACGCAAGCGTCCGAGCTTGCGGCGGCCCTTGAGGCTGCCAAGTCTGCCAAGGCCGAAGCCCAAAAGGCCCTCCAAGAGTTGGAGGAGGTGAAAAAGATAGCAGCGGGTAAGGCATTTTTTATGCAAAGCAGAAGTATAAAAGTAAAGTACTTGTTACTTACACGAATCCGGAGCTCTCCAGGGGCATTCGCAGATCTTCCCCGCAGCGTATCCGATGCCGCCGCATTCTACCGAGCCGAAGAGGGCAGCTCGACGGCGAAGGTATTCTGGTCTCAGTATGCTGAGGCCGGACACCCTGTGCCCTTGAGCGACCAGCTGAAACAGCTGGTTGAGCTCCACAAGGAGGCCGAACAGGCCATGAAGGGCTTCATAGTTCGGCTATGGCCCGGAGAGGCCCTGCCTGGGAGCTACTTCGGGCTGGTGCGGCGACTGGTGGAGGCCTGTCCAAGGCTCGAGGTCATCAAGTGCTCCGTCTGCATCGAAGGTGCCCGTAGGGCCCTTGCCCGTGCAAAGGTGCACTGGGGTAAGCTGGACGGTGAGAAGCTTGTGAGGGACGGCCGCCACCGGGGAAGGAGCATCGCAAGCCCGAGAACTACTATAAGGATGTTCTTGCGGGTGCCCGCCTTGTGGCGGATGAATGTACCAAGGATGTAATTTTTGAATGAACTCGCTCGTGTTTATCCTGTGCGCTGAAAACTTGTTCATATGCGCTAAGCAATGCTTGTTGAATTTAAAATATTACTTTCTGTGCGGCCGTTTATAAAAAAAATTGAGAGATGGCCAGTCGTCGGCTTCTGCCCCAGTGCCACTAGTGCCGGGGTGTTTGGGATAAACCTGAGCGCTCTTCTTCCCATAGTTGGGTCCTTCGAGGGAGGCGCTCAGCACAACGAACCAGCCAATCAGACTATAATGCTTGAACACTCTCACTTAGCCATAGAACTCTATAATTTTAAATTTCGGCGAAGCCCCTAGTTCGGAAGATCGAGTTCGGGGCGCTATCCACGCCTTGGCCGGACAAAGCCAGCTCCTCGCTCGAAGCGGCATAAGCCTTTAGGGACTCAAAAAACATCTCGAACAGCGACCGGTCTCTCGCCACATCATGACAGTCAGTTTTAGCTTTCTCCAATGAGGTACGTAACCCAGCTGAACCGGGGCACAATCGCAGTGGTTCTCCTAGTGCTACCTTAGCCGATAGAGCGGAACGTAAGGCACCAAAACATAGGAGCCGGGCAAACCCAACTATTGACCCAAATCATGATTCGGAGCCGATGCATATAGTGCTATAAGTTTGGGGTGCCGCACATGTGAAAGTGTACGGACTTCTCACGCCATATTTATGGGTACTAAAGCCCCTGGCGTATTTTGCCATACCATAGTGTACGGGTGCAACATGTCATAAACATATATATATGAAAAGATGATAATGCAAAAAAAATAGACAGAAAGCTATGCATTGTTTATAGAGAGGCTATTTATCAAAGCCGAACGATACAGATAGTGCGGTAAGCAAAAGATATTGGACTATTTAGTATGTCCTGACCAGGGGCAGGCCACGGAATTGTATTTAAAACAGGTATGCCGCTCGTAACAGAGACCACCTGGGAGTTCCATAATGCGGCATGGCTTGTCTGCCTCCCTGGAGCTTGCATCGTTTGTGCGGCAGTCGAATTGCCGGACAGGTCGTCCGAAGTATGGAGTCCTGAAAGTAAGAAAAAATTAAAAAAAGAATCCGGCAGCCCCTGGTACGTTTTAAGCCGTATTTTGGGCGTGCTGTTATTGTGCCCCTTCCCCTGTGCCCATGGAATTTCAAGGGCGTAGTGATGTACGCGAGGTACTGGTTTCGCTATGTCGCGAGAGCTGGGGTTGGGGCCGCATTGCTACGCTTGTTCAGAGTGTGCCAGGCGGTCCTGCTGTCGGTTACTCCGGGCGCACTTGGCAGTGTCTGGCTTTTTAACAGCCGGACTAGAGAATTGCCTAAGAAGGCTACTTTGCACTTCCGTTGCGAGAGCCGCCGTGTGCTCCTCCGTACGGAGGGAGCGTTCGATGTTTCCGTTGACCGTGATTACTCCTCGAGGGCCTGGCATCTTGAGCTTGAGATATGCGTAGTGCGGCACCGCATTGAACTTTGCGAATGCGGTTCGTCCGAGCAGGTCCTGATAGCCACTGCGAAACGGGACTATATCAAAGATTAACTCTTCGCTTCGGAAATTGTCCGGGAATCCAAAGACCACGTCAAGTGTTACTGAGCCTGTACAGTTGGCTTCTACACCTGGTATAACGCCTTTAAAGGTCGTTCTTGTGGGCTTAATCCTTGAGGGATCTATGCCCATTTTCCGCACTGTATCCTCATAAAGCAGGTTCAGGCTATTGCCGCCGTCCATGAGGACTCTTGTGAGATGAAATTCATCGATGATTGGGTCGAGAACCAATGCGGTGAAGCCGCCATGACGGATGCTAGTGGGATGGTCCCTTTGATCAAAAGTGATCAGGCAAGAGGACCATGGGTTGAACATTGGGGCGACTGGCTCCATCGCGTATACGTCCCGTAGCGCATGCTTCCGCTCCCGCTTGGGAATGTTGGTTGCGTATATCATGTTCACCATCCGCACTTGTGGGGGAAAGCCCTTCTGTCCATTGTTGTTCGGCGGCTTGGGCTCCTCCTCTTCGTCGCTGTGCAGCCCCTTGTCTTTGTTTTTGGCTCTTAACTTGCCTGCCTGCTTGAACACCCAACAATCTCTGTTAGTGTGATTGGATGGCCTTTCGGGGGTGCCATGTATCTGGCACAAGCGGTCGAGTATTCGGTCCAAACTGGACAGGCCCTGAGTATTCTTTTTGAATGGCTTTTTCTGCTGACCGGATTTATAGCCTTTGAATCCGGCATTGACTGCCGTGTCTTCATTGCTGTCGCTGTTAACGCGGCATTTTTGCTTATTCCGACGTGTCCTACCACTGTTGTCCTTGGTATCCAAATTACCAGGGTTCTTTGATAAGTTGTTACTGCGAGCTAGCCAGCTGTCTTCTCCCGCGCAAAAGCGGGTCATGAGTGTCGTGAGGGCTGCCACAGATTTCAGCTTTTCCTGTCCCAGGTACCGAGAAAGCCATTCGTCACGGATGTTATGCTTGACGGCTGCTAGGGCCTCTGCATCCGGACAATCGACTATCTGGTTTTTCTTTGTTAGGAACCGTGTCCAGAATTGTCTGGCCGATTCCTCTGGCTGCTAAATTATGTGGCTTAAGTCATCGGCATCTGGTGGTCGCACGTAAGTTCCCTGGAAGTTGTCGAGGAATGCGGCTTCCAGGTCCTCCCAAGAATCGATTGAGTCTGCTGGCAAGCTGTTAAGCCAATGCCGGGCCGGTCCTTTAAGTTTGAGCGGGAGGTACTTGATGGCGTGTAGATCATCGCCGCATGCCATGTGGATGTGAAGGAGATAATCCTCGATCCATACCGCCGGATCTATTGTGCCATCGTATGATTCGATGTTTACGGGTTTGAAACCCTCTGGGATTTTATGATCCATTACTTCATTCGTGAAGCATAGTGGGTGTGCGGTGCCTCTGTACTGGGCTATATCACGATGCAGCTCGGAAGAGCTATGTCTGTTGTGTTCGGCCCGGCTGGATTTGTTGTATCCGGAGTGAAGGTCATCGTCACGTGCCGTAGGGCGCCTGCGAGATCCGTAGATCGATCTTGTTTTTCTTGCCTTATCCTCCAGTACGTCTCGCAGGTCTGGCGCATTTTCCCGTGCCTTAGTTGAGCGGTGTCGGGGCATGGCTTGGGTGGAGGGCCGAGAGGCCTCTCTGTCGCGGCCGCGAGGTGGCCGGTCTGCCATGTCATGCGCTGGTGATGTAGGTGCTTCCTCCTCTTATCAGGGTAGCGGCCTGCGCTTTGGATAACTCTTGGAGGGGCGTTCGAGTTCATACTCTTTGGCCGCAAGGACTTCAGTCCATCTGTCAGCTAGCAAATCTTGGGCAGCTCTTAGCTGTTGCTGCTTTTTCTTGAGGCTGCTTGCCGTGGCTAAAAGCCTGCGTTTAAAACGCTCTTGTTCGGCGGGGTTTGATGGTATGACGAATTCGTCGTCATCGAGGCTTGCCTCGTCTTCGGAGGGAGGCATATAGTTATCATCCTCGACCCCTCGGTCTGCCGCTCTCTCATCAGGGCTGGCTTCTCCATCTTCCTGTGCCGAATCTTGCTGAGGTGGGTGTCCTTCGGTGCTATCCGGGGTAGTATTATCTCCCATGCCGGAATCACCATTCTTGCTTTGGCAGGATTTAGAGCGGCGCCGCTGACGCCGGCGCTTTGGCTGTTTCTTGGGGGTGTCATCCCCCACTGTTCCATCGCCATCTCCATCTTTTGGAGTATCCACCATATATATGTCATATGACGAGGTGGCCTTCCAGCGCCCTACAGGTGCTGGTTCCTGTTCATCTCCTACATCGTCATCCATACCGTCGATGTCTTCGGAGCCAAAGTCAAGCATGTCGGTTAGATCGTCGACAGTGGCTACAAAGTGGGTGGTGGGTGGGCTTTGAATTTCTTTGTCATCCGTATCCCATCCTCGCTGACTGTAATCCGGCCAGGGCTCTCCTGATGAAGAGAGAGACTTAAAAGAATTCAGGATGACGCCAAAAGGCGAGTGCTGAAAGATGTCTGCGGCGGTGAACTCCATTATTGGCGCCCAATCGGATTCGATTGGCAGGGGCGCGGGGGTTTCGGAGTCTGGGGAGGAGTCCGGATCCTCAGAGTCACGGGTCATGCAGAGTGCGGGGCTAGCGTTCGGCTCGATCGCCTTTGAGATTGCAGCCCCCGAGGTGATGTCCAACCGTTCGTCCTCGATTGGCGCAATAGGCTCCGAGTTAGGGGTCGGAACCGATGCGTGTGCGGCCTCCAGGGCACTGTCCGGAGGCAGAGCTAGATCATGCCCCTCGAGGTCGTGCGGCGCGCTTGGTCGTGGCTCGAACCCGTTGAAGATCAAGTCTCCGCGGATGTCAGCCGTGTAGTTTAAGTTTCCAAACCTGACTTGATGGCCAGGGGCGTAGCTTTCGATCTGCTCCAGGTGGCCAAGCGAGTTGGCCCGCAGAGCGAAGCCGCTGAAGACGAAGATCTGTCCGGGGAGAAAAGTCTCACCCTGGACCGCATTGTTGTTGATGATCAAAGGAGCCATCGGGCCTAAAGGTGACGACATAGAGGAACTCTCAATGAAAGCACCAATGTCGGTGTCAAAACCGACGGATCTCGGGTAGGGGGTCCCGAACTGTGCGTCTAGGCCGGATGGTAACAGGAGGCAAGGAACACGATGTTTTACCCAGGTTCGGGCCCTCTCGATGGAGGTAAAACCCTACGTCATGCTTGATTAATATTGATGATATGGGTAGTACAAGAGTAGATCTACCATGAGATCAAGGAGGCTAAACCCTAGAAGCTAGCCTACGGTATGATTGTTATCTATGGAGTTGATTGCCTACGGACTACAACCCTCCGGTTTATATAGACACCGGATAGGGTTAGGGTTACATAGAGTCGGTTAAAATGGTAGGAGATCCTGAATATCCGCATCGCCAAGCTTGCCTTCCACGCCAAGGAAAGTCCCATCCGGACACGGGACGAAGTCTTCAATCTTGTATCTTCATAGTCCAGGAGTCCGGCTGAAGGTATAGTCCGGCTACCCGAACACCCTCTAATCCAGGACTCCCTCATCCACCATGCTTGCTAATTACACTTTTAAGGGTGGAATACCTAAGAAGTTAGGAGATCCAGGAGTACCCACTATACCATGCTCCATTAAAAAGAAACTATGTTAAAACTGCTTTATGTGATCTTGGAGCCGGTGTTAGTGTTATGCCTCTCTCTTTGTATCGTAGACTTGATTTGAATAAGTTGACACCTACTGAAATATCTTTGCAAATGGATGATAAATCGAGTGCTATACCTGTCGGTATTTGTGAGGATGTGCCTGTTGTGATTGCAAACGTTACTATTTTAACAGACTTTGTTATTCTTGATATTCCCGAGGATGATAGTATGTCTATTATTCTTGGAAGACCCTTTTTGAATACTGCAGGGGCTGTTATTGATTGCAACAAAGGCAATGTCACTTTTCATGTTAATGGCAATGAGCATATGGTACACTTTCCGAGGAAACAACCTCAAGTCCATAGTATAAACTCTATTGGAAAAATTCCATCGATTATTTTTGGAGGTTTTGAATTTCCTCTTCCTACTATCAAAAAGAGATATGATATTCTTCTTATTATTGGGGACGTGCATATCCCCGTTGAGGTAACCTAGTATTATTCGAAAATTCTCCGGTTCCATGTTATTCGGGATGAGTTTGTTAACAAGACTTCCTTTTGATGAGCACGAGATGGATGAATTTAGAAAACACACCTCCTATACCCTGTTTTTACTTTCCATTATTTATATTAAATAAAGCAAAAAAACTATATTCTGCCTATTTTTTGAATTATCCACGCAATAAAAAATACCCCGAAAATAAAAGTTCTCCAAATGCCCTGAAATTTAAATATGATTTTTTTCTGGAATATTTGAGAATATCTGGCACCGAGAACACAGCAGGGGGATCAAGCACCTGGCCACGAGGGTCCAGGGCGCGCCCCCTGCCTCGTGGGCCCATGGGGGCTCCCCTCCACTTATTCCAGCCACCACACACTCCTTCCTCCCAAAAAAATCACCAACCAGCTCAAACCTCAGTCCAAGCTCATTTTGCTGCCATTTTCGATCTCCTTGCTCAAAGCACCTCTCACAAAACTGCTTGGGGGGATTGTTCCTTGGTATGTGACTCCTC
The DNA here is from genome assembly GCF_002162155.2 of Triticum dicoccoides. Lineage (NCBI taxonomy): Eukaryota > Viridiplantae > Streptophyta > Magnoliopsida > Poales > Poaceae > Triticum > Triticum dicoccoides. The sequence continues at coordinate 57,142,892 of NC_041382.1, forward strand.
CAATGGTCCAATTAGTTTTTGTTCTAGTGCTTTATTTATTGCATATTTTTGCTGCTTAGGTGACCCTGTTCTTGAGCTTGCATGTCAAATTTATGTGGTCAAAAGTAGTTTTGATGCATGATATAGCCTGTAGGCACTTGTAGGAGTAGTTGCTATCAATTTTGTTGAGTTTGGTTCACTTTTATTTTGAAGTTACTAAAAAAATTTAGAAATTTTTCAGAGGAAGAAATATGTTTAGGAAAATGTACCAAGGTGGTCCTTCAAGGAAGCAAGGACCCAGGCTCGCAACGCACGAGGCCGACGATGAACCACCAAGGGACGCTCAAGTGCGGGCTTGTGAATGGCCTTCGGAGGTTTTCATGGATCGAGCAGGAATCAAGGAAGAATTTAACGCATATGTGCGTAATGCCGATCTTGAGAGCTTCGAGGAAGATAAGTGCCGCCAGTACCACTATCTCACTGATTCCTTTGTGAGAAGGTTTGAATTTTCATCATCTTGCAATTCTCAAACTGTCCTATTTGATCTCTATGAAAATTCTTATACTATGGACTTATAGGATTTTAATACTACTTGCAAACTTCCACAATGGGGTAGCACTAGTGAACCTCTCAAATCTGAGTTTAGAGATTTTCTTGCTAGTATAACTGTGGGGGAATCTAGAAATATAACACAAGCTACCATAGGGAGCATTCATTTTCCTGCTATACATTATTTTGCTCTCTTCATAGGTAGGTGCATAAATGGTAAGGATGAAGCATGTCACATGTGCGTCCCTGACCTCAGTGTTCTCAGGAGTGCTGTATTAGGAGATAAACATTATAATTTGGGAGCCATTGTTGCACGTAGGTTGCATAACAATAGATTTAATGGAGATTTCTTTGGTGGAATTTATGCAACCCGTTTAGCTAATTTTCTTGGTGTAGCCATACGTGATTATGATATTGAGTTGCCTCCTGTTTATTTAGATTATGAGGCTATGGTTCATCATCAGTTTGTTGAGAGGAACGATCGGTTCCTTCAGTAGCGACTAATCTTTGACAGACGACGCACCTATCATGTCGCTCTCCCTGCTCCTGCTTTCTTTGACTCTCAGGCAAAAGGGAGATATTGTATAACCAGGGAGGAGGCGGACGAGTATAAGAGGAGGACGGAGACGGCCTGCGTCCAAGCGGCAGCCCATGAGGCAATAGCTGCTGCTTCACAGTATGACCCCAATTACAACTTTGGATATCCGCCAGGCCAGTCGTGGCCATAGACTAACTTAGGCCAAAAGCCTAAGCTTGGGGGAGTACGTATTTCTCACCGACATTACATTTATATTCACACACTCATTGCTAGTTGTTGGTGCTCATACTTTTTCATTGTAATATCCATGCTAGTCTATTTTCCTTTTATGCTTTCTTCTTGTGTGTTTGATAAACCTTAATAAAAACCCAAAAAATAGTTGTAGCTTTTAGCTAGTTTAATTTCCATGCTTGTAGTAGTAATTAAAAAGAAAACCGAAAAATATTTCATGTTCCTCTTTTGCTTGTTGGGAGCTTTCCTGTGTAAATAGTTTTGTTTCTTTTCTTTCCTTTGGGGGTCGATAGGAGAATACCATAATTAAATTGTTAAAGTGGCTCTTATATGCACTATTGTTGATCTGACAAAAGAGCCCATATTGCCTTGTCTTCTCCTGTTTATTGATTGCTTGCAGATTCCAGCTTAGTCCAATGCACGTGCGAATTATTATTATTCACATCGTTCGGTCGTGCAAGTGAAAGGCAATTATGACGATATATGATGGATTGATTGAGATGAGAGGAGCTGGTATGAACTCGACCTCTCTTGTTTTTGTAAATATGATTAGTTCATCATTCCTGATTCAGCCTACTATGAATAAACATGGTTGTAATGACAATTAGAGATTATAGTTGCTTATGCCATGCTTAATTAGCTAGGAGTTTATAATGGTTTACCTTGTGTGCCAACATGCTATTAAGATGGTTGTGATGTGGTATGATAGGGTGGTATCCTCTTTTGAATAATTCGAGTGACTTGACTTGGCACATGTTCACGCATGTAGTTGAAACAAAATCAACATAGCCTTCACGATATTATATGTTCATGGCGGCTTATATCCTACTCATGCTTGCACTCAATGTTCATTGATTTTAATGCATGTTCATAGCTGTTGTCACTCTCTAGCTGGTCGCTTCCCAGTCTTTTGCTAGCCTTCACCTGTACTAAGCGGGAATACTGCTTGTGCATCCAACTCCATAAACCCCAAAGTTATTCCATATGAGTCCACCATACCTACCTATGCACAGTATCTACCTGTCGTTCCAAGTAAATTTGTATGTGCCAAACTCTAAACCTTCAAATAAACATTATGTTTTGTATGCTCGAATAGCTCATGTATCAACTAGGGCTGTCCATATCTTCCATGTTAGGTGGGTTATTCTCAAGAGGAGTGGACTCCGCTCCTCACTAACGAGAAAATGTCTAATCATCGGGATGCCCAGTCCCATGCTTTATGTAAATCAAATCAAAATAATTGCAAACAAAACTCCCCCGGGACTGTTGTTAGTTGGAGGCATTCGTTGTTTCGAGCAAGCCATGGATTGATGCTTGTTGGTGGAGGGGGAGTATAAACTTTACCATTATGCTTGGGAACCGCCTATAATGTGTGTAGCATGGAAGATATCGCCATCTCTTGGTTGTTCTGTTGACAATGAAAGTATACCGCTCAAAATATTATTCATATCTATTTCAAAACCGAGCTCTGGCACCTCTACAAATCCCTGCTTCCCTCTGTGAAGGGCCTATCCATTTACTTTTATGTTGAGTCATCATCCTCTTATTAAAAAGCACTAGCTGGAGAGCACCTCTGTAATTTGCATTCATTACTAGTTAGTTTACATTGAGTATGACTTGACTGGATCTCTTTTACCATGAATTACAATGTCTAGTCAGTCCTTGATCTTTAAAGGTGCTCTGCATTTATGTTTTGCGGTCTCAGAAAGGGCTAGCGAGATACCATCTTGTTTTATCATATCATGATTGTTTTGAGAAAGTGTTGTCATCCGAGATTTATTATTATTGCTCGCTAGTTGATTATGCCATTGATATGAGTAAACATGAGACCTAAGTGTTATTGTGAATATGCTTAGTTCATAATATTTACTGAAAACTTGAATGCTGGCTTTACATATTTACAACAACACGAGCAAACAGAGTTTGTAAAAGTTTTTCTTTATCACTTTCAGTTTATCAACTGAATTGCTTGAGGACAAGCAAAGGTTTATGCTTGGGGGAGTTGATACGTCTCCAACGTATCTACTTTTCCAAACACTTTTGCCCTTGTTTTGGACTCTAACTTGCATGATTTGAATGGAACTAACCCGGACTGATGCTGTTTTTAGCAGAATTGCCATGGTCTTGTTTTTGTGCAGAAATAAAAGTTCTCGGAATGACCTGAAAATCAACGGAGAATTATTTTGTAACATATAAAAAATACTAGAAGAAGAATCCACGTCAAGGGGCTGGGGCCTCCACCTGTGCACGTGGGTGGGGGCGCGCCCCCTGCCTCGTGGCCCCCCTGACGCTCCATCGACCTCAACTCCAACTCCATATATTCGTGTTCAGGGAGAAAAAACCCAGAGAGAAGGATTCATTGCGTTTTACGATACGGAGCCGCCGCCAAGCCCTAAACTCTCTCGGGAGGGCCGATCTGGAGTCCGTTTGGGGCTCCGGGGAGGGGAATCCGTCACCATCGTCATCATCAACCATCCTCCATCACCAATTTCATGATGCTCACCGCCGTGCGTTAGTAATTCCATCGTAGGCTTGCTGGACAGTGATGGGTTGGATGAGATTTATCATGTAATCGAGTTAGTTTTGTTAGGGTTTGATCCCTAGTATCCACTATGTTCTGAGATTGATGTTGCTATGACTTTGCTATGCTTAATGCTTGTCACCAGGGCCCGAGTGCCATGATTTCAGATCTGAACCTATTATGTTTTCATCAATATATGAGTGTTCTTGATCCTATCTTGCAAGTCTATAGTCACCTATTATGTGTTATGATCCGTTAACCCCGAAGTGACAATAATTGGGATACTTACCGGTGATGATCGTAGTTTGAGGAGTTCATGTATTCACTATGTGTTAATGCTTTGGTCCGGTACTCTATTAAAAGGAGGCCTTAATATCCCTTAGTTTCCATTAGGACCCCGCTGCCATGGGAGGGTAGGACAAAAGATGCCATGCAAGTTCTTTTCCATAAGCATGTATGACTATATTCGGAATACATGCCTACATTACATTGATGAACTGGAGCTAGTTCTGTGTCACCCTAGGTTATGACTGTTACATGATCGATCGCATCCGGCATAATTCTCTATCACCGATCCATTGCCTACAAGCTTTCCATATATTGTTCTTCGCTTATTTAATTTTCTGTTGCTATTGTTATCATTACTATAAAACACCAAAAATATTACTTTTGCTATTGTTACTTCTGCTACCGTTACCACTACTATCATATTACTTTGCTACTAAATACCTTACTGCAGATATTAAGTTATCCAGGTGTGGTTGAATTGACAAGTCAGCTGCAAATACTTGAGAATATTCTTTGGCTCCCCTTGTATTGAATCAATAAATTTGGATTGAATACTCTACCCTCGAAAACTATTGCGATCCCCTATACTTGTGGGTTATCAATGGCATGGATGAGACGGGAATAGCATCAATTGGGTTGTCAAATGAACTAGTCAGCGGCTTCATCTTCTCCGGAGCTGAAGAATCTGATGAAGTTGATGCCTTCCTTTTCTTCACTGTTGCACGCTCTGCAGCCTTGGTCTTTTTCACATCTGATGCAGATGGAAGGATCGGAGTTGAATTTCTTCAAGTGCAACTGATGCAGTTGCCCTGACTTCTTCATTTTCTTCAGGCACATCCATTGAAGCTTCAACTGTCCTGACATTTTCTTCAGGCGCAACACTAGTGGTTGCCCTGGCAATTTCTTCAGCGGCTGGAATGCAGTCATCAGCCCTGGTACTCTGAGTTTCTTCAGCAGCCCGAATGTCATCAGCGGTGCTTGCATTTTCTTCAGTTGGCTGAGCAGATGCCTCAGCCTGAGGAATTTCAATGTGCGTTGGGGCAGCAACATTGGTGGTAAAACCCTTGGTCATCTTGACGAATCTGACTTTGGCTCCAAGCCAGTCAGCATAGTATTGATCAAATTCATCACTTAGTTTCTTGATCTCAGATTGAAGAGCAACAAGTTCTTCAGGTGAAAGCTTCAGAACGTTTTGCTTCAGAAAGTGCTCTTTCTTGTAATGCGCTTTCTTCACTCGTCTTCCCTGTTCATATTTCCATTTTTCTTCATTAATGAAGGCACTCAAAACATGACTTTGACCAGGAGTGAGGTTCATCTCTGGCAAAGATGTGTTGGGATCCTTGTGCCATAGGTCGATGAAGTCTAAGATCAACTTTGGATCCAGTATCAATGGCACATTGCTACCTTTGTCTCTAGCGGCCCTGAGCTGTCTGTCTCTGATGATTTCGGCAAGTTCCTCATCATCAGCTTCATCATCTTCGGATGGTTCTTGAAAAGCGACCTGCTTCTTGTGAGGACTTGGGCGAGAACCTCGTCCAGCAGTGGCCTTTTTCTTCAGCGGAGAGGGGCCTGTTGAGGAATTTGGTGCAGCTGAGGAACTAGCAAAAGCTCCTGAGGCAATAGAGATGCCTGCTGTCCTTTGACACGTGGCGAGATGCACAGGTTCAGAAGATTTGGTCGGAGCAGCTGAGGACTTTGGAGGAGCTGGAGCAGCTTGAGGAGTTGGCCGTGAGGGCTTTGAAGAATCTGGCCGTGAGGGCATTGCTGAGGAAGTTGGCCGTGAGGGCATTGAAGATGAAGCACTTGGCTTATGAGCAGGCTTCTTTGACATGGCCTTCTTCAGCTTGCTTGTAGAGGCCTCAGCAGTGGTAGCAGCAGCAGAGTCTTCACTAAATTTCATCACTGCTTCCTTGCCCATTTTGGCTAGCTTGGCATGGCGCTTGGCCCATTCGTCAGGATAGTCCTCACCACGCTTGAGGCTGGTGGGATCAGCCACTTGGCCAGGTGCCAATGGATGGTCTTGGGCATGGAGGATTTAGAGCGAATTTCTTCATATACTTGGGAGTAACATATCTGTACTCCCTCCACTCCCGTGCCCATCTTTTCTCTATTCTTTGAATGCGCACCTTGCACTGATTTTTGTCCTCCTTGCCAAACTTGGCCTCATCTGGAGTGCAATAATCCTTGTATATGTCATCAAGGATCTCGAAAGAAATATTCATTTCAGGCCACTTTCCTCCCTTCTGTGGCTTCTTTCCATCAGCCATTTTCTTCAGCTGAGGAATTTGAACAATAGAATTCTCTGAAGAGGTGTGCAACTTTTCTTCGAGGAACGCTGCAAAATGAGTTAATTTGATGAGAACCTAGTGATTCAACAGCGGACATGTGTACCTGTGAATAGAGTATAGTTGCGAGGAATTTGGAGAGGTCATATGCGTTCTCAGAAGTTTTTCAAAAAGAACAAGTTTGAGGAATTTGACCAGATGAGTCTTGAAGAATTTCACTAAGCGTTCATGGTCTTAGGTTCCAGAGTTGTACAAATTGAAAATCCACACAATTGAGGAATCTTGAAGAAAAATGTAGCTTAGAGAAACGAATCAAGAACAGATGACATATGAGGTGTTTAGTGTGTGAAGATTTGAAGAATAAACACCTTTTGAAGATTTTGAAGAAAACAATTGAATAAAGGAGGGCAGTAAAAGTAACTTTTAATTACCCTGGACGAAGAACATGACGAATTGGGAAGTGTGGATGTGAAGTTCGTCAGTTCAAATATTCCACGCCCTAACTTGGCAGAGGAAGACAGCTACGGCGGCGGCGGAGTGAAGAAATCCGCGGCCGGCGCGAGTACGACGGCGACGAGGTCGAGGCAGTGAAGCTCTTCCTCACCGGCGACGATGAAGTAGCGGCGGTGTCACATCCCTAGTCTGGTATGACTTAGACTAGCTAGTCATTTGTGCATCATATTTAAATTTCATTTAAATTTGAAATGAGGATTGGTGGAACCCTCAGAATCATTTTTGAAAATGACCCAAATAAAAATTTCTCCAAAAGGGTCCAAGAAAATGCTCATGTTGCCCTCTGAAAATATTGGACAGAGATAAAAATCAAACCAATATTTTTAGGAGCTCATGGATATTTATTTTGGCCATTTGGATTAATTCGATAAATATTTGCATTGGAAATATATTGCTATATATATGAAATATGGTCCAAAAATTATGCCATTTATAAAGGAGCTCTGGAATAATATATCTAGCTCCTGCAAAAATTGGCATAAGGTATTAAATTGATTTAGTATTTTATTAAATCAGAACTAATGTCAGAAAATTAGAAAACAAAAAAAATAAAAGAAGGAGAAGCTTACCTGGGGCTCCCCCCTGTGCAGCCCAGCAGCAAGTCGGCCCAGCCAGCAGGCGGCCCAGCCCGCCCCCTCCTCTGTCGTCTTCGTCCTCGACAGAGGGAGGGGAGCGTGCCCGGCGCGCGCGCGCGCCACCGCGCCACGCCACCTCCCTCCCTGCCTGCCTGCCTCTCCCCTCGTCGTTCTGGATGGACCGGACGACGCCACGCGACGCCCCGCACCTCTCTCCCACTCTCTCATTCCTCCCCCTCCCCTGGTTCTCTCTCTCCCGACCGCCCAAACGCGCCCGTCGCCGCCGCTCCCCGTAGTCGTAGCCACCGCGCCCCTCGAGAGCATCTGAGCAGTCCACGAGCTCCGCCACGTCGCCGGCTACCTCCTCGTCGAGCCACGCACCTCCGGACGGCCTCCATCGCCGCCATCGCCATCGTCTTCCTCCTCGGGCTCCGCCGTCCGCCGCCGTCGATTCGCCGTCACCAGGTCTCCCCCGACCCCGCTGTCCTGCTCTGCGTGATCGCCGTGAGCATCTCCCTGTTTCCCCTCTCTTCTCCCCCTCGTTCCCGTGTCGTAGCCGTCGCTACCACCACGGCCGAAGCCTCTCGCCGCCGTCCATGTCGCCGTCGCCGTCTCGGCCCGCCTCCGCCCAAACCGAGCCTTCCATTGCGCTCCCAGTGCCACGAGGGTGCCGCCGAGCCCCTCAGGTGGCCTCCCCGTGCCCCGCAGCCCGTTCCTGCTCGAAGCCAAGCTCCGGCCGCCACCGCGAGTTTTGCTCCGGCGAGCTCCGGCCTCCCCCGCTACTTCCACATGCCCTACCAGATGCGCGAGAGCCCGGGCTACGCCCCGGTGCTCTCCGACGCCGCCCCCGTGGTCTGTTTCGCGGACGCCGCCGCGTCCAGAGGTCGCCGCCGACGACCTCGCCGGCCTGACGAGTGGGCCCCGTCGGCAGGTGATTAGCTTAGTGCTAATCACCGTTAACTAACCCCCCCTGACACTGACAGTGGGCCCCAGCGCCACTAACTTTTAATTAGAACTAAATTAACCCCTGTTTAACCCCCTGTCACTGACGTGTGGGCCCCACACGTCAGGTTTGACCCGGACCAGCCCAGTTGACCGCTAACGTCGTGCTGACGTCATGCTGGCGCAATATATAATTTCTGGATTTAAATTAAATCAGGAAATTCCAGAAATTGATTTAAACTTCAAAAATTCATATCAATTCAACGGTAGCTCAGATTAAAATAATTTATATATGAAAAATTATCAGAAAAATGCAATCTTTCCATCTGTACTAGTTTCATGCATGAAAAACCAACTTATACATGCTGTATATGAGAAAGCACATTATGGCATATATAGGAGCTTATCCTGGAGATGCATTTGAACCTTTGGTTCAAATGGACTTCAAACCAAATGATTTCTAGTTGCATTAGCTCAAACAACATCACATCTTCATGCCATGTTCATGCATCATATTGTTGCATATGTTTGTGTATTGATTGCCGGCACCGTTCCTTCTCGATAGGTCTTGCTCCGGAGTCCGTTCCAGAGTACCTGTTTGTGAAGCAGTGCCTCCTCTGTTGATTTACCAGGCAAGCAAACCCCCTTGTTCATTTCGATGCAATCCTACTCTCTCGCTCCTGCTCTCAGTTATTGCATTAGGACAACAGCGATTCATCTACTACTTTGTGCTGCGGTAGTTGAACCCATTCCTCTGCATGACCTGTCATTGCCACAGTAAATAGTTGAAACCCACTAGCATGTGTAGGAGTTGATTGAAGCCACTGATGTGTTCCTACCATGTTATGCCTGCTATTGCTTAGAGTTGTGTCAGGTCTGATTCATTGGGAATGAATTGGAGTGTTACGATATGTTCTGGTGCTGAGAGTTAAGTGTGTGAACACGTTTTGGTAAAGGTAGCGGTGAGAGGCCATGTAGGAGTACATGGTGGGTTGTCTCACTGGATCCGTCCTTAAGCACTGAGTTCTATGTATGTTGTCCAATGACTCGATACTACCACACATTGGGCTCCGAGCGCTCCAAGCCCTCTCGACTTATTAACCAACTTGATCTCTGTCCAGGAGTCGCAACTAGTTTCTGGTGTTTGTAGGTAGTGTTAGTAGTCTACCAAGTGGCACCCGGCCAGGTGGGCTTGGGACAGACTAGGCACAAGTGGCACGGTGTACCAAGCGTAGATCCATCCGGCGAGGTGGGCTTGGGAACCCTGCACACATCGTTTGGGGCCGTGAGTGAAACCCCGGCCGGATCTCCTTGCGGATGGAACCCGAATAGGCGATAAACCTGGATTAGAGTCTTGTGTGGTTAGTCAGGTCGTGGCCGACACCCTCGCCAGGCTTCCGCTTGAAGGTTGCCGAGATACATGACGTGTACATGGCGGTAAGTGGCGAGAGCGTATGTGAAGAAGTACACCCCTGCAGGGTTAACATGATCTATTCGAATAGCCGGGTCCGCGGTTATGGACTTCTTGGATGCTTACATGGTACATAGACAACTTGAAGTGGATACTCTAAAATACTCAAGACAAGTGTGAGTGCTATGGATGGCCTTCTCGTAGGGAGACGGGGATGAATCCATAGTAGTGTATTGTATGGTGATTAGTGGACTCGTGTACGTTGTCTCACCTCTAGAGTTTCTGGTAGTCGTAGAACAGGTTAGCCACAGAGTCAAATATGGCTTGCTGCAACTAAACCCCACATTACCCTCTTGATACAAATGCATGTATGATAGGATCTGATGTAAGTCTTGCTGAGTACCTTTGTACTCATGTTGCTTTATTTATGTTTTTGCAGCGGAGACTTCGGTCTTACTAGTGTTCTCGTGGACTTCGACTAGTAGCTAGTACCTCAGCTACGATCTTGGTCGGACGTTGTAGATAGTCAGGCTTTCAGCCTTTTTCATTTATAGATGTCTGTACTCAGACATGTAATGCTTCCGTTTGTTGCCTGATTGCTCTGACTGTTGGGTCATGAGACCCCTGCTTGTAATAATGCTATGATGGCTCTTCTGAGCCTTTATCTATATGATTGTTGAGTTATGCTGTGATGCCATGTTGTACAGCACATACTTGCATGTTATGCGTACGTGTAATGTGTATTGCTATGTGTGGGATCTGGCTATCTAGTTGTTTATTCTTAGTAGCCTCTCTTACCGGGAAATGTCTCCTAGTGCTTCCACTGAGCCCTGGTAGCTTGCTACTGCTCCGGAACACTTAGGCAGGCCGGCATGTGTCCTTCTTCGATCCTGTGTCTGTCCCTTCGGGGAAATGTCACGCGATGAATACCGGAGTCCTGCTAGCCCGCAACAGCCTGGTTCACCGGAGTCCTGTTAGCCCAGTGCTACAGCCTGGATTCACTCGTTGATGACCGACACGTTCGATGCTGGGTCATGGATGCCTGTCCCTGTAAGTTAGTGCCACTTTGGGTTTACGACTAGCCATGTCAGCCCGGGCTCTTTATCATATGGATGCTAGCGACACCATCATATACGTGTGCCAAAATGCGCAAACGGTCCCGGGCAAAGGTAAGACGACACCCGTGGGGATACCGTGCGTGAGGCCGCAAAGTGATATGAGGTGTTACATGCTAGATCGATGTGGCATTGAGTCGGGGTCCTGACAGCGCTGGTATCAGAGCCTGACTGCCTGTAGGATTACCAAGCCAAACCGGTCGAAGTTGAGTATAGAAAATCTTTAGTTATGTAAGGGAATTGATTGTGGGTTGGAACGTAAGGCTCTTTTTACTCCTTATACCTCATGACCTTCTGATCTGAGTCGTCCTATCTTTCCGACGGGGTTAAGGAACTAGGTTTTCTCTTCCGTCTATCAGGATCACGTGTTACTACTCCGTAGTCCCATAGGATTGGTTGATCAGAGTCATACCCCAGTTTTCGAGTATTTCCGGTGTAGTCTGTTTAGCATGATCTCAGAACCTTGAGTAATGCTGATGAGTATGTTATTACCCCATTCTAGTAGGATGTCTCATTCTGAGCATTTTACTGCCGTTATGCTGCCGGAATTTTCCTAAGGAGTTCGAGTGATATTAATTCCTTGTCCTACATTCTACAGTCTATAGTTAATGTTGATTGCATCCCTGGGTTTCGTTTCGCAGGATGTCATCAAGTTCTTTTATTCGTAGCCAGAACCATGGAGATGGTAGGGATGAGGATCCTCCCGACCAGCCTTCGTTGGCAGAGTTCATGCTAGATATGGAGAGGAACAAGCGTGAGTCTAACCGCTTGTTGGCACGTATCGAGGAGAACACCGCACATCAGTTCAAAGGATCTGTGACCATTCATGACTTTATCCGCTTGCACCCACCCACCTTTCATCATTCCATTGAGCCACTCGATGCAGATGACTGGCTCCGTAGCATCACCCATAAGCTGCGTTCCGCGAACGTAGCTGAAGATGACAAGGTCACTTATGCCACATATCACCTGGAAGGTCCTGCTAGTCTTTGGTGGCAGAACTATGAGGCTATGCTTCCAGCTGGCCAGATTCCCACCTGGAGGGATTTCGTTGAGGCTTTTCGCGAGCATCACATTCCTGAAGCCCTCATCGATCGCAAGAGAGAAGAGTTCTGTAGTTTCACCCAGGGTAAGATGGCTGTTGATGCCTATAGTAGAGAGTTTGAGAACCTCGCCCGTTATGCCACAGAAGAGGTGTCCACGGACGCCAAGAAGCAGGCTAGGTTCCGGAAGGGTCTCAACCCCAAGTTGCGTCGTGATCTCCACCTGCATCATTGTGATACATTCCAAGCCCTTGTGAACAAGGCCATTAATGCAGAGACAACTCAACTCACTTACGAGGAGTCTCGTAAGCACACTCGTGCTTTGGGATCTTCCTCCGGTTCTAGCTCTCAGAAGCGCCGGATTTGGGTTCCAAACTCCGCTCTTCCACCCAAATATGTACCGAGGCCATCTTATGTGGCACCTCATCAAGTTCAGCAGTATGCTCCACCCAGGCCTATTGGTGGACCGCCTTCTAATACAGGTCCACATCCTACCTCCAAGATTTGTTACAGGTGCGGAGAGCCAGGCCACATTGCCCGTATTTGCACTCAGACCAGAGTTGCTCCACCCCAGCCCGAGAAGTCTATTGGCCATGGTAAGACATCACGCAAGATGATCAGTGCCAAGTCAGCTCCCACTGAACATGGACGTGTGCATCACGTCTCAGCTAAAGCCGCTCATGATGATCCAGATGTCGTTCTTGGTACACTCCTTGTCAACTGTCATCCGGCATCGGTTTTGTTCGATACTGGAGCGTCTCATTCCTTCATTTCTGAAAGCTATGCCCGCTTGCACGACATGTCATTTTGTGATATGCCCTCCCCACTACTTATTCAAACTCCTGGATCCAAATGGCAAACTTCTAGGATAAGTTATGGCAATGAAATCCTTGTGGACAGACTTGTATTCCTTGCTTCCTTGATATCTCTCAAGTCTTCGGATATTAACATCATCTTGGGTATGGACTAGATGACAGCTCATCATGCCAAGATTGATTGTTTCACCAGGTCTGTTCAGCTCACACACCCATCTGGCAAGATAGTCACTGTCTCCACTAGAGTTGCAAAGCGTCAGCTCTATTCCCTTAATGCCAGCCCTCTTCCAGACCTTGAAGATATCCCAGTAGTCCGTGACTTTCCGGATGTCTTTCCAGAGGAACTGCCAGGTGTTCCCCCTGACAGAGATGTAGAGTTCGTCATAGATCTTATCCCAGGAACTGCTCCAATCTCTAGGAGACCCTACAAGATGGCACCCTTAGAACTAGCCGAGCTTAAGAAACAACTTGATGAGTCCTTGCAAAAGGGTTTCATCCGTCCTAGCTCTTCTCCTTGGGCTTGCCCCGTCCTCTTCGTCAAGAAGAAGGATGGTACGGATCGGATGGTTGTAGATTATCGCCCCGTTAATTTGGTTACGATAAAGAACAAGTATCTGCTCCCCAGGATCAACGACCTGTATGATCAGCTCGCTGGATCCTCAGTCTTCTCCAAGATGGATTTGAGGTTAGGATACCACCAAATTAAGATCAGGAACGGGGACATTCCCAAGACAGCCTTTGTTACTCGTTATGGTCAGTACGAGTACACAGTCATGTCCTTTGGCCTAACCAACGCCCCAGCCACATTCTCCCGCTTGATGAACTCGATCTTCATGGAGTACTTAGATAAGTTCGTCGGGGTTTACCTCGATGATATTCTTATCTACTCGAAGAACGAGGAAGAGCATGCCGAACATCTTAGACTTGTGTTAGAAAAACTCAGAGAGCACCGCCTTTATGCCAAGTTCTCCAAGTGTGAATTTTGGTTGCCAGAAGTGACCTACTTAGGCCACGTAATCTCTGGTAAGGGCATTGCTGTCAATCCCGAGAGAGTTCAAGCCGTTCTCGATTGGACTCCACCTGAGACCGTTAAACAAGTTAGGAGCTTCCTTGGTCTAGCCAGCTATTGTCGCCGCTTTGTTGAAAACTTCTCCAAAGTAGCCAAACCCCTCACGGAACTTCTCAAGAAAGATAAAAAGTTCGAGTGGTCCCCACAGTGTGAGTACAGTTTTCAGGAACTGAAAAGACGCCTGACTTCTGCTCCCATACTTGTGCCACCGGATTTCACTAAAGACTTTATTATCTACTGCGATGCCTCACGACAGGGACTAGGTTGCATTCTTATGCAGGATCGTCATGTGATTGCCTATGCATCTCGACAGTTGCATCCACATGAGGATAATTATCCTACACATGATCTAGAGCTTGCAGCCGTAGTCTATGCACTCAAGACCTGGCGACATTACCTTCTTGGTAAACGTTGCGAGATCTACACCGATCACCAGAGTCTCAAGTATATCTTCACCCAACCAGACCTAAACCTTAGGCAAAGACGTTGGTTGGAGTTGATCACAGATTATGATTTAGGGATTACCTACACCCCAGGCAAAGCCAATGTCATGGCTGATGCTCTAAGCGGTAAATCCTATTGCAACAATCTCATGTTGCAGCAAGGCCAACCACTTCTCCATGAGGAATTCTGTAAGCTTAATCTTCACATTGCTCCTCACGGATTCCTTTCTACCCTGGTGGCGAAACCTGATCTTAAGGATCAGATTATCGCAGCTCAAAAGCAAGACACAGGAATTTCCCGGATCAAGAGAAACATTAAGAAGGGAGTTGGTGGACGTTTCACTATGGATGATCGTGGTGTTGTTTTCTTTGAGAATCGCTTGGTGGTTCCCAAGAATCAACATCTTCGACAACTGATTCTTAAGGAGGCGCATGAATCTCCTCTCACGATTCATCCCGGTAGTACTAAGATGTATCAGGACCTACGCCAGAGGTTCTGGTGGACTAGGATGAAGAGAGAAATCGCTCAGTTTATTGCTAACTGTGACGTTTGTCGTCGCGTTAAGGCAGAGCATCAAAGACCTGCTGGCACCCTTCAACCTCTAGCTATTCCTGAATGGAAATGGGATAAAGTTGGTATGGACTTCATCACCGGTTTTCCTAGGACCAAAAGAGGGAATAACGCTATCTTCGTAGTCGTTGATCGTCTTTCCAAAGTGGCTCACTTCCTTCCTGTTCGAGAGAGTATCACTGCTAGTCAGCTTGCTGACTTATACATTTCTCGAATAGTGTCACTTCATGGTGTTCCACTAGAGATCAATTCAGACCGTGGCAGTCTTTTCACTTCTCATTTCTGGGAGAGTTTCCAAACTGCCATGGGAACCCATCTTTCCTTCAGTACCGCTTTCCACCCTCAGTCGAGTGGTCAGGTGGAACGGGTCAATCAAATTCTCGAAGACATGCTTAGAGCTTGCGTTATCTCATTCGGTATGGATTGGGAGAAATGTCTTCCTTTTGCCGAGTTTGCTTACAACAATAGCTATCAATCCAGCCTCAAGAAAGCTCCTTTTGAGGTTCTCTATGGACGAAGATGTCGAACACCTTTGAACTGGTCAGAAACCGGTGAAAGACAATTCTTCAGACCGGATATGATCCAGGAGGCAGAAGAGCAAGTTCGCATCATTCGTGAGAATTTGAAAACAGCCCAGTCTCGTCAAAAGAGTCAGTATGATCGTCATCATAAGGATATGACTTATGAAGTTGGCGAAAGAGCTTACCTTCGGGTTACTCCCATAAAGGGTACCCATCGTTTCGGTATCAAGGGCAAGTTGGCTCCTCGTTACATTGGTCCTTTTCGTATTCTCGCTAAACGAGGAGAGGTTGCCTACCAGTTGGAACTACCCCCACATCTTTCTCGAGTTCATGATGTCTTCCACGTCTCTCAACTCAGGCGTTGCTTCTCGGATCCCATCCGCGGAGTGGACCATGAAACGCTTGATCTCCAAGATAACCTCACATACCGAGAGTACCCGGTTCGCATTCTTGATCAAGCAGAGCGTGTTACCCGACGTCAGAACATCAAGTTTCTCAAAGTTCAATGGTCTCATCATTCCGAGAGAGAAGCTACTTGGGAGCGAGAAGATCGTCTTCGACTAGAGTACCCCGCTTTCTTTCCGTCAACCCTTGAATCTCGGGACGAGATTTTTTCAAGTGGGGGCGAGTTGTCACATCCCTAGTCTGGTATGACTTAGACTAGCTAGCCATTTGTGCATCATATTTAAATTTCATTTAAATTTGAAATGAGGATTGGTGGAACCCTCAGAATCATTTTTGAAAATGACCCAAATAAAAATTTCTCCAAAAGGGTCCAAGAAAATGCTCATGTTGCCCTCTGAAAATATTGGACAGAGATAAAAATCAAACCAATATTTTTAGGAGCTCATGGATATTTATTTTGGCCATTTGGATTAATTCGATAAATATTTGCATTGGAAATATATTGCTATATATATGAAATATGGTCCAAAAATTATGCCATTTATAAAGGAGCTCTGGAATAATATATCTAGCTCCTGCAAAAATTGGCATAAGGTATTAAATTGATTTAGTATTTTATTAAATCAAAACTAATGTCAGAAAATTAGAAAACAAAAAAAATAAAAGAAGGAGAAGCTTACCTGGGGCTCCCCCCTGTGCAGCCCAGCAGCAAGCCGGCCCAGCCAGCAGGCGGCCCAGCCCGCCCCCTCCTCTGTCGTCTTCGTCCTCGACAGAGGGAGGGGAGCGTGCCCGGCGCGCGCGCGCGCCACCGCGCAACGCCACCTCCCTCCCTGCCTGCCTGCCTCTCCCCTCGTCGTTCTGGATGGACCGGACGACGCCACGCGACGCCCCGCACCTCTCTCCCACTCTCTCATTCCTCCCCCTCCCCTGGTTCTCTCTCTCCCGACCGCCCGAACGCGCCCGTCGCCGCCGCTCGCCGTAGTCGTAGCCACCGCGCCCCTCGAGAGCATCTGAGCAGTCCACGAGCTCCGCCACGTCGCCGGCTACCTCCTCGTCGAGCCACGCACCTCCGGACGGCCTCCATCGCCGCCATCGCCATCGTCTTCCTCCTCGGGCTCCGCCGTCCGCCGCCGTCGATTCGTCGTCCCTAGGTCTCCCCCGACCCCGCTGTCCTGCTCTGCGTGATCGCCGTGAGCATCTCCCTGTTTCCCCTCTCTTCTCCCCCTCGTTCCCGTGTCGTAGCCGTCGCTACCACCACGGCCGAAGCCTCTCGCCGCCGTCCATGTCGCCGTCGCCGTCTCGGCCCGCCTCCGCCCAAACCGAGCCTTCCATTGCGCTCCCAGTGCCACGAGAGTGCCGCCGAGCCCCTCAGGTGGCCTCCCCGTGCCCCGCAGCCCGTTCCCGCTCGAAGCCGAGCTCCGGCCGCCACCGCGAGTTTTGCTCCGACGAGCTCCGGCCTCCCCCGCTACTTCCACCTGCCCTACCAGATGCGCGAGAGCCCGGGCTACGCCCCGGTGCTCTCCGACGCCGCCCCCGTGGTCTGTTTCGCGGACGCCGCCGCATCCAGAGGTCGCCGCCGACGACCTCGCCGGCCTGACGAGTGGGCCCCGTCGGCAGGTGATTAGCTTAGTGCTAATCACCGTTAACTAACCCCCCCTGACACTGACAGTGGGCCCCAGCGCCACTAACTTTTAATTAGAACTAAATTAACCCCTGTTTAACCCCCTGTCACTGACGTGTGGGCCCCACACGTCAGGTTTGACCCGGACCAGCCCAGTTGACCGCTGACGTCGTGCTGACGTCATGCTGGCGCAATATATAATTTCTGGATTTAAATTAAATCAGGAAATTCCAGAAATTGATTTAAACTTCAAAAATTCATATCAATTCAACGGTAGCTCAGATTAAAATAATTTATATATGAAAAATTATCAGAAAAATGCAATCTTTCCATCTGTACTAGTTTCATGCATGAAAAACCAACTTATACATGCTGTATATGAGAAAACACATTATGGCATATATAGGAGCTTATCCTGGAGATGCATTTGAACCTTTGGTTCAAATGGACTTCAAACCAAATGATTTCTAGTTGCATTAGCTCAAACAACATCACATCTTCATGCCATGTTCATGCATCATATTGTTGCATATGTTTGTGTATTGATTGTCGGCACCGTTCCTTCTCGATAGGTCTTGCTCCGGAGTCCGTTCTAGAGTACCTGTCTGTGTAGCAGTGCCTCTGTTGATTTACCAGGCAAGCAAACCCCCTTGTTCATTTCGATACAATCCTACTCTCTCGCTCCTGCTCTCAGTTATTGCATTAGGACAACAGTGATTCATCTGCTACTTTGTGCTGCGGTAGTTGAACCCATTCCTCTGCATGACCTGTCATTGCCACAGTAAATAGTTGAAACCCACTAGCATGTGTAGGAGTTGATTGAAGCCACTGATGTGTTCCTACCATGCTATGCCTGCTATTGCTTAGAGTTGTGTCAGGTCTGATTCATTGGGAATGAATTGGAGTGTTACGATATGTTCTGGTGCTGAGAGTTAAGTGTGTGAACACGTTTTGGTAAAGGTAGCGGTGAGAGGCCATGTAGGAGTACATGGTGGGTTGTCTCACTGGATCCGTCCTTAAGCACTGAGTTCTATGTATGTTGTCCAATGACTCGATACTACCACACATTGGGCTCCGGGCGCTCCAAGCCCTCTCGACTTATTAACCAACTTGATCTCTGTCCAGGAGTCGCAACTAGTTTCTGGTGTTTGTAGGTAGTGTTAGTAGTCTACCAAGTGGCACCCGGCCAGGTGGGCTTGGGACAGACTAGGCACAAGTGGCACGGTGTACCAAGCGTAGATCCATCCGGCGAGGTGGGCTTGGGAACCCTGCACACATCGTTTGGGGCCATGAGTGAAACCCCGGCCGGATCTCCTTGCGGATGGAACCCGAATAGGCGATAAACCTGGATTAGAGTCTTGTGTGGTTAGTCAGGTCGTGGCCGACACCCTCGCCAGGCTTCCGCTTGAAGGTTGCCGAGATACATGACGTGTACATGGCGGTAAGTGGCGAGAGCGTGTGTGAAGAAGTACACCCCTGCAGGGTTAACATGATCTATTCGAATAGCCGGGTCCGTGGTTATGGACTTCTTGGATGCTTACATGGTACATAGACAACTTGAAGTGGATACTCTAAAATACTCAAGACAAGTGTGAGTGCTATAGATGGCCTTCTCGTAGGGAGACGGGGATGAATCCATAGTAGTGTATTGTATGGTGATTAGTGGACTCGTGTATGTTGTCTCACCTCCAGAGTTTCTGGTAGTCGTAGAATAGGTTAGCCACAGAGTCAAATCTGGCTTGCTGCAACTAAACCCCACATTACCCTCTTGATACAAATGCATGTATGATAGGATCTGATGTAAGTCTTGCTGAGTACCTTTGTACTCATGTTGCTTTATTTATGTTTTTGCAGCGGAGACTTCGGTCTTACTAGTGTTCTCGTGGACTTCGACTAGTAGCTAGTACCTCAGCTACGATCTTGGTCGGACATTGTAGATAGTCAGGCTTTCAGCCTTTTTCATTTATAGATGTCTGTACTCAGACATGTAATGCTTCCGTTTGTTGCCTGATTGCTCTGACTGTTGGGTCATGAGACCCCTGCTTGTAATAATGCTATGATGGCTCTTCTGATCCTTTATCTATATGATTGTTGAGTTATGCTGTGATGCCATGTTGTACAGCACATACTTGCATGTTATGCGTACGTGTAATGTGTATTGCTATGTGTGGGATCTGGCTATCTAGTTGTTTATTCTTAGTAGCCTCTCTTACCGGGAAATGTCTCCTAGTGCTTCCACTGAGCCCTAGTAGCTTGCTACTGCTCCGGAACACTTAGGCAGGCCGGCATGTGTCCTTCTTCGATCCTGTGTCTGTCCCTTCGGGGAAATGTCACGCGATGAATACCGGAGTCCTGCTAGCCCGCTACAGCCCGGTTCACCGGAGTCCTGTTAGCCCAGTGCTACAGCCTGGATTCACTCGTTGATGACCGACACGTTCGATGCTGGGTCATGGATGCCTGTCCCTGTAAGTTAGTGCCACTTTGGGTTTACGACTAGCCATGTCAGCCCGGGCTCTTTATCATATGGATGCTAGCGACATCATCATATACGTGTGCCAAAATGCGCAAACGGTCCCGGGCAAAGGTAAGACGACACCCGTGGGGATACCGTGCATGAGGCCGCAAAGTGATATGAGGTGTTACATGCTAGATCGATGTGGCATTGAGTCGGGGTCCTGACAGGCGGTCCTAGGGTTGGAGAATCTCGAGCGGGAGAGATATCGAGCGGAGTAAAAGTGAAGTGAGGAAGGGGAGGGGTATATATAGCTGCGGTGAAAAACTGTTCGCCTGAAGAAATTGGACGAACGTGCCTGATACGTCTCCAACGTATCTATAATTTTTGATTGCTCCATGCTATTATATTATCTGTTTTGGATGTTAATGGGATTTATTTTACACTTTTATATCATTTTTGGGACTAACCTATTAACCGGAGGCCCAACCCAAATTGCTGTTTTTTTGCCTATTTCAGTGTTTCGCAGAAAAGGAATATCAAACGAACTCCAAACGGAATGAAACCTTCGGGAACGTGATTTTCTCAACAAACGTGATCCAGGAGTCTTGGAGTGGGAGCCAAGAAACAATCGAGGAGGCCACGAGGCAGGGGGCGCGCCTACCCCCCTTGGGCACCCCCTCCACCCTCGTGGGCCCCTTGTTGCTCCACCGACCTACTTCTTCCTCCTATATAAGTCCACGTACCCCGCAACATCCAGGAGCACCACGAAAACCTAATTCCACCGTCGCAACCTTCTGTACCCGAGAGATCCCATCTTGGGGCCTTTTCCGGAGCTCCGCCGGAGGGGGCATTGATTACGGAGGGCCTCTACATAAACTCCATGGCCTCTCCGGTGATGCGTGAGTAGTTTACTTTATACCTATGGGTCCATAGTTATTAGCTAGATGGCTTCTTCTCTCTCTTTGGATCTCAATACAAAGTTCTCCTCGATTCTCTTCGAGATCTATTCGATGTAATCTTCTTTTGCGATGTGTTTGTCAAGATCCGATGAATTGTGGGTTTATGATCCAGATTATCTATGGACAATATTTGATTCTTCTCTGAATTCTTTTATGTATGATTGGTTTATCTTTGCAAGTCTCTTCGAATTATCAGTTTGGTTTGGCCTACTAGATTGATCTTTCTTGCAATGGAAGAAGTGCTTAGCTTTGGGTTCAATCTTGCGGTGCTCGACCTCAGTGACAGTAGGGGAAACGACACGTATTGTATTGTTGCCATCGAGGATAAAAAGATGGGTTTTATATCATATTGGATGAGCTTATCCCTCTACATCATGTCATCTTACTTAAAGCATTACTCTGTTCTTATGAACTTAATACTCTAGATACATGCTAGATAGCGGTCGATGTGTGGAGTAATAGTAGTAGATGCAGAATCGTTCCGGTCTACTTGTCGCGGACGTGATGCCTATATACACGATCATACCTAGATATTCTCATAACTATGCTCAATTCTATCAATTGCTCGACAGTAATTCGTTTACCCACCGTAATACTTATGCTCTTGAGAGAAGCCACTAGTGAAACCTATGGCCCCTGGGTCTATTTTCCATCATATTAATCTTCCATCAACAAGCTATTTTTGTCGTCATTTATATTTGCATTATTTACTTTTACTCTTTATCACAAAAATACCAAAAATATTATCTTATCATATCTATCAGATCTCACTCTCGTAAGTGACCGTGAAGGGATTGACAACCCCTTTATCGTGTTGGTTGCGAGGTTCTTATTTTTTGTGTAGGTGCATGGGACTTGAGCATGGTCTCCTACTGGATTGATACCTTGGTTCTCAAAAACTGAGGGAAATACTTACGCTGCTCTACTGCATCACCCTTTCCTCTTCAAGGGAAAACCAACACAGTGCTCAAGAGGTAGCAAGAAGGATTTTCGGCGCCGTTGCCGGGGAGGCTGCACCAAGTCAAGTCAAGATTTGATCTCCCGTCAACGAGCCATTTCTAGCGCCATTGCCGGGGAGATCTACGCACAAGTCAAGACATACCAAGTACCCATCACAAACTCTTATCCCTCACATTACATTATTTGCCATTTGCCTCTCGTTTTCCTCTCCCCCACTTCACCCTTGCCATTTTATTCGCCCTCTCTTTTCCATTCGTCGCTTTCTTGCTTGCCTTGACGTTATGGCTAGTCCCTTATCTTCTCCGTTGTCTCCCGAGAATGAAGTCCTTAATTTTAAGCAAAGGGAGAGAGAAAATGTAAAAGACGCTTGGTATAGAATTTGCAATGCTCAAAATAGATCTACCAGGAAGCAATCTACTTCCGTTCTTCTCCGCAATTTTTATGTAGGCGCTACTCCTTGGTACAGATATATTCTTGATGCCACTACCGGAGGGAATTTCTTGGGTAATCATACTTTTGATTCTGATAATGGTATGATAGATTTGTTTGGCTCATCACCCCTTTTGGTTAATGGAACTATGTTAACTTTGGAACATGTGATGCAAAGACTTGAAATTATTGAAAATAAAGTTGCTACTATAGAGTTGATCGAGAATTTGGATAAAAAGATGCACAACCAAATTACCCAATATGGATCTAAGGTGGGAGTTACTCTGAAAAGTATTAAGGAAAAAGATCCCATAGTTAATGAAAAAATAGATCAAGATTCTACTAGAATCGATAAACTTGAGGGAATTATCACCAACTTGGGGTCCGCTTTTTCTTCCGTTAAAAATACTCCAAATCCCCCTACCAAAATTGCCAAGCTTGTTTATTATGCTCCTAAAAATAAGGGTGAATCCTCTAGTAAGGAAACGGCAGATTTAAAATCAATAAGTGTTCATCCCAATCTTTTTGCTATCATTAAGGAACCGTGTGCTAGAAATGATTTTATTGATTTTGTTCCTAGGAGTTTGATAATTAATAGAAAGAAAGAAACTCCTAGGGGTTCTAGGTGTCTTATTGAAGAATTGCCCACCAAAGATGGCAATACTTAGATCTATCCTTTATGCCTAGCTAGGGGCGTTAAACGATAGCGCTTGTTGGGAGGCAACCCAATTTTATTTATTCCTTGGTTTTTTTCTCCTGTTTAGTAATAAATAAATTATCTAGCCTCTGTTTTTATTGTGTTTTTTGTGTTTAATTAGTTTTTGAGCCAAGTAAAACCGTTGGAAAGACTTGGGAAAAGTCTTTTTAATCTTGCTGTAAAAAACAGAAACTTTAGTGCTAACAAGAATTGCTGAAATTTTTATTTGGAAAGTGATATTTAGTTAATTCTTTTTTCAGATGATTAACAGATAAATTGCTCACGTCCAGCAATTTATTTTAGAATTTTTGGGGTTCCAGAAATTGCGTTAGCTACAGATTACTACAGACTGTTCTGTTTTTGACAGATTCTGCTTTTCATGTGTTGTTTGCTTATTTTGATGAATCTATGGCTAGTAATTGAGTTTATAAACCATAGATAAGTCGGAATACAGTAGGTATAACACCAATATAAATCAAGAATGAGTTCATTACAGTACCATGAAGTGGTGTTTTGTTTTCTTTCGCTAACGGAGCTCACGAGATTTTCTATTTTCAGTTTTGTGTTGTGAAGTTTTGAAGTTTTGGGTAAAGATTTGATGGATTATGGAACAAGGAGTGGAAAGAGCCTAAGGTTGGGGATGCCCATTGCACCCCAAGATAATATAAGGACACCAAAAAGCCAAAGCTTGGGGATGCCGCGGAAGGCATCCCCTCTTTCGTCTTCGTCTATCGGTAACTTTACTTGGAGCTATATTTTTATTCACCACTTGATATGTGTTTTTCTTGGAGCGTCTTGTATGATTTGAGTCTTTGATTCTTAGTTTACCACAATCATACTTTCTGCACACACCTTTTGAGAGAGACTCATGTGATTTGAAATTTATTAGAATATTCTATGTGCTTCACTTATATCTTTTGAGCAATATCGTTTTTGCTCTAGTGCTTCACTTATATCTTTTAGAGCACGGTGGTGGTTTTATTTTATAGAAATAATTGTTCTCTCATGCTTCACTTATATTATTTTTAGAGTCCTTTAGAAAAACATGGAAATTTTCTTTTAGGAATAATATAAAAACTTTCATAGAAGTGCAATGAATATTATGAGAAGTTTGATACTTGATAATTGTTTTGAGATATAGAGATGGTGATATTAGAGTAGTGCTAGTTGAGTAGTTGTGAACTTGAGAAATACTTGTGTTGAAGTTTGTGATTCCCATAGCATGCACATATGGTGAACCGTTATGTAATGAAGTCGGAGCATGATTTATTTATTGATTGTCTTCCTTATGAGTGGTGGTCGGGGACGAGCGATGGTGTAACACCCTTGATGCGGCTATATCTTCCACGTGTCGGAGCACGACTTAGAGGCATAACCGCATTGAAGGCAATTTTGCAAGAGAGGTAATCTTCACACAACCCATGTAATGAATAAGGAAAGGGATACATAGTTGGCTTACAATCGCCACTTCACACAATACATGAATATAACATTACATCATCCAGATACAATCAAGGTCCGACTATGGAACCAAAATAAAAGAAGACTACCCCTAATGCTACAGATCCCCGATCGTCCCAACTGGGCTCCACTACTGATCAACTGGAAACGGAACAACATAACGAACACGATCTTCATCGAGCTCCTCCTTGAGCTCGGTTGCGTCACCTGCACGATATCATCGGAACCTGCATGCTGGTTTTGGAAGTATCTGTGAGTCACGGGGACTCAACAATCTCACACCCTCACGATCAAGACTATTTAAGCTTATAGGTAGGGAAAAGGTATGAGGTGGAGCTGCAGCAAGCACTAGCATATATGGTGGCTAACATACGCAAAATAGAGCGAGAAGAGAAGGCAAAGCGCGGTCGAAAATCTATGATCAAGAAGTGATCCTAGACTACTTACGTCAAGCATAACTCCAACAGCGTGTTCACTTCCCGGACTCCACCGGAAAGAGACCATCACGGTTACACACGCGGTTGATGCTTT
Source organism: Triticum dicoccoides (assembly GCF_002162155.2). Lineage (NCBI taxonomy): Eukaryota > Viridiplantae > Streptophyta > Magnoliopsida > Poales > Poaceae > Triticum > Triticum dicoccoides. Next base: position 57,167,819 of record NC_041382.1, read on the forward strand.
TTAATTAAGTTAAGTGTCAAGTTTTCTATAACCGGACATTAACAAATTCCCATCTGCCCATAACCGTGGGCACGGCTTTCGAAAGTTCAAATCCCTACAGGGGTGTCCCAACTTAGCCCATCACAAGCTCTCACGGTCAACGAAGGATATTCCTTCTCCCAGGAAGACCCGATCAGGCTCGGAATCCCAGTTACAAGACATTTCGACAATGGTAAAACAAGACCAGCAAAGCCACCCAGATGTGCCGACAAATCCCGATAGGAGCTGCACATATCTCGTTCTCAGGGCACACCGAATGAGCGCTCTGTACAGCTAAAACCAAACCTCGAGTTTCCCCGAGGGGGCGCTGCAAAGGACTCTAGTTTGGACCAACACTCAGAGGAGCATTGGCCCGGGGGGGTTAAAATAAAGATGTCCCTTGGGTTGGCCGACCCAAGGGAAAGAAAAGGCTAGGTGGCAAATGGTAAAACCAATGTTGGGTCTTGCTGGAGGAGTTTTATTCAAGGCGAACTGTCAAGGGGTTCCCATTATAACCCAACCGTGTAAGGAACGCAAAATCAAGGAACATAACACCGTTATGACGGAAACTAGGGCGGCAAGAGTGGAACAAAGCACTAGGCATAAGGCCGAGCCTTCCACCCTTTATCAAGTATATAGATGCATTAATTGAATAAGAGATATTGTGATATCCCAACAAATATCCATGTTCCAACATGGAACAAACTCCAATCTTCACCTGCAACTAACAACGCTATAAGAGGGGCTGAGCAAAGCGGTAATATAGCCAAACAACGGTTTGCTAGGACAAGGTGGGTTAGAGGCTTGGCTTAGCAATATGAGAGGCATGATAAGCAAGTGGTAGGTATCCTGGCATAGGCATAGCAAAAGAGCGAGCAACTAGCAAGCAAAGATAGAAGTGATTTCGAGGGTATGGTCATCTTGCCTGCAAAGTTCTCCGAGAAGACGAAAGCTTGATCCTCATAAACGTACTCAACGGGATCCTCGAACACGAACTCGTCTCCCGGCTCTACCCAAAGCAAGAACACAAGCAAAGGGAGACACAATCAACCACGTGCAATGCACAAGCAACATGATGCAAAACATGGCATGTTACGCGGGATGTGATATGCAAATCATCTGCATGATTCGGAAGGGAAAGATTGAATCAGGCCTCAACTTTGAAAACCAAGAGTGCCACTGGAAATATGAGTTTATTTCGGTCGAAAACGATATAAAGATCACCGGAATCGGATGCACGGTTTGGAAATGACAAGTAAAACAAATATGGCACCGATCTGCGATTAATAGCACGAGGTCATCTAAATGCATCAAGAACAACATGCTACAGCACTCTAACATGACAACAAAATACATGGAAGGGATCCACTCAAGATGCTTGACAAAAGATGAACACTGAGCTATGGCTAATTCACTAAATAGCAGGTTCAAACAAGCATGGCAAAAGTGCAAAAGATAACAGGTTTCAGACTTAGTTAAATTAACATGTCAGGAATTTAACATCAGAAAGCAATGTTTAGAGCACGATAACAACATGCTACAGGAACATATCATGGCAAAGCAAGGCTTGGCATGAAGCTACTCAAAGCATACAACAAAAGTCCCTTACTGACCATAAGCCAAAAGGGATCAGAAAATACAATGGCAACCATGTGAACATAGCAATTATCGTTAACAGATTCAGACTTAGCAGAAAACTGGAACATGGCAAAACAGATATTAAGTAGGCATGTTTACGAGCTCGATGCACTCACCACAAGGCATTGCATGACAAACTAAGCATACACCCAGCAAGTAGACATGGCATAGAAGCTAAACATGGCAAGAACAACAATATAGCATGCATGGATCAACTACAACAACCTCGGCAAAAATGCTTAACTCGTAAACATTCTGCCAGGAACATTTTATAGCAAAAGTAGAGCTCGATTGACTCAAGCTAGGGTGCTCCATAAATGCAAACAAAGACATGGATGGATAGAGCACCACAATATCTACAAAACATCCTTACTGATCATGCTCAAAAGAGACATGGATCACTCAGTAGCAACATGAATACATGGCATAAAAATAACAACAGACAAGGACTTAGTGAAATTCTAAGTCCCTGAAATCAGCAACATTAAGTAAGCTACTTTGCATGCTTGTGCTAGTCACCATAGATATCACAAAAATACATGGCATACACCCTGTAAAGATGGCATGGAAAACTTCAAATCACCTGTAGAGCTCAAGATCATAGCATGCACACAATAATCATCGCAAAAATGAGAAATGTCCAATTGCTGATAAGGATCTGAAACTAACATCACATAGCCCTCTTCCAACAGCATTTAGGACATCAAGATGAGCTCGAATGAACATGATGCAATGAGATGAAATGGAGTACTCGTCGAGACAAACATTTCGATATGCTACACACACAAATTGGAGCAATGATGATGAAGTTATGATGCGTTGAAACATGCCAAAAATTACGGGGAATTAGGGTTAGAGTCAACAGAGGAGGATCTAGATATGGATCGGCATTGTAGAAACTCGCGGCCCGAGGATCGCGGGACTTGGTCAACACGGTGGCCGAAGCGGGAGTAGCTCGCCGGCGAGGAGGGTCATCGAGGAGGCGGCTCCGGTGGCCGGAGTAAGCGAGGCGACGGCGAGGAAGGACGGCGTCGGGGCGGAGCTTGCACCGGCGATGTGGTGGCGGGAGATGGCGGCGGTCGGGGCCGGCGAGCTCACGCGCGGCGGCGGCGCAGCTCCGGCGGAGGAAGAGGCGAGCGGCGCGGCACTGGATCCGGCTGGCGCAGGCGCGGGCACCCTCCGCGGGTGGCGGCGGCGACGGTTGGGCCCCGTGGGCCCGATCCGGGTCGCGCGGGCCGCCGGCGGGGCTGAGGAGAGAGAGAGCGGTGCTGGTGAGGTGGCAGCGCCGGATTGGTCCTTCGCGGCGACGCGGACATGTCCGGGCGTGGTGGAGGTTTTGTCCGGTGGCGCGAGGAAGAGGAAGGCTAGGGTTAGACCGCGAATTTTGGAGGGGATCACATATTTATAGGTAGAGGGATCTAGGAGAGTCCAAATGAGGTGCGGTTTTCGGCCACGCGACCGTGATTGAATGGCCAAGAGGATGGAGGAGGTTTAGGTGGGTTTTGGATCACTTTAGAGAGGTATTGGGCTGCAACACACACGAGGCCTTTTCGGTCCCTCGGTTAACCGTTGGAGTATCAAACGAAGTCCAAATGGCACGAAACTTGACAGACGATCTACCGGTAGTAAACCAAGGCCGCTTGGCAAGTCTCGGTCCAATCCGAAAATGTTTAACATCCGCACACGAAAAGAGGTAAAAGGGGACACCGGACGACATAGGAGCGCCGGATTGCAAAACGGACAACGGGGAAAATGCTCGGATGCATGAGACGAACATGTATGCAAATGCGATGCACATGATGACATGATATGAAATGCATGACACGCAAGCAAAATACAAGGCAACAACAGCGAATAACTGGAAGACACCTGGCACATCGCACTCGGGGGCGTCACAGATGGTCTTTTCCTACCAATCTATCCCCCTAGGAGCATGCGCGTAATACTTTGCTTCGATAACTAATAGATTTTTGCAACAAGTATGTGAGTTCTCTATGACTAATGTTGAGTCCATGGATTATACGCACTCTCACCTTTCCACCATTGCTAGCCTCTCTAGTACCGCGCAACTTTCGCCGGTACCATAAACCCACCATATACCTTCCTCAAAACAGACACCATATCTACCTATTATGGCATTTCCATAGCCATTCCGAGATATATTGCCATGCAACTTTCCACCGTTCCATTATTATGACACGCTTCATCATTGTCGTATTGCTTGCATGATCATGTAGTTGAAATCATATTTGTGGCAAAGCCACCGTTCATAATTTTTTCATACATGCCACTCATGAATCATTGCACATCCCGGTACACCACCGGAGGCATTCACATAGAGTCATATTTTGTTCTAAGTATTGAGTTGTAATTCTTGAGTTGTAAGTAAATAAAAGTGTGATGATCATCATTATTAGAGCATTGTTCCAGTGAGGAAAGGATGATGGAGACTATGATTCCCCCACAAGTCGGGATGAGACTCCGGACGAAAAAAAAGAAGAGAAAAGAGGCCAAAAGAAAAAAGGCCCAAATAAAAAAATATGAGAGAAAAAGGGAGAAGGGACAATGTTACTATCCTTTTACCACACTTGTGCTTCAAAGTAGCACCAAGATCTTCATGATAGAGAGTCTCCTATGTTGTCACTTTCATATACTGGTGGGAATTTTACATTGTAGAACTTGGCTTGTATATTCCAATGATGGGCTTCCTCAAAAATGCCCTAGGTCTTCGTGAGAAAGCAAGTTGGATGCACACCCACTTAGTTTCTTTTGTTGAGCTTTCATACACTTATAGCTCGAGTGCATCCATTGCATGGCAATACCTACTCACTCACATTGATATCTATTGATGGGCATCTCCATAGCCCGTTGATACGCCTAGTTGATGTGAGACTATCTTCTCCTTTTTGTCTTCTCCACAACCACCGTTCTATTCCACATATAGTGCTATGTCCATGGCTCACGCTCATATATTGCGTGAAGATTGAAAAAGTTTGAGAACATCAAAAGTATGAAACAATTGCTTGGCTTGTCATCGGGGTTTTGCAAGATTTAAATATTTTGTGTGGTGAAGATAGAGCATAGCCAGACTATATGATTTTGTAGGGATAACTTTCTTTGGCTATGTTATTTTGAGAAGACATAATTGCTTAGTTAGTATACATGAAGTATCATTATTTTTATATCAATATTAAACTTTTATCTTGAATCTTTCACATCTGAACATTCATGCCACAATAAAGAAAAATTACATTGAGAAATATGTTAGAAAGCATTCCACATCAAAAATTCTTTTTTTTATCATTTACCTACTCGAGGACGAGCAGAAATTAAGCTTGGGGATGCTTGATACTTCTCCAACGTATCTATAATTTTTGATTGCTCCATGCTATTATATTATCTGTTTTGGATGTTAATGTGCTTTATTTCACACTTTTATATCATTTTTGGGACAAACCTATTAACCGAAGGCCCGACCCAAATTGCTGTTTTTTTGCCTATGTCAGTGTTTCGCAGAAAAGGAATATCAAAAAAAGTCCAAACGGAATGAAACCTTCGGGAACGTGATTTTCTCAACAAACGTGATCCAGGAGACTTGGAGTGGGAGCCAAGAAACAAATCGAGGAGGCCACGAGGCAGGGGGGCGCGCCTACCCCCCTGGGCACACCCTCCACCCTCGTGGGCCCCTCATTGTGCCACCTACCTACTTCTTCCTCCTATATAAGTCCACGTACCCCGCAACATCCAGGAGCACCACGAAAACCTAATTCCACCGCTGCAACCTTCTGTACCCGACAGATCCCATCTTGGGGCCTTTTCCGGAGCTCCGCTGGAGGGGGCATTGATCAGGGAGGGCCTCTACATCAACTCCATGGCCTCTCCGGTGATGTGTGAGTAGTTTACTTCAGACCTACGGGTCCATAGTTATTAGCTAGATGGCTTCTTCTCTCTCTTTGAATCTCAATACAAAGTTCTCCTCGATTCTCTTGGAGATCTATTTGATGTAATCTTCTTTTGCGGTGTGTTTGTCGAGATCCGATTAATTGTGGGTTTATGATCCAGATTATCTATGAACAATATTTGATTCTTCTCTGAATTCTTTTATGTATGATTGGTTTATCTTTGCAAGTCTTTTCGAATTATCAGTTTGGTTTGGCCTACTAGATTGATCTTTCTTGCAATGGGAGAAGTGCTTAGCTTTGGGTTCGATCTTGCGGTGCTCGATCCCAGTGACAGTAGGGGACACGACACGTATTGTATTTTTTCCATCGAGGATAAAAAGATGGGGTTTATATCATATTTCATGAGTTTCTACCTCTACATCATGTCATCTTACTTAAAGCATTACTCTGTTCTTATGAACTTAATACTCTAGATGCATGCTGGATAGCGGTCGATGTGTGGAGTAATATTAGTAGATGCACAATTGTTTCGGTCTACTTGTCGCGGACGTGATGCCTATATACACGATCATACCTAGATATTCTCATAACTATGCTCAATTCTATCAATTGCCCGGCAGTAATTCGTTTACCCACCGTAATACTTATGCTCTTGAGAGAAGCCACTAGTGAAACCTATGGCCCCTAGGTCTATTTTCCATCATATTAATCTTCCATCAACAAGCTATTTCTGTCGTCTTTTATCTTTGGATTATTTACTTTTATTCTTTATCACAAAAAGATTATCTTATCATATCTATCATATCTCACTCTCGTAAGTGACCGTGAAGGGATTGACAACCACTTTATCGCGTTGGTTGCGAGGTTCTTATTTGTTTGTGTATGTGCGTGGGACTCAAGCGTGGTCTCCTACTGGATTGATACCTTGGTTCTCAAAAACTAAGGGAAATACTTACGCTGCTTTACTACATCACCCTTTCCTCTTCAGGGGAAAACCAACGCAGTGCTCAAGAGGTAGCAAGAAGGATTTCTGGCGCCGTTGCCGGGGAGGCTGCACGAACTCAAGTCAAGATTTGATCTCCCGTCAATGAGCCATTTCTGGCGCCGTTGCCGGGGAGATCTATGCACAAGTCAATACATACCAAGTACACATCACAAACTCTTATCCCTCGCATTACATTATTTGCCATTTGCCTCTCGTTTTCCTCTCCCCCACTTCACCCTTGCCATTTTATTTGCCCTCTCTTTTCCGTTCGTCGCTTTCTTGCTTGCCTTGACGTTATGGCTAGTCCCTTATCTTCTCCGTTGTCTCCCGAGAATGAAGTTCTTAATTTTAAGAAAAGGGAGGGATAAAATCTAAAAGACGCTTGGTATAGAATTTGCAATGCTCAAAATAGATCTACCAGGAAGCAATCTACTTTCGTTCTTCTCCGCAATTTTTATGTAGACGCTACTCCTTGGTACAGATATATTCTTGATACCATTACCGGAGGGAATTTCTTGGGTAGCCATACTTTTGATTCTTATGATGGTATGATAGATTTGTTTAGCTCACCACCCCTTTTGGTTAATGGAACTATGTTAACTTTGGAACATGTGATGCAAAGGCTTGAAATTATGGAAAATAAAGTTGCTACTGTAGAGTTGATTGAGAATTTAGATAAAAAGATCCACAACCAAATTACCCATGGATCTAAGGTGGGAGTTACTCTGAAAAGTATTAAGGAAAAAGAACCCATATTGTGTCTGAAAACTTTGTCGGGATGCTTTGGATCTTCAAAACCTGGGGGTTGAGCAACATATACTTCTTCCTCAAGCTTACCATTGAGTAATGCACTTTTCACATCCATTTGATATAGAGTGATATCATGATGGTTAGCATAAGCAAGTAATATGTGAATAGCCTCAAGTCTAGCAACAGGTGCAAAAGTTTCATCGAAATCAATTCCTTCAGCCTGTGTGTAGCCTTGAGCTACAAGTCGTGCCTTATTCCTTGCCACAAGGCCATTTTCATCTTGCTTGTTGCGGTAGATCCACTTTGTGTCAATGATATTGTGCTTGTGAGGATCTGGATGTTTGACCAGTTCCCAGATGTTGTTGAGCTCGAACTGATGTAATTCTTCTTGCATAGCTTGAATCCACTCAGGATCCAGAAATGCTTCATCTACCTTAGTGGGCTCTGTGATAGAGACGAAAGAAAAGTGCCCACAAAAGTTAGACAAATGTGAAGCTTTTGAGCATGTGAGAGGACCTGGAATGTTGATGTCACTGATGATTTTCTCAATCTGCACTTCATTTGCAACGTGAGGATGAGCCAGTTGTCGTCGAGGAATTTGATCAGCATTTTCTTCAGCACCATTTTCTTCAGGTGGATCAGCTCGACGTTCTTCACGTTCTGGAATGAATTCTTCAGCAGATTCTTCGGTTGGAATGACATCCTCAGTAGCCTTGAACTTGATAGATTCCTCAGGTGCTAGTTCATCTATCATAGTAGGTAGGTGTTCTCTTTGCGAGCCATTAGTTTCATCGAACCGCACATCCACAGTTTCAACAACTTTGTGGTGAACGTTGTTGAAGACTCTGTAGGTGTGTGAGTCCTTTCCGTAACCAAGCATAAAACCCTCATGTGCTTTCGGTGCAAATTTAGAGTTGTGATGAGGATCTCTAATCGAACATTTAGCACCGAAGACTTTGAAATAACTCACGTTGGGTTTCTTGTCAGTGAGGAGTTCATATGCAGTCTTCTTGAAGAATTTGTGAAGATATACCCTGTTGATGATGTGGCACACAGTGTCAATTGCCTCAATCCAGAAACGACGAGGCGTCTTGTATTCATCAAGCATAGTGCGAGCCATCTCAACAAGAGTCCTGTTCTTGCGCTCCACGACGCCATTCTGCTGAGGAGTATAAGGAGCGGATAACTCATGACTAATACTAAGTTCATCAAGATAGTCATCAAGACCAGAGTTCTTGAACTCAGTTCCATTATCACTCTTGATGTGCTTGATCTTCACACCAAAGTTGGTTGAAGCCCTCGAGGAAAATCGTTTGAAGACTTCCTGCACTTCATGTTTGTAAGTGACAATATGCACCCATGTGTAACGAGAGTAATCATCAACAATAACAAAGCCATATTGATATGCATCATTTGTAACTGCAGAATAATGGTTAGGACCAACGATATCCATATGAAGCAATTCAAATGGTTGAGTGGTAGTCATGATTGTCTTCGCTGGATGTTTGGCCTTGGTCATCTTTCCAGCTTCACAGGCTCCACACAAGTGATCCTTGAGGAATTTGACATTCTCAATGCCAATGACATGCTTCTTCTTCGCTAGCGTGTGCAGATTCCTCATGCCTGCATGACCAAGACGTCGATGCCATAGCCAGCCTTCTGAAGCTTTTGCAAGTAGGCATACGGCTGGTTGTGGTCCTATAGAGAAATCAACAACATACAAGTCTCCTCTACTAAAGCCTTCGAAGACTTTGGAATTGACAGCTTCCATGATCACAACACAACGATACTTGTCAAAGACAACAACCATGTCAAGATCACAAAGCATTGAGACAGACATGAGGTTGTATCCTAAGGACTCGACAAGCACGACTTTGTCCATGTGTCGATCCTTTGAGATCGCAACCTTACCTAGACCCAATACCTGACTTTTGCCTTTGTCAGCGAAGATGATATGCTTCAGATGCAATGGATATAAGGGAGCATCCATCAATAGATTCTTGTCACCAGTCATGTGATTTGTACATCCACTATCGAGGACCCACTCATTGGCTTTGGGTTGATCATCCTACAGATGAATTAGTGCAGCTTACGAATTCATATACTTCATTAGTGAAGAATATGACATCAAATTCATCAGTTCAATTTCAGCAAGCAATAGAACAGATAAAGCAGTTTGAGGACGTGAGAAATGAAAGTTCATTTCTTCATGATTAGCCTGCTTCCTTTCAGGCATTTTCAGGTCTCCAACAAATTCTTCAAACGTTTAAGCATGTCTGGAGACCTGACCCTGCATAAGAGATTAGTTCTTTTTCTTCACCACCCACATCTAAAGGGGTGGCAAAGAGTTCATCACTCTGCGAGCTCCATACAAGAAAGGTGGCATAGAAGCCAGTCCATTTCGTTTCCCATAAGAGGAGTTAGGGTAAGCATATGAATAAGCAGAGAAATTCTTCGAGGATTCATGAACATAATGGTTAGAAGAATAATGCTCATATTCATAGCCCTTATCCCTTCCCTGCGAAACAGAGGTGTTAGCACGATGATGATCATATGAGGACTTTGATCCTTTTGAGGAATTTGATCCACGTGAGGAATTTTGTCCGTATGAGGACTTGGATCCATATGATGAATTTGGTCCATATGAAGAATTTGATCTGGGGTTCCTATTCTTCACTGGTGGTGTCATGATGACATTCACCTGAAGATTTTCAAGGCACCTTTTGGGCACCCAGATTTTCTTCATAGGAGAATCGTTCCTGCAGTTAGTGCCAACATATCTAGCAAACACTTCACCATTCTGATTTTTGAACAGTTTATAGTTGGAGTCAAATGACTCATCAGAAGAATGAGGAGATTCACATGTAAAGCCAGATAGATTAGATGGGTCTACTGGAGGTCCCTTTACGGCAACCCATGAGGTTTTGGGGTACTGCTCAGGCTTCCAATATGTTCCATCAGCATTGATTTTCCTCTCAAAGGCAATACCCTCTTTCCTAGGGTTCCTGTTGAGGATCTGCTTTTTAAGCATATCACACAGAGTCTGATGCCCTTTGAGGCTTTTGTACATGCCTGTCATGTACAATTCCTAAAGCCCTGCATCATCAGTGATACTAGCAATGTCCTCAGATGAGGAATTAGTGATAGCAGAGACAGTTGAAGAGTTTGTAACATTAGAAGCATTTGAACATTCAGGTGAAGAATTAGAAGATTGACGCTCAATGCACTTCAAGCATGGAGGAACAAATTCTTCCTGAGTAGCGCTGATTTGTTAAGCAAGTAATGAATCGCGCTCCTTTTGAAGATCTTCATAACTCACTCTTAGCTTTTCAAGATCTTGCTTTCTTTAAAGAAATTCATACGAAAGCTTCTCATGATCAGATAAGAGAGTGTTATGATCACTTTGAAGGGTGTCAAACTTAGACTGACTTTCAGCCAAAGCTTTTGACTGATCCATTTCTTCATCCAACATATCATCGCTCTTATTTAGCATCTATTGAACTTTTTCCAAAGATCTTTGTTGTTTAGTGGCAAGGGAAGCAAGTTTGACATAACTGGGTCCAAATTCATCTCCAGATTCATCATTACTGGACTCGGATAGGTAGCATTCAGTTACCTTAGCACCTTTTGCCATAAGGCATGGTGTAGAAGATGATGATTCTGGTTCGAATGTCATTGCTTTGAGAGATTCCTTGAAATCCTCAAACCAAGGATCATGACGGGTTCGATGACCATCATAGACCTCAGAGAGACGGTCCCAGATAAGCTTTGTGTGATCGAGATGCATGATGTTCCTGAACTGATTTTGAGACAGACAGGAGCAGATGATGTCCTTCGCCGTGAGGTTGAGAAGAGTGTACTTGCGAATGTCATCACCTTCCTCCATCTTGCATAGATCGGTAAGACCAATCTCAGTGATGGTCCACAGCTCGCTGTTCATTGCCATGAGACGCTTCTTCATCATGGCCTTCCACTTGGGGTACTCGTGACCGTCAAAGATGGGGCATGACACAGTCTTCATTCATGTGGTCGACATAACTAAAACTCCAGGTGGTTAAACCAAAATCACACAGAACAAGGGAGTACCTTGCTCTAATACCAATTGAAAGTGCGTTATATCGAATAGAGGGGGTGAATAGGCGATTTTTATGAATTATTCATTGAGGAATTTCAGGGTGAGGAAATTCCTAAGCGAAGAACTACTTGCAGCGGAATAAGTACTCAGATGTAAACATAACAGAACATAGGCATGGTCATCATGATGAAAAGAAGACAAGCGTAGAGTACAGAAAGTGTAAACACGGGATAAAAAAGGATGAAGACAAACAGACTGAAGAAATTGAACTAAGGAAATTGAGAAAGTCTTCAGTCAAAGTCTTCAAACAGATATGAACAAGCACACAACAACTGTAATGAGGAAATGAAAGAGATTAGGAAATAGAACCAGTAGGCTTGGTGAAGACAATGATTTGGTAGACCAGTTCCAACTATTGTGACAGTTGTACGTCTGGTTGGAGCGGCTAGGTATTTAAACCTGAGGACACACAGTCCTCACCGTATTCTCCTTGAGCTAAGGTCACACAGACCTCGCCCAAGCACTCGTGGTAAGTCTTCAGGTGACTTCCAAACCTTCACAAACTCGGTCACTCAGCGATCCACAATTTCCTCTTGGATGCTCTAGACCATGATGCCTAACCGTCTGGAAGATGCACAGTCTTCAAAGGTAACCAGCGTCGGATCTACGCAAGATCAACCTCTTCAGTGATGCTCAATCACTTTGGGTTTATAGGTGTTTGGGTTTGGGTTTTCCTCACTCGATGATTTTCGCTCAAAGTCCTTAGAGGATGGGATGCTCTCGAATGACAAGTGTCAGTTTCTCTCGGAGCAGCCAACCAGCTAGTGGTTGTAGGGGGAGGCTATTTATAGCCTAGGGAGCAGCCCGACATGATAAGACATAAATGCCCTTCAATTATATGACCGTTAGGTGGGTAGATATTTTGGGACAGCTGGCATGTAGCACAGCAGTGGTCAGAAATTTGAGTATCAAATTCCTCAGGGCTATCATGTTCCTCGGTGTGTAGGCAATCCGCACTAGCGAATTCCTAACTCCTCAGTCAGAACAAATTCCTCAGAGACCAGAAGAACTTCGTCTCTGTCACTTAAGAATATGACTGAACTGTACGAGATTTCCAATGGCTTCACTCGAAGGGATTGGTAGGTGTAGGATTTTGAGTTGAGCATCACATGGAAAAATTTCCTTTGTATTTCCTCGACCCCCTTTAACATTACGGTGTTTCCTATAACATAAGAAAGAGAAAAAGAAACTACGAAAACAAAAGTCTTCACGCTTCATGTTCCTCGAATGAATACCAAGTCTTCAGGGTCACACCAATTTCTTCACTTTCAAAGTCTTCAGAAAGTCTTCAGAAATCCAAAGTCTTCAGTCGAAGAACTTCATTTTTAGGGGTCGACTTTCTCTATGAATATCAAACTCCTCATAGACTTATAGACCTGTGTACACTCATAAACACATTAGTCCCGTAACCTATAAGTCTTCAATACACCAAAATCACTAAGGGGCACTAGATGCACTTACACTTAGATGATTAGAGGGATGTCTATCTAAGTGGGAGTTCTTAAGTAATATGATTAATTGAACTTTAATTTATCATGAACATAGTCCTGATAGTATTTGCATAACTATGTTGTAGATCAATAGCTCGCGATGTAGCTCCCTTATTTTATTTTATGATATGTTCCTAGAGAAAACTATGTTGAAAGATGTTAGTAGCAATGATGCGGACTTGGTCCGTAATCTGAGGATTATCCTCATTGCTGCACAGAAGAATTATGTCCTTGATGCACCGCTAGGTGACAGACCTATTGCAGGAGCAGATGCAGACGTTATAAACGTTTGACAAAGCTCGGTATGATAACTACTTGATAGTTTAGTGCACCATGCTTTACGGCTTAGAACCAGGACTTCAAAAATGTTTTGAACGCCACGGAGCATATAAGAAGTTCCAAGAGTTGAAATTGGTACCCATGCCCATGTCAAGAGCTATGAGACCTCTGACAATACTTTGCCTACAAGATGGAGGAGAATAGCTCAACCAGTGAGCATGTGCTCAGATTGTCTAGGTACTACAATCACTTGAATCAAGTGGATGTTAATCTTCCAGATAAGATAGTGATTGACAGAATTCTCTAGTCACTATCACAAAGTTACTAGAACTTCGTGATGAACTATAATATGCAAGGGATAATGGAAATGATTCCCAAGCTCTTCGCGATGCTGAAATCGGCGAAGGTAGAAATCAAGAAAAAGCATCAAGTGTTGATGGTCGACAAGACCACTAGTTTCAAGTTGAGGGCAAGGGAAAGAAAGGGAACTTCAAAAAGAATGGCAAGCAAATTGTCACTCCCGTGAAGAAGCCCAAAGCTAAAGACCTAAGCCTAAAACTGAGTGCTTCTACTGCAAATGGGAATAGTCACTAGAAGCGGAACTACCCCAAATAATTGGCGGATAAGAAGGATGGAAAAGTGAACAAAAGTATATTTGATATACATGTTATTGATGTGTACTTTACTAGTGTTTATAGCAACCCCTCGGTATTTGATACTGGTTCAGTTGCTAAGAGTAGTAACTCAAAACAGGAGTTGCAAAATAAACAGAGACTAGTTAAGGGCGAGGTGATGATGTGTGTTGGAAGTGATTCCAAGGTTGATGAGATCACCATCGCACACTCCCTTTACCTTCGGGATTAGTGTTGAACCTAAAATAAATGTTATTTGTTGTTTGTGTTGAGCATGAATATGATTGGATCATGTTTATTGCAATACGGTTATTCATTTAAGTCAAAGAATAATTGTTGTTCTATTTACATGAATAAAACCTTCTATGGTCATACACTCAATATAAATGGTTTCTTGAATCTCGATAATAGTGATACACATATTCATAATATTGAAGCCAAAAGATGCAAAGTTAATAATGATAGTGCAACTTATTTGTGGCACTGCCGTTTAGGTCATATTGGTGTAAAGCGCATGAAGAAACTCCATGTTGATGGGCTTTTGGAATCACTTGATTATGAATCACTTGATGCTTGCGAACCATGCCTCATGGGAAAGATGACTAAGACTCCGTTCTCCGGAATAATGGAGAGAGCAACTGACTAATTGGAAATAATACATACTAATGTATGCGGTCCGATGAGTGTTGAGGCTCGCAGCGGGTATCGTTATTTTCTGACCTTCACAGATGATTTGAGCAGATATAGGTATATCTACTTGATGAAACATAAGTCTGAAACATTTGAAAAGTTCAAAGAATTTCAGAGTGAAGTAGAAAATCATCGTAACAAGAAAATAAAGTTTTTACGATCTGATTGTGGAGGAGAATATTTGAGTTACGAGTTTGGTCTACATTTGAAACAATGCGGAATAGTTTCGCAACTCACGCCACTCAGAACACCACAGCGTAATCGTGTGTCTGAACGTCGTAATCGTACTTTACTAGATATGGTGCGATCTATGATGTCTCTTACTGATTTATCGCTATCGTTTTGGGGTTATGCATTAGAGACAGCTACATTCATGTTAAATAGGGCACCGTCTAATCCGTTGAGACGACACCGTATGAACTATGGTTTGGCTAGAAATCCAAGTTGTCGTTTCTTAAAGTTTGGGGTTGTGATGCTTATGTGAAAAAGTTTCAACCTGATAAGCTCGAACCCAAATCGGAGAAATGTGTCTTCATAGAATACCCAAAAGAAAATGTTAGGTACACCTTCTATCACAGATCTGAAGGCAAGATCTTTGTTTCTAAGAATGGATTCTTTCTAGAAAAGAAGTTTCTCTCGAAAGAAGTGAGTGGGAGGAAAGTATAACTTGATGAGGTAAATGTACCTGCTCTCGAATTGGAAAGTAGTTTGATACGTCTCCATCGTATCTACTTTTCCAAACACTTTTGCCCTTGTTTTGGACTCTGACTTGCATGATTTGAATGGAACTAACTTGGACTGACGATGTTTTCAGCAGAATTGCCATGGTGCTATTTATGTGCAGAAACAAAAGTTCTCGGAATGACCTGAAACTCCACGGGGCGTCTTTTTGGAAATAATAAAAAATACTGGCAAAAGATTAAGACCAGGGGCCCACACCCTAGCCACGTGGGTGGGGGCGCGCCTGCCCCCCTGGGCACGCCCCCCTACCTCATGGCCCCCCTGGAGCTCCTCCGACCTCAACTACAACTCTATATATTCACTTTCGGGGAGAAAAAATGAAGGAGAAGCATTCATCGCGTTTTACGATATGGAGCCGCCGCCAAGCCCTAAAACCTCTCGGGAGGGCTGATCTGGAGTCCGTTCGGGGCTCTGGAGAGGGGAATACGTCGCTGTCGTCATCATCAACCATCCTCCATCACCAATTTCATGATGCTCACCGTCGTGCGTGAGTAATTCCATCGTAGGCTTGCTGGACGGTGATGGGTTGGATGAGATTTATCATGTAATCGAGTTAGTTTTGTTAGGGTTTGATCCCTAGTATCCACTATGTTCTGAGATTGATGTTGCTATGACTTTGCTATGCTTAATGCTTGTCACCAGGGCCCGAGTGCCATGATTTCAGATCTGAACCTATTATGTTTTCATCAATATATGAGTGTTCTTGATCCTATCTTGCAAGTATGTAGTCACCTATTATGTGTTATGACCCGTTAACCCTGAAGTGACAATAATCGGGATACTTACCGGTGATGACCGTAGTTTGAGGAGTTCATGTATTCACTATGTGTTAATGCTTTGGTCCGGTACTCTATTAAAAGGAGGCATTAATATCCCTTAGTTTCCGCTAGGACCCCGCTGCCACGGGAGGGTAGGACAAAAGATGTCATGCAAGTTCTTTTCCATAAGCACGTATGACTATATTCGCAATACATGCCTACATTACATTGATGAATTGGAGCTAGTTCTGTGTCACCCTAGGTTATGACTGTTACATGATGAACCACCTCCGGGATAATTCTCTATCACCGATCCATTGCGTACGAGCTTTCCATATATTATTCTTCGCTTATTTACTTTTCCATTGCTATTGTTACAATCACTACAAAATACCAAAAACACTACTTTTGCTACCGTTACCTTTTGCTACCGTTACCACTACTATCATATTACTTTGCTACTAAACACTTTGCTGCAGATATTAAGTTTCCAGGTGTGGTTGAATTGACAACTCAGCTGCTAATACTTGAGAATATTCTTTGGCTCCCCTTGTGTCGAATCAATAAATTTGGGTTGAATACTCTACCCTCGAAAACTATTGCGATCCCCTATACTTGTGGGTTATCATAGTTCATCACAGAAATCAGTTCGAGTGATTCCTACACCAATTAGTGAGGAAGCTAATGATGATGATCATAAAACTTCAGATCAAGTTACTACCGAACCTCATAGGTCAACCAGAGTAAGGTCCGCACCAAAGTGGTACGGTAATCCTATTCTGGAAATCATGTTACTAGACCATGACGAACCTACAAACTATGAGGAGGCGATGATGAGCCCAGATTCCGATAAATGGCTTGAGGCCATGAAATCTGAGATAGGATCCATGTATGAGAACAAAGTGTGGACTTTGGTGGACTTGCCTGATGATCGGCAAGCCATAGAGAATAAATGGATCTTCAAGAGGAAGACGGGCGATAATAGTAGTGTTACTATCGACAAAGCTCAAATTGTGAAAAAAATATTTTCGACAAGTTCAAGGTGTTGAATACGATGAGATTTTCTCACTCATATCGATGCTTAAGTCTGTCCGAATCATGTTAGCAATTGCCGCATTTTATGAAATCTGGCAAATGGATGTCAAAACTACATTCCTTAATGGATTTATTAAAGAAGAGTTGTATATGATGCAACTAGAAGGTTTTATCAATCCAAAGGATGCTAACAAAGTGTGCAAGCTCCAGCGATCCATTTATGGACTGGTGCAAGCATCTCGGAGTTGGAATAAACGCTTTGATAGTTTGATCAATGCATATGGTTTTATGCAGACTTTTGGAGAAGCCTGTATTTACAAGAAAGTGAGTGGGAGCACTACAGCCTTTCAGATAAATATATGTGAATGACATATTGTTGATCGGAAATGATGTAGAATTTTCTGGAAAGCATAAAGGAGTATTTGAAAGGAGTTTTTCAAAGAAATACCTCGATGAAGCTGCTTACGTATTGAGCATCAAGATCTATAGAGATAGATCCAGACGCTTGATAAGTTTTTTCAATGAGTACATACCTTGACAAATTTTTGAAGTAGTTCAAAATGGAATAGTCAAAGAAGGAGTTCCTGCCGATATTGTAAGGTGTGAAGTTGAGTAAGACTCAAAGCCCGACCACGGCAGAAGATAGGAAGTGAATGAAAGTCATTCCCTATGTCTCAGCCATAGGTTCTATAAAGTATGCCATATTGTGTACCAGACCTATTGTATACCCCGCACCATGTTTAGCAAGGGAGTACAATAGTGATCTAGGAGTAGATCACTGGACATCGGTCAAAATTATCCTTAGTGGAATAAGGATATGTTTCTTGATTATGGAGGTGACAAAAGGTTCGTCGTAAAGGGTTACGTTGATGCAAGTTTTGACACTGATCCAGATGACTCTAAGTCTCAATCTGGATACATATTGAAAGTGGGAGCAATTAGCTAGAGTAGCTCCGTGCAGAGCATTGTTGACATAGAAATTTGCAAAATACATACGGATCTGAATATGGCAGACCTGTTAACTAAACCTCTCTCACAAGCAAAACATGATCACACCTTAGTACTCTTTTGGTGTTAATCACATAGCGATGTGAACTAGATTATTGACTCTCTTAAACCCTTTGGGTGTTAGTCACATGGCGATGTGGACTAATCACATAAAGATGTGAACTATTGGTGTTAAATCACATGACGATGTGAACTAGATTATTGACTCTAGTGCAAGTGGGAGACTGAAGGAAATATGCCCTAGAGGCAATAATAATGTTGTTATTTATATTTCCTTATATCATGATAAATGTTTATTATTCATGCTACAATTGTATTAACTAGAAACTTAGTACATGTGTGAATACATAGACAAAACAAAGTGTCCCTAGTATGCCTCTACTTGACTAGCTCGTTAATCAAAGATGGTTATGTTTCTTGACCATGGACATGTGTTGTCATTTGATGAACGGGATCACATCATTAGAGAATGATGTGATGGACAAGACCCATTCCATTAGCTTAGCACTTGATCGTTTAGTTTGTTGTTATTGCTTTCTTCATAACTTATACATGTTCCTATGACTATGAGATTATGCAACTCCCAGATACCGGAGGAACACTTTCTGTGCTACCAAACGTCACAACGTAACCGGGTGGTTATAAAGGTGCTCTACAGGTGTCTCCGATGGTACTTGTTGAGTTGGCATAGATCGAGATTAGGATTTGTCACTCCGATTGTCGGAGAGGTATCTCTTGGCCCTCTCGGTAATGCACATTACTATAAGCCTTGCAAGCAATGTGACTAATGAGTTAGTTGCAAGATGATGCATTATGGAACGAGTAAAGAGACTTGCCGGTAACGAGATTGAACTAGGTATTGAGATACCGATGATCGAATCTTGGGCAAGTAATATACCGATGACAAAGGGAACAACGTATGTTGTTATGCGGTTTGACCGATAAAGATCTTCGTAGAATATGTAGGAACCAATATGAGCATCCAGGTTCCGCTATTGGTTATTGACCGGAGATGAGTCTCGGTCATGTCTACATAGTTCTCGAACCCGTAGGGTCCACACGCTTAACGTTCGGTGACGATCGATATTATGAGTTTATGTGTTTTGATGTACCAAAGGTAGTTCGGAGTCTCAGATGAGATCAGGGACATGACTAGGAGTCTCGAAATGGTCGAGACGTAAAGATCGATATATTGGACGACTATATTCGGACATCGGAAAGCTTCCGAGTGATTCGGGTATTTTTCGGAGTACTGGAGAGTTACGGGAATTCGTATTGGGGCTTAATGGGTCATACGAGAAAGGAGAAAAAGGCCTCAAGGGTGGCTGCGCCCCTTCCCCATGGACTGGTCCGAATTGGATTAGGGAAAGGGGACGCGCCCTTCCTTCCTTCTCCTTCTCCCTTCCCCTTTTCCTATTCCATGTGGGAGGTTGAATCCATCCTTATGAGGGCCAGCCTCCTCCTCCCTCCATCCTTTATATACATGGCCAGGGGGCACCCCATGAACACACAAGTTGATCATTGGTCCCTTAGTCGTGTGCGGTTCCCCCTCCACCATATTCCACCTCGGTCATATCGTCGTAGTGCTTAGGCGAAGCCCTACGCCGGTAGCTTCATCATCACCATCATCACGTCGTCGTGCTGACGAAGCTCTCCCTCGACACTTTGCTGGATCATGAGTTCGTGGGACGTCACCGAGCTGAATGTGTGCAGATCGCAGAGGTGCCATGCGTTCGGTACTTGGATCGGTTGGATCATGAAGACGTTCGACTACATCAACCGCGTTGTCATAACGCTTCCGCTTATGGTCTACGAGGGTACGTAGACAACACTCTCCCCTCTCGTTGCTATGCATCACCATGATCTTGCATGTGCGTAGGAATTTTTTTGAAATTACTACGTTCCCCAACATGGTCAACATGCTTTTGATTTCTAAAATGCTTCAAGGATTGATGCTCACTATATACAATGAACTCTTTAGGTAGCAAATAAACTTCCCAAGTTTTCAAGGCTCTAAAAATGGCATACAATTCTTGCTGATAGGTGCTCCATTTCTGTCTAGCTTCACTCAATTTCTCACTAAAGAAAGCAATGGTTTCTTTTCTTGAGATAGAGCAGCTCCAATGCCTGCTCCACTTGCATCACACTCCAACTCAAAATTCTTGTTGAAATCAGGTAGCACCAAGACAGGAGCTTGTGATAGTTTTTGTTTAATCTCATTGAAACTAGCTTCAGCTGCTTCTGTCCAATGAAACTTTCCTTTCTTCAAACACTCGGTAAATGGTGCCATGATAGTGCTGAAATTCTTCACAAATCGCCTATAGAAAGTTGAAGGCCATGAAAACTTCTTACCTCGGAAATGGTCTTCGAAGTTGGCCATTCTCAGATTGCTTCAACCTTAGAATCATCAACACGAATACCGTCACATGTTGTGTCGAATCCTAGGAAAAGAAGTTGTGTTTGCAGGAAAACACATTTCTTCAAGTTAACGTAGAGCTCATTTTCTCTTAGTACTTCTAGCACCTTCCGAATGTGATCAAAGTGTTCATGCTCATCCTTGCTATAGATCAAGATGTCATCGAAATAGACAACAACAAAGTGGGATAAGAAGGGTCGAAGGACTTGATTCATTAAGCACATAAAGGTACTTAGTGCATTTGAGAGTCCAAATGTCATGACTAGCCATTCGAACAACCCTTCCTTTGTCTTGAAGACGGTTTTCCATTCATCCCCGGGCCTGATACGGATTTGATGATATCACTTCTTAAATCTAGCTTTGCGAACACTCTTGCTCCACTAAGCTGATCCAACATATCATCCAGACGAGGAATCGGGAATCTACACCTTACGGTGATCTTGTTAATGGCTCGACTGTTCGTACACATGCACCAAGATCCATCTTTATTTGGCGCGAGTAGGGCCGGTACAGCACATGGGCTAATACTTTCTCGAATGTGCCCCTTTTGTAGAAATTCCTCCACTTTCTCCTTTAATATATCATGCCCCTTTGGGCTCATTCGATAGTGTGGAAGATTAGGAAGACTTGCTCCCGAAGTTAAGTCAATTCTATGTTGAATTCCTCTCATCGGTAGCATGCCTTGTGGCTCTCCAAGTATGTTTTGAAATTCTGCCAATAAACCATGCACCCTTGCTGGAATTTCAGTAGTCGAGTGCTCTTCTCCTTTTACAACAAGTGCAGCACACAAATCTACCTCCTTCAAGTCTTCCATAAACTCATGAGAGGAATGGGAGATAGTTAACATAGTTTTACCCTCCTCGTTAGAGGTATTACCTTCAGTTTTGTTTGGTAACATAATGATCTTTATCTTGTTCCAAATGAAAAAGTAAGAATTTTCCTTGCCCTTTTGTGTAGTATCCACATCAAATTGCCAAGGTCTCCCAAGAAAAACATGGCTAGCGTCCATATCAACTATGCCACACAACACATTTGAGCGATAATGCTTGCCCAAAGAAAGTGGCAGGTTGAATTGTTTGGTGATCCTCATATTCACTCCTTTCTTGATCCACCCAATAGTGTAGGGGTTTGGATGATCATGAGTATCAAGCTTTAAATGGTTCACCAACTTCTGGGAGATAAGATTCTCGCGACTACAACTGTCAATCACTAATTTGCATACCTTGCCATTCACTATGCACTTGCTCTCAAATATTTTCTTTCGTTGTGTATCGTCAGGTTGTGATGTGGAACATAGGAGACGTTGAATCACACAAACCACCTCTTCACCTTCTTATTGACAAACCTCTTGTCCATCTATATCTTCAGATTCGTATTCTTCCTCATCACCTTCACTATCATGGATAGTTGTGTTAACAAATTTCCTTAGTGGGAAACCACTGGATATGTGTCCTCTTCACCACATTTATAGCATTTTGGGCCTTCCTTGCACTTACCCTTACCTCTAGTTTGCTTCTAGATGGGTTGTTTTGCCTTTGGTGGAGTGGTCTTTTCTTTCACTCTCTTAGGCTGACTCCTAGACGAGCCTTCGGCATGAGGATATGGAGGATATGGAGCCTTAGTTGCCTTTCTTGTCCTCACAAACCTCTCGGCCTTTAAGGCTAGAGCTTGTGCTTGATCAATGGACCAGATTTGTTGCATCATCAGTCGATCTTGAGTAGCATCGTTGAGACCATTGATGTACCTTGCAACTTGTTGATCTTCAGTTTCAGCAAGGTTGCACCTCACTTTTAGCCTTAGAAACTCCTCCGTGTAATCTAAAACAGTCATATTTCCTTGAGCACAATTTTGAAATTGGGTAAATAGGATATGGTCATAATAAGTGGGCAAAAATCTCCCTTTCAAGAGACTTTTCATTTGCCGCCAAGTTCTCACACGAGGTTCTCCTCTCAGCCTGTGCTCTTCTTGAACGCGATGCCACCATGCACCGGCTCCTCCTTTTAGCTTGTATGCGACCAAAAGAACTCTATGATCTTTCCGAAATCTCCATGACCTCAAAGAAAGTATCCACTTCATATAACCAATCTAGGCACCCTTCAATATCAACATTTCCATTAGAAGTTGGGATCTCAACTTTCACCTTGTATGTATCTCTTGCATATGTAGGGTTGGGTACTCTCCGATATGCATAGAGATCTGGTTCTTCAATGGCATCATCATATTCTTTACCTTTAGAAGCTTCAATATAAATTGGCCCTCTTGAAGCACGTTGAACAACATGTTGTTGTGGCGGTCTTGCTCCTAGATTACCTCTCCTTCTTCTTTGATGAACATCTTCTTCTTCTTTAGATGCATCTCCTTCATTGGTAGCAGGGGGACACCCTTTCTTATCATCTCAACCAGCTGGTCAAATCTCCGACTAAGATCTTCACGCGGCTCTTTGATTTGTTGTTCTGTAGCACCCATCCTCTTCTCCAATTGCTTCATTGCTTGTTGCAACTTGCTCTCGAAGAGGACAACAAGAACTAGTATGGGTCAACGAGGATCTGATACCACCTGAAGCGACACAAAGGCTGTGGAGGAGCAACCCCACCTTGTTGCTACAATGTGTACAACACAAGTGTTGAAGGAACAACTTCAACGTGTTGCGCTAGATATCGCTCTAGAGGTGAATGTAGGCCGATATGGCAGCAAGAGTTCAATGCAAAACTCCTAGAGCACAAGATCTACTTCAAGATCTTAGATAAGAACAACAAGTTCTATTATAGGTAGTCGGTACACAGTTTGGCTTACAAAGTAGAGGTGAGGACCTCTATTTATAGGGCTTTGGGAAGTCTTCACATACTTCTACTTATAGTTGGAATACTCTAGAAAACGTTATTTAAAATTCACCTCTCTACTCATAGCTACTTATAGCTAGAGAACTCTAGAAACAACTGGTAGGGTAAAGAAAAAAAAGAAATACTAGACTAGAGTGGAAGTATCTAGAAGTAGCCAAATAGATCTGGCATCTATTTTTTTCTCATCTATTGTTCCTCATCCGATGACCATGGATACTAGTAAGGTACACGTGCATTGCATGCATGAGATTTGGTAACCAAATTATGAATAAATATCACACTATAGCATGTAAGCTTTGAGTCATATATGCATCAGGTAGATGTTCGTTTAATTCTTATAGTTCAACTCATCCAAAATCATATAGTTTTATAAAAATATATTTTAAGATTCATGGAATTGTGCATTGTAAAGGTAAAAAAAGTGACAATTCATTTAGAAAAAAGTTTGGGCAATTAAGATATGAAAGATTCTAGAGAACAAAGGAGAAGTGCTTGTGTTTTGAGGTTTGTGCATTATGCTTAAGTTCAACCATGGACTCTTCTAGATTATACATGTGGCAGAATCTGGTGAAATGTAGATGATATCCAACGGCCAGCAGTGCTCGGATTTGCCATCTCTGTACCGTCGGATTGGCTTCATTCAACGACCAACTTTCAAAGTTATTCGCACACTATATAGGTGTATAGATATGAGTTCATACATCTAGTCCCACACAATCGATGTAGTTGGGGAGAATGAAGCATTGATTGGTGTGGAGGTTGAGGAGCCATAGGCGAGGAGGTCCCACGTATGAGCCACAGAAGTGGGTCCACCATGTCATGCCTGGCGGAGTTTGCCGGTGTATTCTCTGTGGGGCGTGCTACGTGTCGGTCGGCCGATCTTTTTAAAAGATCCACCGCCTTGCGAGCCATCCAATCTAGGTTGCTTAGCGTACGATCCCTCTTTACAACAAGAGTATAGTTTCATAAACAACGGTGACTATTGCAACAAGAGTATTGTTTCGGAAACACATCGGTGACTACTGTAACAAGAGCTTTGTTTCAAAAACATTGATGATGTTGCAAAAGCATCTTTGTGTATCCCTCTTTGCAACATGAGCTTTGTTTCAAAAACAATTATTGCAAAAAGACTTTGTTTCAGAAATAATGACGCGCATGGACGGATCAATAGGGAGGGCTCCCCCGACACAACATCGACAGAGAGGCCATGCGTTGCGCCGCTGGAACAACGACTGGGCCGCGCGATCTCAGGCACTATCGCCAACGTCGAGTGGTGGCTTGGCGATCCCGATCTAGATGCTGGGCAGGAGAGATGTGAGCAGTAGGGCTCTCGCCTGCCCGACGGACGACAAGTGAGGCGGCGAAAGAAAAGAGGATGGATGGAAGTGGGGTGGCAAAGGCCCGACTCGCCGATGAATGATGTCTGCTTGAGCAGACCGGTGGGGAGCACGGGCGTACCTGGCCATGTAGTCTATCTGCTGCAGGAGAAATGTGAGCAGCAGGGCCGCCGGCTGCTCGGCCGGCGACAAGTGAGGCGAAGAAAGAAAAGATGATGGATGGAAGTGGGGTGGCAAAGGTCTGTCTCGCCGACGAATGACGGCTGCTTGAGCGGACCGGTGGCGAGCATGAGCGAGCACGGGCATACCTGGCCATGTATTCTATGGCCCTGTTTGGTTCAGCTTTTATCGACGGATTCCGCTGCCGCGCAGCAGAATCTGAACCAAAGGGCGAACCCAGCAGAATCCGATTCCAGAAATCCGCTACCAAAATCTGAACCAAAAGCGGAAGCAGCCCAGGACGTGCTTTCCAAAATCTGATTCCGCTGCGAGTCAAAATCTGAAAAAGTTGTATCAGCTGGTTTGCCAAATGACCTACATCTTTTTCACATCAGATTTTCCACAGCTGTTTTTCTACAGCAGATCTTTCACAGCTACTTTTAGAAATCCACAGCCAAACCAAACAGGGACTATGTGTTGCAAGTGTTGAGTTGAGGAAACGCTTCTGAAACAGGGTGGAGTTGCAAGAACGTGAAGTAGATGAGGGTGGTTTATGACTGTCCAGTCAACAACATATAAAACACCCATGGAGAAGGTCGACGCGTACGGAAAGATCATCTGGGTGAACACAAGCGTTTCCCATTCTCTACCTAGTATACAACTAGCACATATGCCCGTGCGTTGCAATGGGGAAAATTGATGTTTTGCACAAGCATAATGTCCCATAACATCGGATCCATTATGAAGAACATATTGCAATGCAACATCGTCCTTCTACAAAATGAACATAAAAAAATACGTTGCAATTTAGTCGTGTTCATATTTTCTTTGCGGGGCGTAATGTCCCACTGATTTCATTTAAATACAATCCTTTTTTAATGGCATTTAAGCATGATCTTTTCATTAATTACCATGAAGTCCTCACCCATTTTAGTCGGGAATCAAATCCTTCCTTTTCTAATTTAATTGCCCCAACACATTAAGGCCTATAGATCCTTTCTTTTAATTATCCTACCTTTTTACCTCAAATCCTTCATGTAGAATTTATTAAGACCACAATCTTTCTAATAGTTATTCCACCGATTTACTCATAATCCTTTCTTTAATTAGCCACATTCATTTAAATATTATATTTAAGCCTACAGTCCTTCCTTTATTAGCTTATTCGCTTAATTAGTTATCCCTAAACATGAGCCTTGGACCTCATCCTTCCCCATCTATAGGAACGAAGGGCGATTTGTGCGAATCCCGGGCTCTCCACCACGCCGTTGCCGAATCGGCGGCTCCCTCGCACTTCACCGGACGCTCCGGCGGCGGGAGGACGGGGGAGGCCCGATTTGCAGCGTGTACATAGTGTAGGAGTGCCTAGGGAGCCAGCCTGTGGCGGTGCGACTGGATCGGCTTTTTGCAGGTGTTGGTCCCCTTCGACAGCGAAGTTCCGGTGGAGCTCCGTGGTGGACCAGCTCCTTTCTTCGTGCTCGCTGCTCGGTGGAGAGGCCGTGCACGGTTCCCCCGTGCCGGAGATCGAGGGATGGCGATTCGGGCGGTTGAGGATCTGGAGAAGGAAGGCGATGTCGAGCGGTGCGACGACGACGACAGCCATGGGTGTAGGTCCTCAGGGACCGTTGATCGGAGACTTCCCGTTTCGCCCGGGGGCTGCTTTGATCCAAGGCGTCAGCGAGTGTCAGCGAGCAGCAGCGAACGGCACGTCACCAGCTCGTCCACGGCGCCGGCGTAGTCGGGTTGCAGAGGGGCTTGGTTGTAATTTCCTTTTCTGTGTGAACCTTTCAGTAATTTGGCTGTTTTAATATCAACTTCTTTTCTCGCAAAAATAAATAAATAAACATGATGACTGCCACTCGTATATTTAGAGTGAGTTGGGATTAGTAAATATGAAAGATGCATAAATCTTTGGTTGTTACGTCTAAGAGATAGACAGGAGGTCTTGTCTTCAATTCCCATAATGTTGATTTATTTTGACCCAGTTATTTTTCGCGGTCTCTCTATAAAAATCCATAAAAGGCCCATCAACATACAAGTAACTGGCCCAGATCGTTTAACGTGTGTAAACCAAACGTAAAGGACTAAACCAAACCAAGAATACCTATTCCCTTTATAATAGTATATAATATGTAATATATAATAGTATAATATATATATATATATATATATACATATATATATATATATATATGGTCACGCTATTCTTCATCTTGTATGAGGAATAGTTATTCTTCACCCCTCTCTATTTTACCATCAATGCACCATAATTTTACATTCCGTAAGTTTTGTCTTATTTCCGACGCAAAAAGGGACCGTAAGAAAATATATAATCGCCGTAAAAAATATTTTATGTTATGTAAAATTACAAACGTAAAAACATAGTCTAAAATACACATATACTGTAAATTTTTTTGTCTTATGACCTATATTTTTATTTTTTTATGTCAAATTTTACGTAGTGAATTAATAGGAATGTAACTATTTGATTTCGAAACGTAATTTAATTATGAAATGACTGTAAGATTACCTCAGGTGGAAAACAACTTATTCTGCATCCTGGGTGATGAATATATATAATTGTCCCCTTGGATCACTACCTATTAAACACCGCACTTCCCTCTATGCAGACGACGCAATCCTTCTCATCAAGCCGGAACCCAATGAAGTTATTGCATCAGCCGCACTCCTAGACAGTTTCGGTCAGGCCACGGGACAGAAGTGCAACCTGACAAAAAGCAGTATCACCCCTTTGCGGCCTATGATTGACAAACTTGCATAAAGGGTGTCTGGCTGGCACGGCAAGTTCTACTCTAGCTCTGAGAAGCTCGCTCTTGTGCGCCAACCACCAGATCCTCTCTGCCATTCCCATCTTCCAGATGATGGTTTGTATGGGTAACAAGTGGGCTGAGGGGCAGCTCAACAAATTACGAAGATCTTTCTTCTGGGCAGGCTTGAATGAGGTCTCGGCCGGGAGATGTTTGATGGCATGGAAGCGAATATGCTGCCCAATGGAATGCGGTGGACTGGGAATCTCTGACTTGTAGAATTCCATTGTTCGTTGTGTCCGTGCTATTCGTCCAAAGGAAGGGAGCAGAGGAGGGCGGAAACACCGCCGGCGACGCCAACCGAATCACGGGCGCGGCCATTCAGACGACCACGGACGGCGATTCAAACCACGAGGTAGTCCATTCCGCTCCCCGCATTTCCTCCTTCCCTTCGATCTGGTCCTCATTATTCATGTTGTTGAGCTGGAGAAACCATCGGCCTACATATATGTTACTCCCTCCGTCTCAAAATATAAGAACGTTTTTGACACTACACTTTTGACACTAGTGTAGTATCAAAAACGTTCTTATATTTTGGGACGGAGGGAGTACTTGCAAACTTAAGAACGTCACCCGGCACGACCTTTCATTTGCAAAATCCTTTTCTAGAGAAGATCATTTAGGCCCTCTCTTTACAGATAGCAAAGCAATAATAAATCTCTTCCACATACATAAGATTTTTCTTTCAACCATTCGTTCACAAAGATACAAATCATACAGGTAATGAATCAGTTTTGGCTAATACAAGTACACACAACATTCAGCTCTACATTTGTCCGTTTCTCTCCCATCTTTATTTTCTCTTTGCTGGCAAATCAAGTCGGGACTTCATCACAAAGCCATTTTTTTCCTCCATTCCCATATATCGCTCTAGTGATTTCTCTGCTTCTGTCCATTCTTCAGTGCCCCATAGGCCACAGTAGAATCTACAGGAGAGCCAGAGGGGGCCGTTTTGACCCTTTTTGTAAACTTTAGTACGATTTGACCTTGGTTTGAATTTTTTTTTATAATTTGACCTTTCTCCTACCGTCATCGTCTTTGACGGTAGGTTTACACAGCCTACCGCCGAGGGCTACGGCAGTAGGACTTGACGGTGCCATGATGTTGAAAACACCCTACTGCCACAGTCTTTGGCAGTAGGGTGGAGAAGATATAAATAGTGTGCGGCGTGTACTAGTACTGAATGTTTCTGGTGGCGAGTTGGCGGGCGTGCAAGCATGCATCTGTTGGTCTCGGGTTTGAATCTTCACAACGCCATTTTTTTGTTTATTTTTATTTTGCCTAGTAAAAGGTAAACAAGTTGTCCAATTAATGTTAGGATATGGATTGTTGGTAAAAACAATTTTTTTACTTATTTGTAAATGTTTTATAAAATTTTGTAACTATTTTATAAAATTTCCGCAAAGATGTAAACGAGTATAGATATGCAAATATCTAGGAAGTGTATTTACTGGCAACTTTTGCATTTTCTTTGCTGCAACAATTCATATGGTTTGGTTTGTTAGATCTCTAACCTCTCTCTCCCATGACTGGACTAATCTGTGACTGGAAGTCCAGTTAATTAGCTATTAATCTCTAATCTTGAAATGACTTGTTCGTATGTATCTAAGTCTTGAATTAACTTTGTTGAAAGACTTGAGCTTAATATACAAACAAACTTAGAGCTTGTTATTAGAAAAGACTTGAGCTTAAGCACGTTACCTGTGATTCCTAGTTTGATGTTGGGTTGTCAATACAGTTGAAATTTACAGAAATAGACTCGTTTTCATTGTGGGACGGCCAATTCTGTGTCCTGTATTGTTGTCTTGTGGTTTGAGCTCATCGCCGCTGGAAAATTGTAGGAGATGTACGCTTGTGATGTCCTGTATTGTTGTCTGCTGCTACTGTCCCGTACATGTTCTTGTCTTTCCTGTTGAAGGTTCTGTCGCAGTTCCTTGTTCTAGTCCTTGTCCTACACATGATATGTTCTACTTCATATATGCAACTAGTTCTACTGTCTGCTATAGATATGCTAGGCTACGGTTCATATATGCAGAAACTATTTACCTTGTCTCTGTCAGAACATATGACTTGTTTTATCTCTATTATATTACTCATGCTTTATCTAGTATTCCTGTTAATAAAATCATTTAGTAAATTGCTCATGTTTCCAACAATCCAAAAACCTTATTATAGGCAATTTACCCCAAGTGGTTTTGCTGCTTCAATGAGACCTCCTATGTTTGAGGGTATCCACTATAAGAGATGGTGCGTGAGAGCAGTCTTATGGTTTCAAACCATCAGTTGCTATGAGGCCACTCTCGGCAAACCTGAAGGAGAGCTTGATGCTCAACAGGCATAAGCTTTTCAGAAAATGGATACTCTGTTTAAGGCTGCTCTCTTGAGTGTTCTTGGTGAGAACATAGTTGATGCTTATGCGTCAATTGATAATGGAAAAGATATGTGGGATGCACTCGAGGCCAAGTTTGGGGTCTCAGATGCTGGCACTGAGCTGTACATCATGGAGCAATTCTATGATTACAGGATGACTGAAGAGCGCTCCGTGGTTGAGCAAGCTCATGAGATACAGTCATTTGCTAGAGAACTTGAGCACTTCAGTTGTATGCTACCGGACAAGTTTGTTGCCGGAGGTATCATCACTAAGCTTCCTCCTTCATGGAGGAACTTTGCTACCTTGCTGAAGCATAAGAGGCAGGAGTTTTCCGTCCCGGATCTCATTGGCACTCTTGATGTGGAAGAAAAGGCGAGAGCAAAGGACACACGTGCTCGAGGTATTGAGGGAGGATCTAGTGCCAATGTGGTACAGAAGCAGAACTTCCAGCCCCACAAGTTTAAGAACAAGGGCAAGTTTGATGGTAAAGCAAAGTTTGATGGGAAGAACAAGGCTGTGCAACACACAAACTTCAAGAAGAAGAATGGCAAGAAGAAAGGTTCTTGTCATGTGTGTGGGGATCCTGATCATTGGGCTCCTAGTTGCCCTAATCGCTATGACAAGCGTAATCCTAGGACAGGCGGCAAGACCGCTAATGTTGTCATTGGAGACACTGACATGAAGGACGCTGGGTATGGTATATTTCCCACTATTCTTTCAGTATGTCATTCTCCTGACTGGTTGATTGCCACGGGTGCTAATGTGCATGTATGTGGTGATATTTCCATGTTTTCATCTTATCAGACTGCAGGGACTTCAACCGTGTTGATGGGCAACGGTTCAAGTGCTTCTGTTCGTGGTGTTGGCACGGTCGATCTGAAGTTTACTTCGGGGAAGATCGTGCGGCTGAAGAACGTGCATTATGTCCCCTCCGTCAATAAAAATCTTGTTAGCGGATCTCTTCTGTGTAGAGATGGCTACAAGCTTGTCTTTGAGTCAAATAAATTTGTAATATCCAAGTATGGAACCTTTGTTGGTAAAGGCTAAGAGTCAGGAGGCTTGTTTCGTTTATCCTTATCAGACGTTTGCAATAAAGTTGTTAATCATATTTGCAACAATAGTGAATCCAATGTGTGGCATTCACGTCTCTGTCATGTTAACTTTGGTTGCATGTCGCGACTAGCGAAGTTGAACTTAATCCCTAGTTTCACCACCGTTAAGGGATCTAAGTGTCAAGTGTGTGTGCAAGCTAAGCAACCTCGTAAGTCTCACACGACTGCGGAAATAAGAAATCTTGCACCACTAGAGATCATACATTCAGATCTATGTGAAATGAATGGTGGTTTGACAAAAGGTGGAAAGAAATATTTCATGACGTTAATTGATTACTCCACTAGATACTGCCGTGTGTATCTTCTGAAATCTAAGGATGAGGCTTTGAACTTCTTCAAGATCTATAAAGCCGAAGTGGAAACCCAACTTGATCGAAAAATCAAGAGGCTTAGGTCCGACCGTGGTGGAGAGTATTTTTCCAATGAATTTGATGCTTTTTGTGTGGAACATGGTATAATTCATGAGAGGACACCTCCCTATTCACCTCAGTCAAATGGGGTGGCCGAAAGAAAGAACCGTACTCTAACTGATTTGGTTAACGCCATGTTAGACAGATCGGGTCTCTCCAAGGCATGGTGGGGGGAGGCAATATTGACAGCATGTCATGTCCTGAACCGAGTCCCCACAAAGAACAAAGAGATAACTCCATTCGAGGAATGGGAGAAGAAAAGGTTAAAACTCTCTTATCTACGAACATGGGGTTGTTTGGCGAAAGTCAATGTTCCAATTCCAAAGAAGCAGAAGCTTGGACCAAAGACTATGGATTGTGTTTTCCTGGGATATGCTTTTCATAGCATTGGCTATAGATTCTTGGTTGTGAAATCTGAGGTACCTGACATGCATGTCGGTACGATCATGGAGTCGAATGATGCGACTTTCTTTGAAGATATTTTTCCCATGAAGGATATGGCTACCTCATCTAATCAGGAGATGCCTTGTTCATCGAATTAGGAACCAGTTACAATTATCGAACCTACCATTTCGATGGAACACTTCGAAAGTCCTGTGGAGGAGAACAATGAAGTTCCTACCAGGAGCAAGAGACAGAGGACTGCAAAGTCCTTTGGTGATGATTTTCTTATGTATCGCATAGATGACACTCCTAGTTCTATTTCAGAGGCCTATGCATCTGAAGATGCTGACTACTGGAAGGAAGCGGTTCGTAGCGAGATGGATTCCATCTTAGCAAATGAAGCTTGGGAGATAACTGATCATCCTTATGGGTGCAAACCTATAGGATGCAAATGGGTATTCAAGAAGAAGCTTAGGCCTGATGGTACTATTGAAAGTACAAGGCTCGGCTCGTGGCTAAGGGTTATACCCAGAAGGAAGGTGAAGACTTCTTTGATACTTACTCACCTGTGGCTCGACTGACCACTATTCGAGTTCTACTTTCACTAGCTGCCTCGCATGGTCTTCTCGTTCATCAAATGGATGTTAAGACTGCTTTCCTAAATTGAGAGTTGGACGAGGAAATTTATATGGAACAACCAGATGGGTTTGTACTAGATGGTCAGGAAGAGAAAGTGTGCAAGTTGCTGAAGTCTTTGTACGGACTTAAGCAAGCACCCAAACAGTGGCATGAGAAGTTTGAAAGAACTTTAATAGCTGCAGGCTTTGTTGTGAACTAAGCCGACAAATGTGTGTACTATCGCCATGGTGGGGTGAGGAAGTTATCCTGTGCTTGTATGTCGATGACATATTGATTTTCGGAACAAATCTAAAAGTTATTAAGCAAGTCAAGGATTTCCTATCTCGTTGTTTTGAGATGAAGGATTTAGGTGTGGCTGATGTCATTCTGAACATCAAGTTGTTGAGAGATGATGATGGTGGGATTACTTTGCTTCAATCTCACTATGTGGAAAAGATCTTGAGTCGCTTTGGCTATAGTGACTGCAAGCCCTCTCCAACACCATATGATGCTAGTGTGTTGCTTCGAAAGAATCGAAGAATTGCTAGAGACCAATTGAAGTATTCTCAGATTATTGGCTCACTTATGTACTTAGCCAGTGCTACAAGACCTGACATCTCTTTTGCTGTTAGCAAACTGAGTCGGTTTGTTTCAAAACCAGGAGATGTGCATTGGAAAGCTCTAGAAAGAGTTTTGCGTTATTTGAAAGGCACTGCAAATTATGGAATTCACTACACCGGGCATCCAAAGGTGCTTGAAGGGTATAGTGACTCAAACTGGATCTCAGATGCTGATGAGATAAAGGCCACGAGCGCTTATGTATTCACTCATGGAGGTGGCAGTGTTTCTCGGAAGTCTTGTAAGCAGACCATCTTAACGAGGTCAACAATGGAAGCAGAACTCATAGCACTAGATACAGCTACGGTCGAAGCAGATTGGCTTCGTCAGCTCTTGAATGACTTACCGGTTGTTGAGAAACCTGTACCGGGTATCCTCATGAACTGCGACAATCAAACTGTGATCACGAAAGTGAGAAGCTCAAAGGATAACATGAAGTCATCAAGACACGTTCAGAGAAGGTTAAAGTCTGTCAGAAAAATGAAAAACTCCGGAGTTATTGCATTGGATTATATCCAAACGTCTAAAAATCTGGCAGATCCTTTTACTAAGGGTCTATCATGTAATGTGATAGATAATGCATCGAGGGAGATGGGTATGAGACCCACAATATGAGTTGTTCACAGTGGTAACCTATTCTTTGTGATCGGAGATCCCGTGAATTAGATGTGGAAGACAAGCTGTTGGTCAACTGAGAGGAGAGTATCCTTATTATTCACAATACCACTCCATGAAGATGCAATACTCTCCTTATCTGCATGGCAGGTTGATGTATATCTTAATGTGTTCTAAAGTGGCTTATTTAAGCAGAGATGTTATCCTGCAGAACATCTTTTGAAGAACACACCTATATGAGTCTGATTGTCAAATGTCGCAATCTATGAGAGTAGGGTTCTCTCTAGTAAACTCATGAAAGGTCACGGAGTATGATGCATAAGCTCCACCCACGGGGAAGACCCACGGTAGCCATGTATCGGTCAAGGCTTTATGTGAAGCTAGATTCGCAGAAAATTTGCAGTTCAAGGCCCAGTCCACTATTCAAGTTGCTTACTAGTGTAGCGTAGAGTTCTAGGTGAAAGTTCAACTTAACAGTCTCCACTGCAGTACCGGTATATAAAACAGTGCTTTGGAACTAAAGGCAAATTTTTGTGTGCCTCTGGGATCTGCTGGGGGATTGTTGGAATTTTGTCTATTTTGGGCCTAGCCCAATAGCAGTTTCAGAAATTCCTAATAAATCCTAGAGGCCCACACAGCCCATTTGTGCAAGGCAAGAGGTGGAACAAAAGTTTAGTCCCACATTGCTAGTTTAGAGGGAGTTGGACCTCTTTATAAGGGAGGTTCTTTCCCCACATGTATGAGCATGAGAACAAGAGGGACATCCACGCGCGCTCCTCCTCCGCCGCCCGCCTCGCTACGCCACGCCTCGTCACGATGCGCCGCGGGTTGCGGGAATGAGCCGAGCCGATGTCTAAATTTTTGCCACGCACGACGGGTATGCAAAAGGTCACGTGGGAGTTGAAACGTTTTTCTTTAGTGGACACTGAATTCGAACGGCGCGCCTCTTCGGCCGCTGCCTGTTCGCTTCGTCTCCCTTCGTTGCTTCACCACTCGCCGCAGCCTCTTCGCGTACTTCTCCTGTGCCTATATAAGAGAGGACGCTCCTCTTCAGAGAGACACAGCAGAAGATCCCCTTCCTCTCGCCACAAAGTTCCTGAGCACTGCTCTGCTGCTATGATCTTCCCCATCCCGGCTTGCGGCGTGCACCACAGGTCTGGACAGTAGGCCTCCGAAACTGCACCTTTTGAGTCCTGTACGGGAGAAGGGTTTTAAGGTTTTTGGGGAGCGCTCAACGCGACTACTGGCTGCTTCATCACGGACGATCCGGTCGTCGACGACTACTTCCCCGACGTCCACGACCTCCTCGACGACATGGCAGGCGAGGACACCGACCCCAAGTCCAGCGCTTCTGCTGCTGCTGTCCCGTACGTGTTCTTGTCTTTCATGTTAAAGGTTCTGTCGCAGTTCCTTGTTCTAGTCCTTGTCCTACACATGATATGTTCTACTTCATATATGCAACTAGTTCCAGTGTCTGCTATAGATATGCTAGGCTACGGTTCATATATGCAGAAACTATTTACCTTCTCTCTGTCAGAACATATGACTTGTTTTATCTCTATTATATTACTCATGCTTTATCTAGTATTTCTG
Organism: Triticum dicoccoides; assembly: GCF_002162155.2. NCBI lineage: Eukaryota > Viridiplantae > Streptophyta > Magnoliopsida > Poales > Poaceae > Triticum > Triticum dicoccoides. The sequence continues at coordinate 57,203,181 of NC_041382.1, forward strand.
TTAATAAAATCATTTGGTAAATTGCTCATGTTTCCAACAATCCAAAAACCTTATTATAGGCAATTTACCCCAAGTTGTTTTTTAGCTTCCATGAGACCTCCTATGTTTGAGGGTTTCCACTATAAGAGGTGGCGCGTGAGAACAGTCTTATGGTTTCAAACCATGAGTTGTTATGACGCCACTCTCGGCAAACCTGAAGGAGAGCTTGACACTCAACAGGCACAAGCTTTTCAGAAAATGGATACTCTGTTTAAGGCTGCTCTCTTGAGTGTTCTTGGTGAGAACATAGTTGATGCTTATGCGTCAATTGATAATGGAAAAGATATGTGGGATGCACTCGAGGCCAAGTTTGGGGTCTCAGATGCTGGCACTGAGCTGTACATCATGGAGCAATTCTATGATTACAAGATGACTGAAGAGCGCTCTGTGGTTGAGCAAGCTCATGAGATACAGTCATTTGCTAGAGAACTTGAGCACTTCAGTTGTATGCTACCGGACAAGTTTGTTGCCGGAGGTATCATCACTAAGCTTCCTCCTTCATGGAGGAACTTTGCTACCTTGCTGAAGCATAAGAGGCAGGAGTTTTTCGTCCCGGATCTCATTTGCACTCTTGATGTGGAAGAAAAGGCGAGAGCAAAGGACACACGTGCTCGAGGTATTGAGGGAGCATCTAGTGCCAATGTGGTACAGAAGCAGAACTTCCAGCCCCACAAGTTCAAGAACAAGGGCAAGTTTGATGGTAAAGCAAAGTTTGATGGGAAGAACAAGGCTGTGCAACACACAAACTTCAAGAAGAAGAATGACAAGAAGAAAGGTTCTTGTCATGTGTGTGGGGATCCTGATCATTGGGCTCCTAGTTGCCCTAATCGCTATGACAAGCGTAATCCTAGGAAAGGCGGCAAGACCGCTAATGTTGTCATTGGAGACACTGACATGAAGGATGCTGGGTATGGTATATTTCCCACTATTCTTTCAGTATGTCATTCTCCTGACTGGTTGATTGCCACGGGTGCTAATGTGCATGTATGTGGTGATATTTCCATGTTTTCATCTTATCAGACCACAGGGACTTCAACCGTGCTGATGGGCAACGGTTCAAGTGCTTCTGTTCATGGTGTTGGCACGGTCGATCTGAAGTTTACTTCGGGGAAGATCGTGCGGCTGAAGAACGTGCATTATGTCCCCTCCGTCAATAAAAATCTTGTTAGCGGATCTCTTCTATGTAGAGATGGCTACAAGCTTGTCTTTGAGTCGAATAAATTTGTTATATCCAAGTATCTAACCTTTGTTGGTAAAGGCTATGAGTCAGGAGGCTTGTTTCGTTTATCCTTATCAGACGTTTGCAATAAAGTTGTTAATCATATTTGCAACAATAGTGAATCCAATGTGTGGCATTCACGTCTCTGTCATGTTAACTTTGGTTGCATGTCGCGACTAGCGAAGTTGAACTTAATCCCTAGTTTCACCACCGTTAAGGGATCTAAGTGTCAAGTGTGTGTGCAAGCTAAGCAACCTCGTAAGTCTCACACGACTGCGGAAATAAGAAATCTTGCACCATTAGAGATCATACATTCAGATCTATGTGAAATGAATGGTGTTTTGACAAAAGGTGGAAAGAAATATTTCATGACGTTAATTGATGACTCCACTAGATACTGCCGTGTGTATCTTCTGAAATCTAAGGATGAGGCTTTGAACTTCTTCAAGATCTATAAAGCCGAAGTGGAAACCCAACTTGATCGAAAAATCAAGAGGCTTAGGTCCGACCGTGGTGGAGAGTATTTTTCCAATGAATTTGATGCTTTTTGTGCGGAACATGGTATAATTCATGAGAGGACGCCTCCCTATTCACCTCAGTCAAATGGGGTGGCCGAAAGAAAGAACCGTACTCTAACTGATTTGGTTAACGCCATGTTAGACAGATCGGGTCTCTCCAAGGCATGGTGGGGGGAGGCAATATTGACAGCATGTCATGTCCTGAACCGAGTCCCCACAAAGAACAAAGATATAACTCCATTCGAGGAATGGGAGAAGAAAAGGTTAAAACTCTCTTATCTACGAACATGGGGTTGTTTGGCAAAAGTCAATGTTCCAATTCCAAAGAAGCAGAAGCTTGGACCAAAGACTGTGGATTGTGTTTTCCTGGGATATGCTTTTCATAGCATTGGCTATAGATTCTTGGTTGTGAAATCTGAGGTACCTGACATGCATGTCGGTACGATCATGGAGTCGAATGATGCGACTTTCTTTGAAGATATCTTTCCCATGAAGGATATGGCTACCTCATCTAATCAGGAGATGCCTAGTTCATCGAATTAGGAACCAGTTACAATTACCGAACCTACCATTTCGATGGAACACTTCGAAAGTCCTGTGGAGGAGAACAATGAAGTTCCTACCAGGAGCAAGAGACAGAGGACTGCAAAGTCCTTTGGTGATGATTTTCTTGTGTATCTCATAGATGACACTCCTAGTTCTATTTCAGAGGCCTATGCATCTGAAGATGCTGACTACTGGAAGGAAGCGGTTCGTAGCGAGATGGATTCCATCTTAGCAAATGAATCTTGGGAGATAACTGATCATCCTTATGGGTGCAAACCTATAGGATGCAAATGGGTATTCAAGAAGAAGCTTAGGCCTGATGGTACTATTGAAAAGTACAAGGCTCGGCTCGTGGCTAAGGGTTATACCCAGAAGGAAGGTGAAGACTTCTTTGATACTTACTCACCTGTGGCTCGACTGACCACTATTCGAGTTCTACTTTCACTAGCTGCCTCGCACGGTCTTCTCGTTCATCAAATGGATGTTAAGACTGCTTTCCTAAATGGAGAGTTGGACGAGGAAATTTATATGGAACAACCAGATGGGTTTGTACTAGATGGTCAGGAAGAGAAAGTGTGCAAGTTGCTGAAGTCTTTGTACGGACTTAAGCAAGCACCCAAACAGTGGCATGAGAAGTTTGAAAGAACTTTAACAGCTGCAGGCTTTGTTGTGAACGAAGCTGACAAATGTGTGTACTATCGCCATGGTGGGGGCGAGGAAGTTATCCTGTGCTTGTATGTTGATGACATACTGATTTTCGGAACAAATCTAAAAGTTATTAAGAAGGTCAAGGATTTCCTATCTCGTTGTTTTGAGATGAAGGATTTAGGAGTGGCTGATGTCATTCTGAACATCAAGTTGTTGAGAGACGATGATGGTGGGATTACTTTGCTTCAATCTCACTATGTGGAAAAGATCTTGAGTCGCTTTGGCTATAGTGACCGCAAGCCCTTTCCAACACCATATGATGCTAGTGTGTTGCTTCGAAAGAATCAAAGAATTGGTAGAGACCAATTGAAGTATTCTCAGATTATTGGCTCGCTTATGTACTTAGCCAGTGCTACAAGACCTGACATCTCTTTTGTTGTTAGCAAACTGAGTCGGTTTGTTTCAAAACCAGGAGATGTGCATTGGAAAGCTCTAGAAAGAGTTTTGCGTTATTTGAAAGGCACTGCAAATTATGGAATTCACTACACCGGGCATCCAAAGGTGCTTGAAGGGTATAGTGACTCAAACTGGATCTCAGGTGCTGATGAGATAAAGGCCACGAGCGGTTATGTATTCACTCATGGAGGTGGCGCTGTTTCTTGGAAGTCTTGCAAGCAGACCATCTTAACGAGGTCAACAATGGAAGCAGAACTCATAGCACTAGATATAGCTACGGTCGAAGCAGATTGGCTTCGTCGGCTCTTGAATGACTTACCGGTTGTTGAGAAACCTGTACCGGGAATCCTTATGAACTGCGACAATCAAACTGTGATCACAAAAGTGAGCAGCTCAAAGGATAACATGAAGTCATCAAGACACGTTCAGAGAAGGTTAAAGTCTGTCAGAAAAATGAAAAACTCCGGAGTTATTGCATTGGATTATATCCAAACGTCTAAAAATCTGGCAGATCCTTTTACTAAGGGTCTATCACGTAATATGATAGATAATGCATCGAGGGAGATGGGTATGAGACCCACAATATGAGTTGTTCACAGTGGTAACCTATTCTTTGTGATCGGAGATCCCGTGAATTAGATGTGGAAGACAAGCTGTTGGTCAACTGAGAGGAGAGTATCCCTATTATTCACAATACCACTCCATGAAGATGCAATACTCTCCTTATCTGCATGGTAGGTTGATGTATATCTTAATGTGTTCTAAAGTGGCTTATTTAAGCAGAGATGTTATCCTGCAGAACATCTTTTGAAGAACACACCAATATGAGTCTGATTGTCAAACGTCGCAATCTATGAGAGTAGGGTTCTCTCTAGTAAACTCATGAAAGGTCACGGAGTATGACGCATAAGCTCCACCCGCGGGGAAGACCCACGGTAGCCACGTATCGGTCAAGGCTTTATGTGAAGCTAGATTCGTAGAAAACTTGCAGTTCAAGGCCCAGTCCACTGTTCAAGTTGCTTACTAGTGTAGCATAGAGTTCTAGGTGGAAGTCAACTTAACAGTCTCCACTGCAGTACCGGTATATAAAGCAGTGTTTTGGAACCAAAGGCAAATTTTTGTGTGCCTCTAGGATCTGGTGGGGGATTGCTGGAATTTTGTCTATTTTGGGCCTAGCCCAATAGCAGTTTCAGAAATTCCTAATAAATCCTAGAGGCCCACATAGCCCATTTGTGCAAGGCAAGAGGTGGAACAAAAGTTTAGTCCCACATTGCTAGTTTAGAGGGAGTTGGACCTCTTTATAAGGGAGGTTCTTTCCCCACATGTATGAGCATGAGAACAAGAGGGACATCCAGCGCACTCCTCCTCCGCCGCCTGCCTCGCCACGCCACGCCTCGTCACGACGCGCCGCGGGTTGCGGGAATGAGCCGAGCCGATGTCTAAATTTTTGCCACGCACGACGGGTATACAAAAGGTCACGTGGGAGTTGAAACGTTTTTCTGTAGTGGACACTGAATTCAAACGGCGCGCCTCTTCGGCAGCTGCCTGTTCGCTTCGTCTCCCTTCGTTGCTTCACCTCCCGCCGCAGCCTCTTCGCGTCCTTCTCCTGTGCCTATATAAGAGAGGTCGCTCCTCTTCAGAGAGACACAGCAGAAGATCCCCTTCCTCTCGCCACAAAGTTCCTGAGCACTGCGCTGCTGCTACGATCTTCCTCATCCAGGCTTGCGGCGTGCACCGCAGGTCAGGATAGTAGGCCTCCGAAACCGCACCTTTTGAGTCCTATACGGGAGAAGGGTGATAAGGTTTTTGGGGAGCGCTCAGCGCGACTACTGGCTGCTTCATCACGGACAATCCGGTCGCCGACTACTACTTCCCCGACGACAACTTCTTCCCCGACGTCCACGACCTCCTCGACGACATGGCAGGCGAGGACACCAACCCCAAGTCCAGCGCTTCTGCTGCTGCTGTCCCGTACGTGTTCTTGTCTTTCCCGTTAAAGGTTCTATCGCAGTTCCTTGTTCTAGTCCTTGTCCATCACATGATATGTTCTACTTCATATATGCAACTAGTTCTACTGTCTGCTATAGATATGCTAGGCTACGGTTCATATATGCAGAAACTATTTACCTTCTCTCTGTCAGAACATATGACTTGTTTTATCTCTATTATATTACTCATGCTTTATCTAGTATTTCTGTTAATAAAATCATTTGGTAAATTGCTCATGTTTCCAACAATCCAAAAACCTTATTATAGGCAATTTACCCCAAGTGGTTTTGCTGCTTCCATGAGACCTCCTATGTTTGAGGGTATCCACTATAAGAGGTGGCGCGTGAGAGCAGTCTTATGGTTTCAAACCATGAGTTGCTATGATGCCACTCTCAGCAAACCTGAAGGAGAGCTTGATGCTCAACAGGCACAAGCTTTTCAAAAAATGGATACTCTGTTTAAGGCTGCTCTCTTGAGTGTTCTTGGTGAGAACATACTTGATGCTTATGCGTCAATTGATAATGGAAAAGATATGTGGGATGCACTCGAGGCCAAGTTTAGGGTCTCAGATGCTGGCACTGAGCTATACATCATGGAGCAATTCTATGATTACAGGATGACTGAAGAGCGCTCCGTGGTTGAGCAAGCTCATGAGATACAGTCATTTGCTAGAGAACTTGAGCACTTCAGTTGTATGCTACCGGACAAGTTTGTTGCCGGAGGTATCATCACTAAGCTTCCTCCTTCATGGAGGAACTTTGCTACCTTGCTGAAGCAGAAGAGGCAGGAGTTTTCCGTCCCGGATCTCATTGGCACTCTTGATGTGGAAGAAAAGGCGAGAGCAAAGGACACACGTGCTCGAGGTATTGAGGGAGGATCTAGTGCCAATGTGGTACAGAAGCAGAACTTCCAGCCCCACAAGTTCAAGAACAAGGGCAAGTTTGATGGTAAAGCAAAGTTTGATGGGAAGAACAAGGCTGTGCAACACACAAACTTCAAGAAGAAGGATGGCAAGAAGAAAGGTTCTTGTCATGTGTGTGGGGATCCTGATCATTAGGCTCCTAGTTGCCCTAATCGCTATGACAAGCCTAATCCTGGGAAAGCCGGCAAGACCGCTAATGTTGTCATTGGAGACACTGACATGAAGGATGCTGGATATGGTATATTTCCCACTATTCTTTCAGTATGTCATTCTCCTGACTGGTTGATTGACACGGGTGCTAATGTGCATGTGTGTGGTGATATTTCCATGTTTTCGTCTTATCAGACCGCAAGGACTTCAACCGTGCTGATGGGCAACGGTTCAAGTGCTTCGGTTCATTTTGTTGGCACGGTTGATCTGAAGTTTACTCCGTGGAAGATCGTGCGTCTGAAGAACGTGCATTATGTCCCCTCCGTCAATAAAAATCTTGTTAGCGGATCTCTTCTGTGTAGAGATGGCTACAAGCTTGTCTTTGAGTCGAATAAATTTGTAATATCCAAGTATGGAACCTTTGTTGGTAAAGGCTATGAGTCAGGAGGCTTGTTTCGTTTATCCCCATCAGACGTTTGCAATAAAGTTGTTAATCATATTTGCAACAATAGTGAATCCAATGTGTGGCATTCACGTGTCTGTCATGTTAACTTTGGTTGCATGTCACGACTAGCGAAGTTGAACTTAATCCCTAGTTTCACCACCATCACGGGATCTAAGTGTCAAGTGTGTGTGCAAGCTAAGAAACCTCGTAAGTCTCACACGACTGTGGAAATAAGAAATCTTGCACCACGAGAGCTCATACATTCAGATCTATGTGAAATGAATGGTGTTTTGACAAAAGGTGGAAAGAAATATTTCATGACGTTAATTCATGACTCCACTAGATACTGTCTTGTGTATCTTCTGAAATCTAAGGATGAGGCTTTGAACTTTTTCAAGATCTATAAAGCCGAAGTGGAAAACCAACTTGATCGAAAAATCAAGAGGCTTAGGTCCGACCGTGGTGGAGAGTATTTTTCCAATGAATTTGATGCTTTTTGTGCGGAACATGGTATAATTCATGAGAGGACGCCTCCCTATTCACCTCAGTCAAATGGGGTGGCCGAAAGAAAGAACCGTACTCTAACTAATTTGGTTAACGCCATGTTAGACACATCGGGTCTCTCCAAGGCATTGTGGGGGGAGGCAATATTGACAGCATGTCGTGTCCTGAACCGAGTCCCCACAAAGAACAAAGAGATAACTCCATTCGAGGAATGGGAGAAGAAAAGGTTAAAACTCTCTTATCTGCGAACATGGGGTTGTTTGGCGAAAGTCAATGTTCCAATTCCAAAGAAGCGGAAGCTTGGACCAAAGACTATGGATTGTGTTTTCCTGGGATATGCTTTTCATAGCATTGGCTATAGATTCTTGGTTGTAAAATCTGAGGTACCTGACATGCATGTCGGTATGATCATGGAGTCGAATGATGCGACTTTCTTTGAAGATATCTTTCCCATGAAGGATATGGCTACCTCATCTAATCAGGAGATGCCTAGTTCATCCAATCAGGAACCAGTTACAATTACCGAACCTACCATTTCGATGGAACACTTCGAAAGTCCTGTGGAGGAGAACAATGAAGTTCCTACCAGGAGCAAGAGACAGAGGACGGCAATTCCTTTGGTGATGATTTTCTTGTGTATCTCATAGATGACACTCCCAGTTCTATTTCAGAGGCCTATGCATCTGAAGATGCTGACTACTGGAAGGAAGCGGTTCGTAGCGAGATGGATTCCATCTTGGCAAATGAAGCTTGGGAGATAACTGATCGTCCTTATGGGTGCAAACCTATAGGATGCAAATGGGTATTCAAGAAGAAGCTTAGGCCTGATGGTACTATTGAAAAGTATAAGGCTCGGCTCGCGGCTAATGGTTATACCCAGAAGGAAGGTGAAGACTTCTTTGATACTTACTCACATGTGGCTCGACTGACCACTATTCAAGTTCTACTTTCACTAGCTGCCTCGCATGGTCTTCTCGTTCATCAAATGGATGTTAAGACTGCTTTCCTAAATGGAGAGTTGGACGAGGAAATTTATGTGGAACAACCAGATGGGTTTTTACTAGATGGTCAGGAAGAGAAAGTGTGCAAGTTGCTCAAGTCTTTGTACGGACTTAAGCAAGCACCCAAACAGTGGCATGAGAAGTTTGAAAGAACTTTAACAGCTGCAGGTTTTGTTGTGAATGAAGCCGACAAATGTGTGTACTATCGCCATGGTGGGGGCGAGGAAGTTATCCTGTGCTTGTACGTCGATGACATACTGATTTTCGGAACAAATCTGAAAGTTATTAAGCAGGTCAAGGATTTCCTATCTCGTTGTTTTGAGATGAAGGATTTAGGAGTGGCTGATGTCATTCTGAACATCAAGTTGTTGAGAGACGATGATGGTGGGATTACTTTGCTTCAATCTCACTATGCGAAAAAGATCTTGAGTTGCTTTGGCTATAGTGACTGCAAGCCCTCTCCAACACCATATGATGCTAGTGTGTTGCTTCGAAAGAATCGAAGAATTGCTAGAGACCAATTGAAGTATTCTCAGATTATTGGCTCGCTTATGTACTTAGCCAGTGCTGCAAGACCTGACATATCTTTTGCTGTCAGCAAACTGAGTCGGTTTGTTTCAAAACCAGGAGATGTGCATTGGAAAGCTCTAGAAAGAGTTTTGCGTTATTTGAAAGGCACTGCAAATTATGGAATTCACTACACCGGGCATCCAAAGGTGATTGAAGGGTATAGTGACTCAAACTGGATCTCAGATGCTGATGAGATAAAGGCCACGAGAGGTTATGTATTCACTCATTGAGGTGGCGCTGTTTCTTGGAAGTCTTGCAAGCAGACCATCTTAGCGAGGTCAACAATGGAAGCAGAACTCACAGCACTAGATACAGCTACGGTCGAAGCAGATTGGCTTTGTCGGCTCTTGAATGACTTACCGGTTGTTGAGAAACCTGTACCGGGTATCCTTATGAACTGCGACAATCAAACTGTGATCACGAAAGTGAGCAGCTCAAAGCATAACATGAAGTCATCAAGACACGTTCAGAGAAGGTTAAAGTCTGTCAGAAAAATGAAAAACTCTGGAGTTATTGCATTGGATTATATCCAAACGTCTAAAAATCTGGCAGATCCTTTTACTAAGGGTCTATCACATAATGTGATAGATAATGCATCGAGGGAGATGGGTATGAGACCCACAATATGAGTTGTTCACAGTGGTAACCTATTCTTTGTGATCGGAGATCCCGTGAATTAGATGTGGAAGACAAGCTGTTGGTCAACTGAGAGGAGAGTATCCTTATTATTCACAATACCACTCCAAGAAGATGCAATACTCTCCTTATCTGCATGGCAGGTTGATGTATATCTTAATGTGTTCTAAAGTGGCTTATTTAAGCAGAGATGTTATCCTGCAGAACATCTTTTGAAGAACACACCTGTATGAGTCTGATTGTCAAACGTCGCAATCTATGAGAGTAGGGTTCTCTCTAGTAAACTCATGAAAGGTCACGGAGTATGACGCATAAGCTCCACCTACGAGGAAGACCCACGGTAGCCACGTATCGGTCAAGGATTTATGTGAAGCTAGATTCGCAGAAAACTTGCAGTTCAAGGCCCAGTCCACTGTTCAAGTTGCTTACTAGTGTAGCATAGAGTTCTAGGTGGAAGTTCAACTTAACAGTCTCCACTGCAGTACCGGTATATAAAACAGTGTTTTGGAACCAAAGGCAAATTTTTGTGTGCCACTGGGATCTGGTGGGGGATTGCTGAAATTTTGTCCATTTTGGGCCTAGCCCAATAGCAGTTTCAGAAATTCCTAATAAATCCTAGAGGCCCACACAGCCCATTTGTGCAAGGCAAGAGGTGGAACAAAAGTTTAGTCCCACATTGCTAGTTTAGAGGGAGTTGGACCTCTTTATAAGGGAGGTTCTTTTCCCACATGTATGAGCATGAGAACAAGAGGGACATCCACGCGCGCTCCTCCTCCGCCGCCCGCCTCGCCACGCCACGCCTCGTCACAACGCGCCGCGGGTTGCGGGAATGAGCCGAGCCGATGTCTAAATTTTTGCCACGCACAACGGGTATACAAAAGGTCACGTGGGAGTTGAAACGTTTTTCTGTAGTGGACACTGAATTCGAATGGCGCGCCTCTTCGGCAGCTGCCTGTTTGCTTCGTCTCCCTTCGTTACTTCACCTCCCGCCGCAGCCTCTTCGCGTCCTTCTCCTGTGCCTATATAAGAGAGGTCACTCCTCTTCAGAGAGACACAGCAGAAGATCCCCTTCCTCTCGCCACAAAGTTCCTGAGCACTGCGCTGCTGCTACGATCTTCCCCCTCCCGGCTTGCGGCGTGCACCACAGGTCGGGACAGTAGGCCTCCGAAACCGCACCTTTTGAGTCCTGTATGGGAGAAGGGTGATAAGGTTTTTGGGGAGCGCTCAGCGCGACTACTGGCTGCTTCATCACGGACGATCCGGTCGCCGACTACTACTTCCCCGACGATGACTTCTTCCCTGACGTCCACGACCTCCTCGACGACATGGCAGGCGAGGACACCGACCCCAAGTCCAGCGCTTCTGCTGCTGTTGTCCCGTATGTGTTCTTGTCTTTCCTGTTAAAGGTTCTATCGCAGTTCCTTGTTCTAGTCCTTGTCCTACACATGATATGTTCTACTTCATATATGCAACTAGTTCTACTGTCTGCTATAGATATGCTAGGCTACGGTTCATATATGCAGAAACTATTTACCTTCTCTCTGTCAGAACATATGACTTGTTTTATCTCTATTATATTACTCATGCTTTATCTAGTATTTCTGTTAATAAAATCATTTGGTAAATTGCTCATGTTTCCAACAATCCAAAAACCTTATTATAGGCAATTTGCCCCAAGTGGTTTTGCTGCTTCCATGAGACCTCCTATGTTTGAGGGTATCCACTATAAGAGGTGGCGCGTGAGAGCAGTCTTATGGTTTCAAACCATGAGTTGCTATGACGCCACTCTCGGCAAACCTGAAGGAGAGCTTGATGCTCAACAGGCACAAGCTTTTCAGAAAATGGATACTCTGTTTAAGGCTACTCTCTTGAGTGTTCTTGGTGAGAACATAGTTGATGCTTATGCATCAATTGATAATGGAAAAGATATGTGGGATGCACTCGAGGCCAAGTTTGGGGTCTCAGATGCTGGCACTGAGCTGTACATCATGGAGCAATTCTATGATTACAGGATGACTGAAGAGCACTTCGTGGTTGAGCAAGCTCATGAGATACAGTCATTTGCTAGAGAACTTGAGCACTTCAGTTGTATGCTACCGGACAAGTTTATTGCCGGAGGTATCATCACTAAGCTTCCTCCTTCATGGAGGAACTTTGCTACCTTGCTGAAGCATAAGAGGCAGGAGTTTTCCGTCCCGGATCTCATTGGCACTCTTGATGTGGAAGAAAAGGCGAGAGCAAAGGACACACGTGCTCGAGGTATTGAGGGAGGATCTAGTGCCAATGTGGTACAGAAGCAGAACTTCTAGCCCCACAAGCTCAAGAACAAGGGCAAGTTTGATGGTAAAGCAAAGTTTGATGGGAAGAACAAGGCTGTGCAACACACAAACTTCAAGAAGAAGAATGGCAAGAAGAAAGGTTCTTGTCATGTGTGTGGGGATCCTGACCATTAGGCTCCTAGTTTCCCTAATCGCTATGACAAGCGTAATCATGGGAAAGGCGGCAAGACCGCTAATGTTGTCATTGGAGACACTGACATGAAGGATGCTGGGTATGGTATATTTCCCACTATTCTTTCAGTATGTCATTCTCCTGACTGGTTGATTGATACGGGTGCTGATGTGCATGTATGTGGTGATATTTCCATGTTTTCGTCTTATCAGACCGCAGGGACTTCAACCATGCTGATGGGCAATGGTTCAAGTGCTTCTGTTCGTGGTGTTGGCACGGTCGATCTGAAGTTTACTTCATGGAAGATCGTGCGGCTGAAGAACGTGCATTATGTCCCCTCTGTCAATAAAAATCTTGTTAGCGGATCTCTTCTGTGTAGAGATGGCTACAAGCTTGTCTTTGAGTCGAATAAATTTGTAATATCCAAGTATGGAACCTTTGTTGGTAAAGGCTATGAGTCAGGAGGCTTGTTTCGTTTATCCTCATCAGACGTTTGCAATAAAGTTGTTAATCATATTCGCAACAATAGTGAATCCAATGTGTGGCATTCACGTCTCTGTCATGTTAACTTTGGTTGCATGTCACGACTAGCGAAGTTGAACTTAATCCCTAGTTTCACCACCATCAAGGGATCTAAGTGTCAAGTGTGTGTGCAAGCTAAGCAACCTCGTAAGTCTCACACGACTGCGGAAATAAGAAATCTTGCACCACTAGAGCTCATACATTCAGATCTATGTGAAATGAATGGTGTTTTGACAAAAGGTGGAAAGAAATATTTCATGACGTTAATTGATGACTCCACTAGATACTGTCGTGTGTATCTTCTGAAATCTAAGGATGAGGCTTTGAACTTTTTCAAGATCTATAAAGCCGAAGTGGAAAACCAACTTGATTGAAAAATCAAGAGGCTTAGGTCCGACCGTGGTGGAGAGTATTTTTCCAATGAATTTGATGCTTTTTGTGCGGAACATGGTATAATTCATGAGAGGACGCCTCCCTATTCACCTTAGTCAAATGGGGTGGCCGAAAGAAAGAACCGTACTCTAACTGATTTGGTTAACGCCATGTTAGACACATCGGGTCTCTCCAAGGCATGGTGGGGGGAGGCAATATTGACAGCATGTCATGTCCTGAACCGAGTCCCCACAAAGAACAAAGAGATAACTCCATTCGAGGAATGGGAGAAGAAAAGGTTAAAACTCTCTTATCTGCGAACATGGGGTTGTTTGGCGAAAGTCAATGTTCCAATTCCAAAGAAGCGGAAGCTTGGACCAAAGACTATGGATTGTGTGTTTCCTGGGATATGCTTTTCATAGCATTGGCTATAGATTCTTGGTTGTAAAATCTGAGGTACCTGACATGCATGTCGGTACGATCATGGAGTCGAATGATGCGACTTTCTTTGAAGATATCTTTCCCATGAAGGATATGGCTACCTCATCTAATCAGGAGATGCCTAGTTCATCCAATCAGGAACCAGTTACAATTACCGAACCTACCATTTCGATGGAACACTTCGAAAGTCCTGTGGAGGAGAACAATGAAGTTCCTACCAGGAGCAAGAGACAGAGGACTGCAAAGTCCTTTGGTGATGATTTTCTTGTGTATCTCGTAGATGACACTCCCAGTTCTATTTCAGAGGCCTATGCATCTGAAGATGCTGACTACTGGAAGGAAGCGGTTCGTAGCGAGATGGATTCCATCTTGGCAAATGAAGCTTGGGAGATAACTGATCGTCCTTATGGGTGCAAACCTATAGGATGCAAATGGGTATTCAAGAAGAAGCTTAGGCCTGATGGTACTATTGAAAAGTACAAGACTCGGCTCGTGGCTAAGGGTTATACCGAGAAGGAAGGTGAAGACTTCTTTGATACTTACTCACCTCTGGCTCGACTGACCACTATTCGAGTTCTACTTTCACTAGCTGCCTCGCATAGTCTTCTCGTTCATCAAATGGATGTTAAGACTGCTTTCCTAAATGGAGAGTTGGATGAGGAAATTTATGTGGAACAACCAGATGGGTTTTTACTAGATGGTTAGGAAGAGAAAGTGTGCAAGTTGCTGAAGTCTTTGTATGGACTTAAGCAAGCACCCAAACAGTGGCATGAGAAGTTTGAAAGAACTTTAATAGCTGCAGGCTTCGTTGTGAACGAAGCCGACAAATGTGTGTACTATCGCCATGGTGGGGGCGAGGAAGTTATCCTGTGCTTGTATGTCGATGACATACTGATTTTCGGAACAAATCTGAAAGTTATTAAGCAGGTCAAGGATTTCCTATCTTGTTGTTTTGAGATGAAGGATTTAGGAGTGGCTGATGTCATTCTGAACATCAAGTTGTTGAGAGCCGATGATGGTGGGATTACTTTGCTTCAATCTCACTATGCGGAAAAGATCTTGAGTTGCTTTGGCTATAGTGACTGCAAGCCCTCTCCAACACCATATGATGCTAGTGTGTTACTTCGAAAGAATCGAAGAATTGCTAGAGACCAATTGAAGTATTCTCAGATTATTGGCTCGCTTATGTACTTAGCCAGTGCTACAAGACCTGACATATCTTTTGCTATTAGCAAACTGAGTCGGTTTGTTTCAAAACCAGGAGATGAGCATTGGAAAGCTCTAGAAAGAGTTTTGCGTTATTTGAAAGGCACTGCAAATTATGAAATTCACTACACCGGGCATCCAAAGGTGCTTGAAGGGTATAGTGACTCAAACTGGATCTCAGATGCTGATGAGATAAAGGCCACGAGCAGTTATGTATTCACTCATGGAGGTGGCGCTATTTCTTGGAAGTCTTGCAAGCAGACCATCTTAGCAAGGTCAACAATGGAAGCAGAACTCACAGCACTAGATACAGCTATGGTCGAAGCAGATTGGCTTCGTCGGCTCTTGAATGACTTACAGGTTGTTGAGAAACCTGTACCGGGTATCCTTATGAACTGCGACAATCAAACTGTGATCACGAAAGTGAGCAGCTCAAAGGATAACATGAAGTCATCAAGACACGTTCAGAGAAGGTTAAAGTCTGTCAGAAAAATGAAAAACTCCGGAGTTATTACAAACGTCTAAAAATCTGGCAGATCCTTTTACTAAGGGTCTATCACGTAATGTGATAGATAATGCATCAAGGGAGATGGGTATGAGACCCACAATATGAGTTGTTCATAGTGGTAACCTATTCTTTGCGATCGGAGATCCCGTGAATTAGATGTGGAAGACAAGCTGTTGGTCAACTGAGAGGAGAGTATCCTTATTATTCACAATACCACTCCATGAAGATGCAATACTCTCCTTATCTGCATGGCAGGTTGATGTATATCTTAATGTGTTCTAAAGTGGCTTATTTAAGCAGAGATGTTATCCTCCAGAATATCTTTTGAAGAACACACCTATATGAGTCTGATTGTCAAACGTCGCAATCTATGAGAGTAGGGTTCTCTCTAGTAAACTCATGAAAGGTCACGGAGTATGACGCATAAGCTCCACCCGCGGGGAAGACCCACGATAGCCACGTATCGGTCAAGGCTTTATGTGAAGCTAGATTCGCAGAAAACTTGCAGTTCAAGGCCCAGTCCACTGTTCAAGTTGCTTACTAGTGTAGCATAGAGTTCTAGGTGGAAGTTCAACTTAACAGTCTCCACTGCAGTACCGGTATATAAAACAGTGTTTTGGAACCAAAGGCAAATTTTTGTGTGCCTCTGGGATCTGGTGGGGGATTGCTGGAATTTTGTCTATTTTGGGCCTAGCCCAATAGCAGTTTCAGAAATTCCTAATAAATCCTAGAGGCCCACACAGCCCATTTGTGCAAGGCAAGAGGTGGAACAAAAGTTTAGTCCCACATTGCTAGTTTAGAGGGAGTTGGACCTCTTTATAAGGGAGGTTCTTTCCCCACATGTATGAGCATGAGAACAAGAGGGACATCCACGCACGCTCCTCCTCTGCCGCCCGCCTCGCCACGCCACGCCTCGTCACGACCCGCCGCGGGTTGCGGGAATGAGCCGAGCCAATGTCTAAATTTTTGCCACGCACGACGGGTATACAAAAGGTCACGTGGGACTTGAAACGTTTTTCTGTAGTGGACACTGAATTCGAACGGCGCGCCTCTTCGGCCGCTGCCTGTTCGCTTTGTCTCCCTTTGTTGCTTCACCTCCCGCCGCAGCCTCTTCGCGTCCTTCTCCTGTGCCTATATAAGAGAGGTCGCTCCTTTTGAGAGAGACACAAAAGAAGATCCCCTTCCTCTCGCCACAAAGTTCCTGAGCACTGCGCTGCTGCTACGATCTTCCCCATCCCGGCTTGCGGCGTGCACCGCAGGTCGGGACAGCAGGCCTCCGAAACCGCACCTTTTGAGTCCTGTACGGGAGAAGGGTGATAAGGTTTTTGGGGAGCACTCAGCGCGACTACTGGCTGCTTCATCACGGATGATCCGGTCGCCGACGACTACTTCCCCGACGTCCACGACCTCCTCGACGACATGGCAGGCGAGGACACTGACCCCAATTCCAGCGCTTCTGCTGCTGCTATCCCGTACGTGTTCTTGTCTTTCCCGTTAAAGGTTCTGTCGCAGTTCCTTGTTCTAGTCCTTGTCCTACACATGATATGTTCTACTTCATATATGCAACTAGTTCTACTGTCTGCTATAGATATGCTAGGCTACGGTTCATATATGCAGAAACTATTTACCTTCTCTCTGTCAGAACATATGACTTGTTTTATCTCTATTATATTACTCATGCTTTATCTAGTATTTCTGTTAATAAAATCATTTGGTAAATTGCTCATGTTTCCAACAATCCAAAAACCTTATTATAGGCAATTTACCCCAAGTGGTTTTGCTGCTTCCATGAGACCTCCTATGTTTGAGGGTATCCACTATAAGAGGTGGCGCGTGAGAGCAGTCTTATGGTTTCAAACCATGAGTTGCTATGACGCCACTCTCGGCAAACCTGAAGGAGATGTTGATGCTCAACAGGCACAAGCTTTTCAGAAAATGGATACTCTATTTAAGGCTGCTCTCTTGAGTGTTCTTGGTGAGAACATAGTTGATGCTTATGCGTCGATTGATAATGGAAAAGATATGTGGGATGCACTCGAGGCCAAGTTTGGGGTCTCAGATGCTGGCACTGAGCTGTACATCATGGAGCAATTCTATGATTACAGGATGACTGAAGAGTGCTCCGTGGTTGAGCAAGCTCATGAGATATAGTCATTTGCTAGAGAATTTAAGCACTTCAGTTGTATGCTACCGGACAAGTTTGTTGCCGGAGGTATCATCACTAAGCTTCCTCCTTCATGGAGGAACTTTGCTACCTTGCTGAAGCATAAGAGGCAGGAGTTTTCCGTCCCGGATCTCATTGGCACTCTTGATGTGGAAGAAAAGGCGAGAGCAAAGGACACACGTGCTCGAGGTATTGAGGGAGGATCTAGTGCCAATGTGGTACAGAAGCAGAACTTCCAGCCCCACAAGTTCAAGAACAAGGGCAAGTTTGATGGGAAGAACAAGGTTGTGCAACACACGAACTTCAAGAAGAAGAATGGCAAGAAGAAAGGTTCTTGTCATGTGTGTGGGGATGCTGATCATTAGGCTCCTAGTTGCCCTAATCGCTATGAGAAGCGTAATCCTGGGAAAGGCGGCAAGACCGCTAATGTTGTCATTGGAGACACTGACATGAAGGATGCTGGGTATGGTATATTTCCCACTATTCTTTCAGTATGTCATTCTCCTGACTGGTTGATTGACACGGGTGCTAATGTGCATGTATCTGGTGATATTTCCATGTTTTCGTCTTATCAGACCGCGGGGACTTCAACCGTGCTGATGGGAAACGGTTCAAGTGCTTCTGTTCGTGGTGTTGGCACGGTCAATCTGAATTTTACTTCGGGGAAGATCGTGCGGCTGAAGAACGTGCATTATGTCCCCTCCATCAATAAAAATCTTGTTAGCGGATCTCTTCTGTGTAGAGATGGCTACAAGCTTGTCTTTGAGTCGAATAAATTTGTAATATCCAAGTATGGAACCTTTGTTGGTAAAGGCTATGAGTCAGGAGGCTTGTTTCGTTTATCCTCATCAGACGTTTGCAATAAAGTTGTTAATCATATTTGCAACAATAGTGAATCCAATGTGTGGCATTCACGTCTCTGTCATGTTAACCTTGGTTGCATGTCGCGACTAGCGAAGTTGAACTTAATCCCTAGTTTCACCACCGTCAAGGGATCTAAGTGTCAAGTGTGTGTGCAAGCTAAGCAACCTCGTAAGTCTCACACGACTGCGGAAATAAGAAATCTTGCACCACTAGAGTTCATACATTCAGATCTATGTGAAATGAATGGTGTTTTGACAAAAGGGAGAAAGAAATATTTTATGACGTTAATTGATGACTCCACTAGATACTGCCGTGTGTATCTTCTGAAATCGAAGGATGAGGCTTTGAACTTTTTCAAGATCTATAAAGCCGAAGTGGAAAACCAACTTGATCGAAAAATCAAGAGGCTTAGGTCCGACCGTGGTGGAGAGTATTTTTCCAATGAATTTGATGCTTTTTGTGCGGAACATGGTATAATTCATGAGAGGATGCCTCCCTATTCACCTTAGTCAAATGGGGTGGCCGAAAGAAAGAACCGTACTCTAACTGATTTGGTTAACGCCATGTTAGACACATCGGGTCTCTCCAAGGCATGGTGGGGGGGGGAGGCAATATTGACAGCATGTCATGTCCTGAACCGAGTCCCCACAAAGAACAAAGAGATAACTCCATTCGAGGAATGGGAGAAGAAAAGGTTAAAACTCTCTTATCTGCGAACATGGGGTTGTTTGGCGAAAGTCAATGTTCCAATTCCAAAGAAGCGGAAGCTTGGACCAAAGACCGTGGATTGTGTTTTCCTGGGATATGCTTTTCATAGCATTGGCTATAGATTCTTGGTTGTAAAATTTGAGGTACCTGACATGCATGTCGGTACGATCATGGAGTCTAATGATGCGACTTTCTTTGAAGATATCTTTCCCATGAAGGATATGGCTACCTCATCTAATCAGGAGATGCCTAGTTCATCCAATCAGGAACCAGTTACAATTACCGAACCTACCATTTCGATGGAACACTTCGAAAGTCCTGTGGAGGAGACCAATGAAGTTCCTACCAGGAGCAAGAGACAGAGGACTACAAAGTCCTTTGGTGATGATTTTCTTGTGTATCTCATAGATGACACTCCCAGTTCTATTTCAGAGGCCTATGCATCTGAAGATGGTGACTACTGGAAGGAAGCGGTTCGTAGCGAGATGGATTCCATCTTGGCAAATGAAACTTGGGAGATAACTGATCTTCCTTATGGGTGCAAACCTATAGGATGCAAATGGGTATTCAAGAAGAAGCTTAGGCCTGATGGTACTATTGAAAAGTACAAGGCTCGGCTCGTGGCTAAGGGTTATACCCAGAAGGAAGGTGAAGACTTCTTTGATACTTACTCACCTGTGGCTCGACTGACCACTATTCGAGTTCTACTTTCACTAGCTGCCTCGCATGGTCTTCTCGTTCATCAAATGGATGTTAAGACTGCTTTCCTAAATGGAGAGTTGGACGAGGAAATTTATATGGAACAACCAGATAGGTTTGTACTAGATGGTCAGGAAGAGAAAGTGTGCAAGTTGCTGAAGTCTTTGTACGGACTTAAGCAAGCACCCAAACAGTGGCATGAGAAGTTTGAAAGAACTTTAACAGCTGCAGGCTTTGTTGTGAACGAAGTCGACAAATGTGTGTACTATCGCCATGGTGGGGGCGAGGAAGTTATCATGTGCTTGTATGTCGATGACATACTGATTTTCGGAACAAATCTGAAAGTTATTAAGCAGGTCAAGGATTTCCTATCTCGTTGTTTTGAGATGAAGGATTTAGGAGTGGCTGATGTCATTCTGAACATCAAGTTGTTGAGAGACGATGATGGTGGGATTACTTTGCTTCAATCTCACTATGTGGAAAAGATCTTGAGTCGCTTTGGCTATAGTGACTGCAAGCCCTCTCCAACACCATATGATGCTAGTGTGTTGCTTCGAAAGAATCAAAGAATTGCTAGAGACCAATTGAAGTATTCTCAGATTATTGGCTCGCTTATGTACTTAGCCAGTGCTACAAGACCTGACATCTCTTTTGCTGTTAGCAAACTGAGTCAGTTTGTTTCAAAACCAGGAGATGTGCATTGGAAAGCTCTAGAAAGAGTTTTGCGTTATTTGAAAGGCACTGCAAATTATGGAATTCACTACACCGGGCATCCAAAGGTGCTTGAAGGGTATAGTGACTCAAATTGGATCTCAGATGCTGATGAGATAAAGGCCATGAGCGGTTATGTATTCACTCATGGAGGTGGCGATGTTTCTTGGAAGTCTTGCAAGCAGACCATCTTAACGAGGTCAACAACGGAAGCAAAACTCACAGCACTAGATACAGCTACGGTCGAAGCAGATTGGCTTCGTCGGCTCTTGAATGACTTACCGGTTGTTGAGAAACCTGTACCGGGTATCCTTATGAACTGCGACAATCAAACTGTGATCACGAAAGTGAGCAGCTCAAAGGATAACATGAAGTCATCAAGTCACGTTCAGAGAAGGTTAAAGTCTGTCAGAAAAATGAAAAACTCCGGAGTTATTGCATTGGATTATATCCAAACGTCTAAAAATCTTGCAGATCCTTTTGCTAAGGGTCTATCACGTAATATGATAGATAATGCATCGAGGGAGATGGGTATGAGACCCACAATATGAGTTGTTCACAGTGGTAACCTATTCTTTGTGATCGGAGATCCCGTGAATTAGATGTGGAAGACAAGCTGTTGGTCAACTGAGAGGAGAGTATCCTTATTAGTCACAATACCACTCCATGAAGATGCAATACTCTCCTTATCTGCATGGCAGGTTGATGTATATCTTAATGTGTTCTAAAGTGGCTTATTTAAGCAGAGATGTTATCCTGCAGAACATCTTTTGAAGAAAACACCTATATGAGTCTGATTGTCAAACGTCGCAATCTATGAGAGTAGGGTTCTCTCTAGTAAACTCATGAAAGGTCACGGAGTATGACGCATAAGCTCCACCCCCGGGGAAGACCCACGGTAGCCATGTATCGGTCAAGGCTTTATGTGAAGCTAGATTCGCAGAAAACTTGCAGTTCAATGCCCAGTCCACTGTTCAAGTTGCTTACTAGTGTAGCATAGAGTTCTAGGTGGAAGTTCAACTTAACAGTCTCCACTGCAGTACCGGTATATAAAACAGTGTTTTGGAACCAAAGGCAAATTTTTGTGTGCCTCTGGGATCTGGTGGGGGATTGCTGGAATTTTGTCTATTTTGGGCCTAGCCTAATAGCAGTTTCAGAAATTCCTAATAAATCCTAGAGGCCCACACAGCCCATTTGTGCAAGGCAAGAGGTGGAAAAAAAGTTTAGTCCCACATTGCTAGTTTAGAGGGAGTTGGACCTCTTTATAAGGGAGGTTCTTTCCCCACATGTATGAGCATGAGAACAAGAGGGACATCCAGCGCGCTCCTCCTCCGCCGCCTGCCTCGCCACGCCACGCCTCGTCACGACGCGCCGCGGGTTGCGGGAATGAGCCGAGCCGATGTCTAAATTTTTGCCACGCACGACGGGTATACAAAAGGTCACGTGGGAGTTGAAACGTTTTTCTGTAGTGGAAACTGAATTCGAACGGCGCGCCTCTTTGGCAGCTGCCTGTTCGCTTCGTCTCCCTTCGTTGCTTCACCTCCCGCCGCAGCCTCTTCGCGTCCTTCTCCTGTGCCTATATAAGAGGGGTCGCTCCTCTTCAGAGAGACACAGCAGAAGATCCCCTTCCTCTCGCCACAAAGTTCCTGAGCACTGCGCTGCTGCTACGATCTTCCCCAACCCGGCTTGCGGCGTGCACCACAGGTCGGGACAGTAGGCCTCCGAAACCGCACCTTTTGAGTCCTGTACGGGAGAAGGGTGATAAGGTTTTTGGGGAGCGCTCAGCGCGACTGCTGGCTGCTTCATCACGGACGATCCGGTCGCCGACTACTACTTCCCCGACGACGACTTCTTCCCCGACATCCACGACCTCCTCGACGACATGGCAGGCGAGGACACCAACCCCAAGTCCAGCGCTTCTGCTGCTGCTGTCCCTTACGTGTTCTTGTCTTCCCTGTTAAAGGTTCTATCGCAGTTCCTTATTCTAGTCCTTGTCCTACACATGATATGTTCTACTTCATATCTGCAACTAGTTCTACTCTCTGCTATAGATATGCTAGGCTACGGTTCATATATGCAAAAACTATTTACCTTCTCTCTGTCAGAACATATGACTTGTTTTATCTCTATTATATTACTCATGCTTTATCTAGTATTTCTGTTAATAAAATCATTTGGTAAATTGCTCATGTTTCCAACAATCCAAAAACCTTATTATAGGCAATTTACCCCAAGTGGTTTTGCTGCTTCCATGAGACCTCCTATGTTTGAGGGTATCCACTATAAGAGGTGGCGCGTGAGAGCAGTCTTATGGTTTCAAACCATGAGTTGCTATGACACCACTCTCGGCAAACCTGAAGGAGAGCTTGATGCTCAACAGGCACAAGCTTTTCAGAAAATGGATACTCTGTTTAAGGATTCTCTCTTGAGTTTTCTTGGTGAGAACATAGTTGATGCTTATGCGTCAATTGATAATGGAAAAGATATGTGGGATGCACTCGAGGCCAAGTTTGGGGTCTCAGATGCTGGCACTGAGCTGTACATCATGGAGCAATTCTATGATTACAGGATGACTGAAGAGCGCTTCGTGGTTGAGCAAGCTCATGAGATACAGTCATTTGCAGGGAACTTGAGCACTTCAGTTGTATGCTACCGGACAAGTTTGTTGCCGGAGGTATCATCACTAAGCTTCCTCCTTCATGGAGGAACTTTGCTACCTTGCTGAAGCATAAGAGGCAGGAGTTTTCCGTCCCGGATCTCATTGGCACTCTTGATATGGAAGAAAAGGCGAGAGCAAAGGACACACGTGCTCAAGGTATTGAGGGAGGATCTAGTGCCAATGTGGTACAGAAGCAGAACTTCCAGCCCCACAAGTTCAAGAACAAGGGCAAGTTTGATGGTAAAGCAAAGTTTAATGGGAAGAACAAGGCTGTGCAACACACAAACTTCAAGAAGAAGAATGGCAAGAAGAAAGGTTCTTGTCATGTGTGTGGGGGTCCTGATCATTAGGCTCCTAGTTGCCCTAATCGCTATGACAAGCGTAATCCTGGGAAAGGCGGCAAGACCGCTAATGTTGTCATTGGAGACACTGACATGAAGGATGCTGGGTATGGTATATTTCCCACTATTCTTTCAGTATGTCATTCTCCTGACTGGTTGATTGACACGGGTGCTAATGTGCATGTATGTGGTGATATTTCCATGTTTTCGTCTTATCAGACCGCATGGACTTCAACCGTGCTGATGGGCAATGGTTCAAGTGCTTCTGTTCGTGGTGTTGGCACGGTCGATCTGAAGTTTACTTCGAGGAAGATCGTGCGGCTGAAGAACGTGCATTATGTCCCCTCCGTCAATAAAAATCTTGTTAGCGGATCTCTTCTGTGTAGAGATGGCTACAAGCTTGTCTTTGAGTCGAATAAATTTGTAATATCCAAGTATGGAACCTTTGTTGGTAAGGGCTATGAGTCAGGAGGCTTGTTTCGTTTATCCTCATCAGACGTTTGCAATAAAGTTGTTAATCATATTTTCAACAATAGTGAATCCAATGTGTGGCATTCACGTCTTTGTCATGTTAACTTTGGTTGCATGTCACGACTAGCGAAGTTGAACTTAATCCCTAGTTTCACCACCGTCAAGGGATCTAAGTGTCAAGTGTGTGTGCACGCTAAGCATCCTCGTAAGTCTCACACGACTGCGGAAATAAGAAATCTTGCACCACTAGAGCTCATACATTCAGATCTATGTGAAATGAATGGTGTTTTGACAAAAGGTGGAAAGAAATATTTCATGACGTTAATTGATGACTCCACTAGATACTGTCGTGTGTATCTACTGAAATCTAAGGATGAGGCTTTGAACTTTTTCAAGATCTATAAAGCCGAAGTGGAAAACCAACTTGATCGAAAAATCAAGAGGCTTAGGTCCGACCGCGGTGGAGAGTATCTTTCCAATGAATTTGATGCTTTTTGTGCGGAACATGGTATAATTCATGAGAGGACGCCTCCCTATTCACCTCAGTCAAATGGGGTGGCCGAAAGAAAGAACCATACTCTAACTAATTTGGTTAATGCCATGTTAGACACATCGGGTCTCTCCAAGGCATGGTGGGGGGAGGCAATATTGACAGCATGTCATGTCCTGAACCGAGTCCCCACAAAGAACAAAGAGATAACTCCATTCGAGGAATGGGAGAAGAAAAGGTTAAAACTCTCTTATCTGCGAACATGGGGTTCTTTGGCGAAAGTCAATGTTCCAATTCCAAAGAAGCGGAAGCTTGGACCAAAGACTATGGATTGTGTTTTCCTGTGATATGCTTTTCATAGCATTGGCTATAGATTCTTGGTTGTAAAATCTGAGGTACCTGACATGCATGTCGGTACGATCATGGAGTCGAATGATGTGACTTTCTTTGAAGATATCTTTCGCATGAAGGATATGGCTACCTCATCTAATCAGGAGATGCCTAGTTCATCCAATCAGGAACCAGTTACAATTACCGAACCTACCATTTCGATGGAACACTTCGAAAGTCCTGTGGAGGAGAACAATGAAGTTCCTACTAGGAGCAAGAGACAGAGGACTGCAAAGTCCTTTGGTGATGATTTTCTTGTGTATCTCATAGATGACACTCCCAGTTCTATTTCAGAGGCCTATGCATCTGAAGATGATGACTACTGGAAGGAAGCGGTTCGTAGCGAGATGGATTCCATCTTGGCAAATGAAGCTTGGGAGATAACTGATCGTCCTTATGGGTGCAAACCTATAGGATGCAAATGGGTATTCAAGAAGAAGCTTAGGCCTGATGGTACTATTGAAAAGTACAAGGCTCGGCTCGTGGCTAAGGGCTATACCCAGAAGGAAGGTGAAGACTTCTTTGATACTTACTCACCTGTGGCTCGACTGACCACTATTCGAGTTCTACTTTCACTAGCTGCCTCGCATGGTCTTCTCGTTCATCAAATGGATGTTAAGACTGCTTTCCTAAATGGAGAGTTGGACGATGAAATTTATATGGAACAACCAGATGGGTTTGTACTAGATGGTCAGGAAGATAAAGTGTGCAAGTTGCTGAAGTCTTTGTACGGAGTTAAGCAAGCACCCAAACAATGGCATATGAAGTTTGAAAGAACTTTAACAGTTGCAGGCTTTGTTGTGAACGAAGCCGACAAATGTGTGTACTATCGCCATGGTGGGGGCAAGGAAGTTATCCTGTGCTTGTATGTCGATGACATACTAATTTTCAGAACAAATCTGAAAGTTATTAAGCAGGTCAAGGATTTCCTATCTCGTTGTTTTGAGATGAAGGATTTAGGAGTGGCTGATGTCATTCTGAACATCAAGTTGTTGAGAGACGATGATGGTGGGATTACTTTGCTTCAATCTCACTATGTGGAAAGGATCTTGAGTCGCTTTGGCTATAGTAACTGCAAGCCCTCTCCAACACCATATGATGCTAGTGTGTTGCTTCAAAAGAATCGAAGAATTGCTAGAGACCAATTGAAGTATTCTCAGATTATTGGCTCGCTTATGTACTTAGCTAGTGCTACAAGACCTGACATCTCTTTTGCTGTTAGCAAACTGAGTCGGTTTGTTTCGAAACCAGGAGATGTGCATTGGTAATCTCTAGAAAGAGTTTTGCGTTATTTGAAAGGCACTGCAAATTATGGAATTCACTACACCGGGCATCCAAAGGTGCTTGAAGGGTATAGTGACTGAAGCTGGATCTCAGATGCTGATGAGATAAAGGCCACGAGCGGTTATGTATTCACTCATGGAGGTGGCGCTGTTTCTTGGAAGTCTTGCAAGCAGGCCATCTTAACGAGGTTAACAATGGAAGCAGAACTCACAGCACTAGATACAGCTACGGTCGAAGCAGATTGGCTTCGTCGGCTCTTGAATGACTTACCGGTTGTTGAGAAACCTGTACTGGGTATCCTTATGAACTGCGACAATCAAACTGTGATCACGAAAGTGAGCAGCTCAAAGGATAACATGAAGTCATCAAGACACGTTCAGAGAAGGTTAAAGTCTGTCAGAAAAATGAAAAACTCTGGAGTTATTGCATTGGATTATATCCAAACGTCTAAAAATCTGGCAGATCCTTTTACTAAGGGTCTATCACGTAATGTGATAGATAATGCATCGAGGGAGATGGGTATGAGACCCACAATATGAGTTGTTCATAGTGGTAACCTATTCTTTGTGATCGGAGATCCCGTGAATTAGATGTGGAAGACAAGCTGTTGGTCAACTGAGAGGAGAGTATCCTTATTATTCACAATACCACTCCATGAAGATGCAATACTCTCCTTATCTGCATGGCAGGTTGATGTATATCTTAATGTGTTCTAAAGTGGCTTATTTAAGCAGAGATGTTATCCTGCAGAACATCTTTTGAAGAACACACCTATATGAGTCTGATTGTCAAACGTCGCAATCTATGAGAGTAGGGTTCTCTCTAGTAAACTCATGAAAGGTCACGGAGTATGATGCATAAGCTCCACCCGCGGGGAAGACCCACGGTAGCCACGTATCGGTCAAGGCTTTATGTGAAGCTAGATTCGCAGAAAACTTGCAGTTCAAGGCCCAGTCCATTGTTCAAGTTGCTTACTAGTGTAGCATAGAGTTCTAGGTGGAAGTTCAACTTAACAGTCTCCACTGCAGTACCGGTATATAAAACAGTGTTTTGGAACCAAAAGCAAATTTTTTTGTGCCTCTGGGATCTGGTGGGGGATTGCTGGAATTTTGTCTATTTTGGGCCTAGCCCAATAGCAGTTTCAGAAATTCCTAATAAATCCTACTGGCCCACACAGCCCATTTGTGCAAGGCAAGAGGTGGAACAAAAGTTTAGTCCCACATTGCTAGTTTAGAGGGAGTTGGACCTCTTTATAAGGGAGGTTCTTTCCCCACATGTATGAGCATGAGAACAAGAGGGACATCCACGCGCGCTCCTCCTCCGCCGCCCGCCTCACCACGCCATGCCTCGTCACGATGCGCCGCGGGTTGCGGGAATGAGCCGAGCCGATATCTAAATTTTTGCCATGCACGACAGGTATACAAAAGGTCAAGTGGGAGTTGAAACGTTTTTCTGTAGTGGACACTGAATTCAAATGGCGCGCCTCTTCGGCCGCTGCCTGTTCGCTTCGTCTCCCTTCGTTGCTTCACCTCCCGCCGCAGCTTCTTCACGTCCTTCTCCTGTGCCTATATAAGAGAGGTCACTCCTCTTCAGAGAGACACAGCATAAGATGCCCTTCCTCTCGCCACAAAGTTCCTGAGCACTGCGATGCTGCTACGATCTTCCCCATCCCGGCTTGCAGCGTGCACCGCAGGTCGGGACAGTTGGCCTCTGAAACCACACCTTTTGAGTCATGTACGGGAGAAGGGTGATAAGGTTTTTGGGGAGCGCTCAGCGCGACTACTGGCTGCTTCATCACGGACGATTCGGTCGCCGACGACTTCTTCCCCGACGTCCACGACCTACTCGACGACATGGCAGGCGAGGACACCGACCCCAAGTCCAGCGCTTCTGCTGCTGCTGTCCCGTATGTGTTCTTGTCTTTCTCGTTAAAGGTTCTGTCGCAGTTCCTTGTTCTAGTCTTTGTCCTACACATGATATGTTCTACTTCATATATGCAACTAGTTCTACTGTCTGCTATAGATATGCTAGGCTACGGTTCATATATGCAGAAACTATTTACCTTCTCTCTGTCAGAACATATGACTTGTTTTATCTCTATTATATTACTCATGCTTTATCTAGTATTTCTGTTAATAAAATCATTTGGTAAATTGCTCATGTTTCCAACAATCCAAAAACCTTATTATAGGCAATTTATCCCAAGTGGTTTTGCTGCTTCCATGAGACCTCCTATGTTTGAGGGTATCCACTATAAGAGGTGGCACGTGAGAGCAGTCTTATGGTTTCAAACCATGAGTTGCTATGACGCCACTCTCGGCAAACCTGAAGGAGAGCTTGATGCTCAACAGGCACAAGCTTTTCAGAAAATGGATACTCTGTTTAAGGCTGCTCTCTTGAGTGTTCTTGGTGAGAACATAGTTGATGCTTATGCGTCAATTGATAATGGAAAAGATATGTGGGATGCACTCGAGGCCAAGTTTGGGGTCTCAGATGCTGGCACTGAGCTGTACATCATGGAGCAATTCTATGATTACAGGATGACTGAAGAGCGCTCCGTGGTTGAGCAAGCTCATGAGATACAGTCATTTGCTAGAGAACTTGAGCACTTCAGTTGTATGCTACCGGACAAGTTTGTTGCCGGAGGTATCATCACTAAGCTTCCTCCTTCATGGAGAAACTTTGCTACCTTGCTGAAGCATAAGAGGCAGGAGTTTTCCGTCCCGGATCTCATTGGCACTCTTGATGTGGAAGAAAACGCGAGAGCAAAGGACACACGTGCTCGAGGTATTGAGGGAGGATCTAGTGCCAATGTGGTACAGAAGCAGAACTTCCAGCCCCACAAGTTCAAGAACAAGGGCAAGTTTGATGGTAAAGCAAAGTTTGATGGGAAGAACAAGGCTGTGCAACACACGAACTTCAAGAAGAAGAATGGCAAGAAGAAAGGTTCTTGTCATGTGTGTGGGGATCCTGATCATTGGGCTCCTAGTTGCCCTAATCGCTATGACAAGCGTAATCCTGGAAAAGGCGGCAAGACCGCTAATGTTGTCATTGGAGACACTGACATGAAGGATGCTGGGTATGGTATATTTCCCACTATTCTTTCAGTATGTCATTCTTCTGACTGGTTGATTGACACGGGTGCTAATGTGCATGTATGTGGTGATATTTCCATGTTTTCGTCTTATCAGACCGCAGGGACTTCAACCATGCTGATGGGCAACGGTTCAAGTGCTTCTGTTCGTGGTGTTGGCACGGTCGATCTGAAGTTTACTTCGGGGAAGATCGTGCGGCTGAAGAACGTGCATTATGTCCCCTCCGTCAATAAAAATCTTGTTAGCGGATCTCTTCTGTGTAGAGATGGCTACAAGCTTGTCTTTGAGTCCAATAAATTTGTAATATCCAAGTATGGAACCTTTGTTGGTAAAGGCTATGAGTCAGGAGGCTTGTTTCGTTTATCCTTATCAGACGTTTGCAATAAAGTTGTTAATCATATTTGCAACAATAGTGAATCCAATGTGTGGCTTTCACGTCTCTGTCATGTTAACTTTGGTTGCATGTCGCGACTAGCGAAGTTGAACTTAATCCCTAGTTTCACCACCGTCAAGGGATCTAAGTGTCAAGTGTGTGTGCAAGCTAAGCAACCTCGTAAGTCTCACACGACTGTGGAAATAAGAAATCTTGCACCACTAGAGCTCATACATTCAGATCTATGTGAAATGAATGGTGTGTTGACAAAAGGTGGAAAGAAATATTTCATGATGTTAATTGATGACTCCACTAGATACTGCCGTGTGTATCTTCTGAAATCTAAGGATGAGGCTCTGAACTTTTTCAAGATCTATAAAGCCGAAGTGGAAAACCAACTTGATCGAAAAATCAAGAGGCTTAGGTCCGACCGTGGTGGAGAGTATTTTTCCATTGAATTTGATGCTTTTTGTGCGAAACATGGTATAATTCATGAGAGGACGCCTCCCGATTCACCTCAGTCAAATGGGGTGGCCGAAAGAAAGAACCGTACTCTAACTGATTTGGTTAACGCCATGTTAGACACATCGGGTCTCTCCAAGGCATGGTGGGGGGAGGCAATATTGACAGCATGTCATGTCCTGAACCGAGTCCCCACAAAGAACAAAGAGATAACTCCATTCGAGGAATGGGAGAAGAAAAGGTTAAAACTCTCTTATCTGCGAACATGGGGTTGTTTGGCGAAAGTCAATGTTCCAATTCCAAAGAAGCGGAAGCTTGGACCAAAGACTGTGGATTGTGTTTTCCTGGGATATGCTTTTCATAGCATTGGCTATAGATTCTTGGTTGTAAAATCTGAGGTACCTGACATGCACGTCGGTACGATCATTGAGTCGAATGATGCGACTTTCTTTGAAGATATCTTTCCCATGAAGGATATGGCTACCTCATCTAATCAGGAGATGCCTAGTTCATCAAATCAGGAACCAGTTGCAATTACTGAACCTACCATTTCGATGGAACACTTCGAAAGTCCTGTGGAGGAGAACAATGAAGTTCCTACCAGGAGCAAGAGACAGAGGACTGCAAAGTCCTTGGGTGATGATTTTCTTGTGTATCTCATAGATGACACTCCCGGTTCTATGTCAGAGGCCTATGCATCTGAAGATGCTGACTACTGGAAGGAAGCGGTTCGTAGCGAGATGGATTCCATCTTGGCAAATGAAACTTGGGAGATAACTGATCGTCCTTATGGGTGCAAACCTATAGGATGCAAATGGGTATTCAAGAAGAAGCTTAGGCCTGATGGTACTATTGAAAAGTACAAGGCTCGGCTCGTGGCTAAGGGTTATACCCAGAAGGAAGGTGAAGACTTCTTTGATACTTACTCACATGTGGCTCGACTGACCACTATTCGAGTTCTACTTTCACTAGCTGCCTCGCATGGTCTTCTCGTTCATCAAATGGATGTTAAGACTGCTTTCCTAAATGGAGAGTTGGACGATGAAATTTATATGGAACAACCAGATGGGTTTGTACTAGATGGTCAGGAAGAGAAAGTGTGCAAGTTGTTGAAGTCTTTGTACGGACTTAAGCAAGCACCCAAACAGTGGCATGAGAAGTTTGAAAGAACTTTAACAGTTGCAGGCTTTGTTGTGAACGAAGCCGACAAATGTGTGTACTATCGCCATGGTGGGGGCGAGGAAGTTATCATGTGCTTGTATGTCGATGACATACTGATTTTTGGAACAAATCTGAAAGTTATTAAGCAGGTCAAGGATTTCCTATCTCGTTGTTTTGAGATGAAGGATTTAGGAGTGGCTGATGTCATTCTGAACATCAAGTTGTTGAGAGACGATGATGGTGGGATTACTTTGCTTCAATCTCACTATGTGGAAAGGATCTTGAGTCGCTTTGGCTATAGTGACTGCAAGCCCTCTCCAACACCATATGATGCTAGTGTGTTGCTTCAAAAGAATCGAAGAATTGCTAGAGACCAATTGAAGTATTCTCAGATTATTGGCTCGCTTATGTACTTAGCCAGTGCTACAAGACCTGACATCTCTTTTGCTATTAGCAAACTGAGTCGGTTTGTTTCAAAACCAGGAGATGTGCATTGGAAAGCTCTAGAAAGAGTTTTGCGTTATTTGAAAGGCACTGCAAATTATGGAATTCACTACACCGGGCATCCAAAGGTGCTTGAAGGGTATAGTGACTCAAACTGGATCTCAGATGCTGATGAGATAAAGGCCACGAGCGGTTATGTATTCACTCATGGAGGTGGCGCTGTTTCTTGGAAGTCTTGCAAGCAGACCATCTTAACGAGGTCAACAATGGAAGCAGAACTCACAGCACTAGATACAGCTACGGTCGAAGCAGATTGGCTTCGTCGGCTCTTGAATGACTTACCGGTTGTTGAGAAACCTATACCGGGTATCCTTATGAACTGCGACAATCAAACTGTGATCACGAAAGTGAGCAGCTCAAAGGATAACATGAAGTCATCAAGACACGTTCAGAGAAGGTTAAAGTCTGTCAGAAAAATGAAAAACTCCGGAGTTATTGCATTGGATTATATCCAAACGTCTAAAAATCTGGCAGATCCTTTTACTAAGGGTCTATCACGTAATGTGATAGATAATGCATCGAGGGAGATGGGTATGAGACCCACAATATGAGTTGTTCACAGTGGTAACCTATTCTTTGTGATCGAAGATCCCGTGAATTAGATGTGGAAGACAAGTTGTTGGTCAACTGAGAGGAGAGTATCCTTATTATTCACAATACCACTCCATGAAGATGCAATACTCTCCTTATCTGCATGGCAGGTTGATGTATATCTTAATGTGTTCTAAAGTGGCTTATTTAAGCAGAGATGTTATCCTGCAGAACATCTTTTGAAGAACACACCTATATGAGTCTGATTGTCAAACGTCGCAATCTATGAGAGTAGGGTTCTCTCTAGTAAACTCATGAAAGGTCACGGAGTATGATGCATAAGCTCCACCCACGGGGAAGACCCACGGTAGCCACGTATCGGTCAAGGCTTTATGTGAAGCTAGATTCGCAGAAAACTTGCAGTTCAATGCCCAGTCCACTGTTCAAGTTGCTTACTAGTGTAGCATAGAGTTCTAGGTGGGAGTTCAACTTAACAGTCTCCACTGCAGTACCGGTATATAAAAAGTGTTTTGGAACCAAAGGCAAATTTTTGTGTGCCTCTGGGATCTGGTGGGGGATTGCTGGAATTTTGTCTATTTTGGGCCTAGCCCAATAGCAATTTCAGAAATTCCTAATAAATCCTAGAGGCCCACACAGCCCATTTGTGCAAGGCAAGAGGTGGAACAAAAGTTTAGTCCCACATTGCTAGTTTAGAGGGAGTTGGACCTCTTTATAACGGGGGTTCTTTCCCCACATGTATGAGCATGAGAACAAGAGGGACATCCACGCGCGCTCCTCCTCCGCCGCCCACCTCGCACCGCCACGCCACGCCTCGTCACGACGCGCCGCGGGTTGCTGGAATGAGCCGAGCCGATGTCTAAATTTTTGCCACGCATGACGGGTAAACAAAAGGTCACGTGGGAGTTGAAACGTTTTTCTGTAGTGGACACTGAATTCGAACGGCGCGCCTCTTCGGCCACTGCCTGTTCGCTTCATCTCCCTTCGTTGCTTCACCTCCCGCCGCAGCCTCTTCGCGTCCTTCTCCTGTGCCTATATAAGAGAGGTCGCTCCTCTTCAGAGAGACACAGCAGAAGATTCCCTTCCTCTCTCCACAAAGTTCCTGAGCACTGCGCTGCTGCTACGATCTTCCCCATCCCGGCTTGCAACGTGCACCGCAGGTCGGGACAGTAGGCCTCCGAAACCGCACCTTTTGAGTCCTGTACGGGAGAAGGGTGATAAGGTTTTTGGGGAGCGCTCAGCGCGACTACTGGTTGCTTCGTCACGGACGATCCGGTCGCCGACGACTACTTCCCCGATGATGACTTCTTCCCCGACGTCCACGACCTCCTCGACGACATGGCAGGCGAGGACACTGACCCCAAGTCCAGCGCTTCTGCTGCTGCTGTCCCGTACGTGTTCTTGTCTTTCCTGTTAAAGGTTCTGTCGCAGTTCCTTGTTCTAGTCCTTGTCCTACACATGATATGTTCTACTTCATATATGCAACTAGTTCTACTGTCTGCTATAGATATGCTAGGCTACGGTTCATATATGCAGAAACTATTTACCTTCTCTCTGTCAGAACATATGACTTGTTTTATCTCTATTATATTACTCATGCTTTATCTAATATTTCTGTTAATAAAATCATTTGGTAAATTGCTCATGTTTCCAACACAAACCATATGAACTGCTGCAGCAAAGAAAATGCAAAAGATGACGGTTAATACACTTCCTAGACTGAGCTTCAGCCTAGATATGTGCACATCTAAATTCGTTTACATGTTTCCGCAAATTTTATAAAGCAGTTACAGATAAGTAAAAAAATGTTTTTACCAACAATCCATATCCTAACATTAATTGGACAACTTGTTTATTTTTTACTAGGCAAAATGAAAATTAACAAAAAAAACATTTTTCCACAAATTTTATAATGCAGTTACAGATAAGCAAAAAATTGTTTTTACCGACAATCTATATCTTAATATTAATTGGAAAACTTGTTTATTTTTACTAGGCAAAATGAAAATTAACAAAAAAACGTCTTTCCGCAAATTTTATAAAGCAGTTACAGATAAGTAAAAAACTGTTTTCACCAACAATCCATATCCTAACATTAATTGGACAGCTTGTTTATTTTTTACTAGGCAAAATAAAAATTAACAAAAAAATGGCCTTGTGAAGGCTCGAAACCCAAGACCAGCAGAAGCATGCTTGCACGCCCTGCCAACTCACCACCACAAACATACAATACTAGTATGCGCCACACACTATTTATACCTTCTGCACCCTACCGCCAAAGACAGTGGCGGTAGGGTGTTTTCAACATCACGGTACCGTCAAGTCCTACTGCCGTAGCCCTTGGCGATAGGCTGTGTTAACCTAGGTGATGGTAGAATAAGGGTCAGATCGTGAATTTTTTTCAAACCGAGGTCAAATTGCGGTGAAGTTTACAGAAAAGGTTAAAACAGTGAATTCGGCCTCCAGGGGGAGAAACTAGGGTGGGGTGCAGGTGGAGCCAAACCTGGCCGCCCGGAGTCGCCGTGCCAGTGGTCGCCGGAGTCGCCAAGAGCCCACGCCCTCATACTCCACATGCATGTGGTCTTGGAGTCACTTCAGCACCCGTGTATCGGGCCTGCAGTAGAGCCACGCAGCCTGACCATGGGAGCCGGAATCTTGGTATGGCCGACGGCCGCCCGGGGTCATCTTGGTGTCATCGACCTTTTGATTTGATCAGTTGGCTGGGTCTAGCCAGGTAGAGAGATGAGTTGAGAAAAATTGCAGAAAGGCCATAGGGGTATTCAAGTCATTTCACATGTATTCTCTGAGCTAAAATAATTAGAACATAATTAATTTAAAAACAAAATATGTATGTGGCAACTGTGTGGCAGATTGCAAAAACTACCACACGCAACCAGCATCGTCAGATCCGATCACGCGCACCTGCCCCGCCATTCCGATTTCCTTCCTTCTATAGCTTTCCTCACGATTTTATCGCGCATCCGCACCCGCATGTGCCTCCCTAATTTTCGCGCCTCCCGATTTTTAGGAGATCCGATCGCGCGCGCCCGCCTCGCCCTTCCAATTTCCTTCCTTCTTTAGTTTTTGATTTTCGGGAAAAAATAGTGCATGCAATGGGATTTGATCTCTGGTCTGCAGGTAATCAATGAAGGGAGCTGACCATCTCACCTATAACTCATTGTTGAACAAGCTAAGGAAAAATACGGTTTTGACATGTTTTGCCTTTAATATGTTAGCACAGAAAATCTTTTCGTTTCACCTATCAAACCCGACACATAAACTTTTCCCGTGGTAAATTCTTCATCACCACCATGATAACTAACGCACCACCAACATGATAACTTTTGTATACCACACATTACATTATGTGTAAGAGCATGGTCATATAAGCACCGGAGGCGTGATAACTTTGGTGAAAGCATCATGGTAACTTTGATCATTGGAGAAGAAATTTGTTAAACACACACCCCCCCCCCCAACCCTTCGGTAATTTCAGTAAATAGCATGATAACTTTCACGCCATAGACCTGATATTTTAAATACAAACATCATCGTACCTTTAAACATTGTGGAAGAAAAACGTGAAAATATACCCGATAATTTCTGTGTAAATAGATGATAATATACGTAGCGCACATCTGATAACTGAGATAGAAACACCATGATAACTTCGACCATAGGGAAGAAAATTATTGAAAAGATACTCCGGTAACTTATGTGTAAATAGCACGGTAGTATACCTCCCTCCCCTGGTATTTTTCTGTGTAATAGCATGAAAACATATGCACTGCGATAACTAAACACCATCATAAGTTTTGACCCATGGGGGAAACTTTTGCTGAAATATACCCCTGATAAATTTTGTTTAAATAGCATGATTTTTTAAGCATGGCAGGCTTGATAGGTTACCTAGAATCACCATGATAACTTTTTGACCCAGGGAAAAGTTGTTTAAAACATTCCCGATAAATATTTTTGTGTAAATAACATGATAATACAAGCACCCATAACCGATAACTTACATATAAGCATCATGGTAACTTTTTACCAAAGGAAAAGAAAGTTGTTAAAAACATACACTCGCCTTGCGGGGCCTCTTGGATGAACACAACACATGGTGTGCCACGAGAAAGTCACATAATGTTTAGTGTCATGAGGGGCACACGTGCTTGTGAGTTGGCTGGAAAAAAAACGGTCCAGTTTGACCCGCTATAGGCATGATAAGTTAAGTTACGCAAAAATTTCGTTGTAATTTTTTACCTATGGAAAAAGCTACTGAATCACACCCGGGTTTTTAGGTATAAGTACCATGATAATATACGAACCGTAGAATCAGTAACTCATGTACAATCCCCCCTGGTAACTTTGACCGGAGGAGGTTGATGTAGACATACCTTGATAATTTATGTGTTAGTACCATGGTATATTACGCATCGAGGAGCTGAATAACTTGTGTATAAAACACAGTGGTAACTTTGAAAGAGGGTGTAGTTGTTGAAACATAGTACCTGATAAGTTCTATATAAATAACATGATAAGTTACGCAACATAGGCATGATAACTTGCATACGAATACCATGGTAACTTTGACCCGCGGGAAAATCGTGGTAATTTTCTGTAATAACACGATTGTAAAAAAACGTCAAAAGGAATAGTTTTCTTTAGTTGAGCAACAAATCCCTAAGGGTGAGTTGGTTGTGGTGGTGCGCTTTGGTGCTTGGGGTTGCGGGTTCAAATCCCACATGCGCAATTTTTTTATCACGTGGGAGACGAGAAGAAGTGACAGTTTTCCTGGGGGTGGGCGCGCGAGATGTGTGGGAAAAGCAGGTTTCTCGGGCGAGCCCGCGGGGTTGTTCGGGAGGAGGAGGGATCGAAGAGAGGGGAAGTTGTTTTGTACTTAGAGGGAAATGGATAAGGTGTGTGTGGTAGTTTTAGCTATGTGGCACACGTGTGCCAAATATCACGGTCCACATTTAAAAAAGGGCAAACGAACAAGAAACTAAAGTAATATAGGGCAACTAATCTAAGCCAAAGTTATGTGTCGCATAATGATCCAGTGCTCAACTAATGTGGGTGCAAATCATCCAATCCCCCATCATCTGTGTCATCTATTAATGTTGTTTTA
This sequence comes from Triticum dicoccoides, assembly GCF_002162155.2. NCBI lineage: Eukaryota > Viridiplantae > Streptophyta > Magnoliopsida > Poales > Poaceae > Triticum > Triticum dicoccoides. The sequence goes on from NC_041382.1 coordinate 57,240,374, forward strand.
TACTACCTCCGTCACCTATAAGACTAAGAGCATCTCCAGCCGTTCGGCCCCCCAGGGCGCCTAAAAAGAGCGGCCTGGGGGTGAACTGGTGCTAGCTCGGCCCTTGGGGGCGACCTAGCTCCCAGTCACGCCCCCAGGCGCCGGCCCCAGGATGCGGAAAATTCGAACTTGGTCGTTCCCGCTCACAAAAGACGCCACAAATCCGGCGATCACAAGTCATAGTTCGGCGATCCGATGTAGTCCGGCGTACAAAAAACAGAGCGCCGCAAGTTCGCGTGCGCAACGAATCACTCGACGGGGTCGGCTTCAGGCGTTGGCGGAGTCGGCATGCGCGGACTCGGAGGTGTCGGAGCTGCTTTGGTGCTGGGCGGTGTCGGCGCGGCTTCGGTGCTGCTAGGAGGCGTCATCACTCGGGCTTGGAGCCGCGCTGCATGTAGACGCCTTTGAAGTAGGGGTCGACAAGCTTGCGCTCGTCGAACTCGGCCTTGATGCGGTCCCAGTACCTGTCGATGCTCTGGTTCGTGCCGGTCGTCGGGTCGAGGCTGACGACTTTCCATGCTTCGGCGAGGCATTCCTCCTCCTTGGATGCCCACTTGATGTGCGGCTTGCCTGTCCTGGCCGCCCGCTTCTTCTTCTTGCGCCCCTTCACCGTCGCAGGAGTCGGCTCCTCCTCCTCCTCCTCCTCCTCCTCGTCCTCCTCCTCCTGCTCGTCCTCGCTGTAGACGTAGCCGAGCTTGCCGTCCATGCCGCCGCTGAGATCCACCAGCTCGTCCTGGGTGACGAACCCGGGAGACGCTGCGGCCGCGGCCGAACCTGCCGCGATGATGTCGTCCATGTCGGCCTTGGTCTCGTCGGTGTCGCCGAGGTGCGAGAAGGGCAGCGGGCCACGGTGTAGTGGGGGCATCGGCGAGGAAGCATAAGAGGGCGGCAAGTAGTTGTATGGAGGGTACTGCACGCCGGCGAAGGCGGGAGAGGGCGTGCGCTGGGCCGGGTATCCATGGGGGAAGGTGACGTTTGGGTTGAACCCACCGTGCGCATCCCCGTCGGCGTAGCCCAGCGAGGGTGATCCCCATGGCTGCGGAGAGCCGACGCCTTGCTGGCCCCAGGGCGCATACTGGGCGTGGCTTCCGGATGGATTCATCATCCCCGCGCGAGTCGCCTCGGACTCGGCTTGGTCCGCCGAGGCAGCCGCAGCCGCGCGCGCCGCATTGTCGCGGGCCTTCTTGGCGATGGCCCTGTTCCGCCGATCGGCGGTGACAGCCTCCCACCGCTGAACTTCCGCCCTCCACTCGGCGTTTGACATGCCAGGTGGCTTGACCGGCGGCGCCCTTGGCTTCCTCTTCTTTGGCTGGGCAACGGAGGCGGTCGCGGTTGCCGCCGCGTGAGGGGCGACGTACTTCTTCGGTGGCATGGCGGCCGGCTGGGAGGGAGGCAAGCGGGAGGGAGATTGGCGGGAGGAAGGAGCGAGAGGGAAGTGGGGAAAACGCGGGAAGAAACGGCGGGAAGTGGCGCTCGCCTCACCGACAGGGCGGACCCACGCGCCCTTTTCACTTGTGCCGGCGCCCCAGGCGCCCCCCAGGAAGCCAGGTTCGGCCTGGGTCCGCCAACACCAGTTTCGGCCCGAGCTGGCGAAAAACGGGTTTCTGGGGGCGCGACTGGGCCGTTTTTCGGCGCCGGTGCGGCAAAAACGTCTGGGGAGGATCTGTTGGGGGTGCGGCTGGAGATGCTCTTATATTTAGAAATGGAGGGAGTATGTGATGTTGTTACTAATACCTAGATGTAGCAACATTTGTTGCTAAGATAGTGGATTCAAACTATCTGATGTACTACTTTGTAGGGTCTTTGTGAATAATTAATAAAATGGTCGCATGGATCTCCGACGTGTTACTGACTATTGATCTCCAGATGCGAAGGCCAGGGTCATCCTTCTTTTCAAAAAAATGTGTTGTTGTTACTGAGTGTTAATTTAACTTTATTTTATTTGTAGCTGAGCATTTGAATTTTTAGAGGTTGATCTTCTATATTATGCATGTGGATTTGAACCTTTTAGATCATGTGAAGGCATGGAGAACTAGTACATCTTGTAAACTACGGCTTGGATTGTGGAAACCTGGGCGTGTGTGTGGACCATTTAGACTCTGCAACTTTGTGAACCAACTTGTGGTTGGATGATTAGAGAGACAGTGGTATCCCCGACCCACCAGGGTTCAAGTTCTGGTGCTCGCATTATTCCTGGATTTATTTCAGGATTTCTAGCGATGCGCTTTCAGTGGGAGGAGACGTTCCCGTCGACGATGAGCCGCCTACGGTGACTTCGTAAATCTCAAAATGATATATCGGCTCAGTCTTTGGAGGTGCTCATAGGGGTAGGGTGTGCGTGTGTGCGTTCATAAGGGTGGGTGTATACACGCATGTATGAGTGCTTGCGTCTGTACTGATGTTAAAAAAGACTCTACAAGTTTATTCTTATAAATTTGTGAATTTATGGGAAACTTGTTCACAATTAGGTGTTTTTCCTCCTCCCCAAGAAAAGTCTCCTTCCTCCTCCCACCGGTGCCACCGTCGATCCGACCCACCTCTGATGGCCTTTGGACCATGGATGTGTAGAGGATCTCAGCCCCTCACGGGTGGGAGGGACCCCCATTCTCATTTTTGTTAGGTTAATCGTCTTGGTTGGGGCTGTGTGGCGGTGGCGATGTCCCTTAGTAGGAATAATGTCTCCCACGTCCTATCCATGTCCTGACGGTCCGAATAGCATCCTCGGAGGATGTGAGGAGGTTTTTCTCCGTCGAATCTCACGGGATTTGGTTGGTACTGGTCTTCGGTGGATCTATTTCAATCCAGTTCGTCTTCGTTCGTGTGGTTACAAGTTTGATCTTTTCGATCTACAACTCTCTTCATCGGTGATGGTTGCTGCTCTGGTGTGCTGGTCCTTTGGGGCATTAGCACGACGACTTCCTAACTGTCTACTACAACAAGGTTTGTTCGGCTCCGGTAAGGGAGAGGCGATGACGACGGCGCACCTTTGGCTCACTTCAGTGCTTGGAGTCGTCGCTAGGTGGTCCATGGACCTGGTTGTAATTTTATTACCTCTTGTGTTCTTTGTGATGCCATGCTTGATGAATAGATTGGAAATTTTTGGCAAAAATAATTATGAACTTATGAGCCAATGCCTATGAATCTGATTTATCAGTGAACATTTACATTTCATTAGCTTCTGATATGTGAGAATGTTAGTATTTTTGACAAAATTTGAACTTTGGATACAAATTATTACAAATCTAGGTGAATTTTAGATGTTGTGCTAATTTAACTTTTGCTATGAAATTGGGAGACTAATTGTAGTTGCTTAGAGCAACTCTACCCGATCCCATAAAAGGCTATGGAGGAGTAAAATTTTCATTTTACTCCCCTAACCGGCACCTAGCCGATCCCCTAAACCGAATAGCAATAAAATATTTACTCCGCCTTCTATTGGGCGCCTAAAAATACTCGGGCGCGACTGCACAGAATAAAAATTCTAGCCTCTCTCGCACCTCCTCACCCCCGTCCACCGCCCCCACCACTACATCGCTGCCTCCCTTGGCCCTCGCTGCCCTTCTGCCCGAGTCTGGGCCCTTCACCGACCGTCAACGTCACAAGAATCAAGGTGAAACAGCGTCGCCGGAATCAGGGTGAACCACTGCCGCCGTTGCTTTAATCGATCGTTGGATTTCTCTTGGATCTTCTTCCTTGTTGGCAGCCGCCGCATCTGATCGGGGTTGCGCACCGTTGGAGGTCATTCCCACCGTCGCTGCCCGCTAGTTTGTCCTAAATGTTGTTGGTCGGCCGGTGCACAACCACCGTCATGCAAGTGTTCGATGGTTTGCCTAGGTGAGTTCTTTTGAATTTTTTCCTTTCGTTTTGTTTTATTCTTCTACGATCAAATTGAATTGAGACGTTTGAATTGAAGATGGCGAGGTTGAGAGAGATGATCTTCGAGGACTCATTGTCATCCGAAGAGGAAGAAGACGAAGAAGACTTTGAAACTGTTCTTGGCATGATTTTCAATGATGATATTCGGCGACTGGGGAGAGAATCATAGTTTGCCCGCATACAGCTCAGTCGTGATAGAGCGAAGGGCCATGCCAAGAGCATGAGAGATTACTTTGATCCAAATCCAACCTATCCGGAGAAGTACTTTCGCCGGTGCTTTCTGATGCACACAAGTCTTTTTCTCGCCATTGCAAAAGACGGTGAGAAGTATGATGATTGGTTCAAACTTAGAAGGAATGCATGCAGAGAGATAAGTGCAAGCCCTCTAATGAAGTGCACTGTGGCTGTTCGAGTTTTGGCATATGGGTGTTTGGCCGATGCAATTGATGACTATGTCCGCATTGGTGAAGACACAATCTTGGAGGCCGTCCGACGGTTTGGTAATGCAGTAATTGATGTTTTTGGACCGGAATACTTGAGGGCACCGAACGAGGAAGACACCGAGAGGATTATGGTAGAGAGTGAAGCAAGACACTAGTGTAGAAAAGCCTAGCTATGGCGTGTCAAAATTTCCTTTGCTGGTGTATGGCTCCAACGCCACCAATATGGCGCCATTGTTAAAAAATAGTGCTAGCGTTGTAGTCCATGTCAACAATATTCTACATGTTGATGGTGTTCCACATGGACAATGCCAACAGTAAGAGTATCTTACCATTGTCATGCCCTGTTGGCCGACGCTAGCAAATTAATGTTTTGCTAATAAAAAATATTCTACCTCACAAACTAAGTAGTTCTACTAAAATCAACTTCACAACTTCAAACTAAATAATTCTACTTAAGTCAATTTCACAAACTAAATAGATCTCATCAACTCAAGTTAAAGAACTACATATATAAGGCAACTACATAAGTCTACTCTTGATCAAGGATTAGTTATAGCTGGTGAACCTTCTTTTCATTGCTCTCTCCATCTTTTTTAAAATGAGCTACATCCATCTTGAGCTCATTCCTCTCTTTCCCGAGGAGTTTTCTCTCCTGCTTTAGCTTATTCCTCTCCTCGACGAGATTATCCCTCTCATCCCTCAGCTTATTAGTCTTCTTGAAGAGTTCAACACTCTCGTTCATCAGCTCACGCTTCGCCACCTTCAGCGAGGCATTCACCTCTTACAGGCTCTTGATGGTACACTGATGAGCCTCTAACAAATCTTTGTTGAGCATGTCCACATCGTATACTTCATCTGTGTTGCCTCCTGAATTGGCCATGACCTGATGCACTTAAATTTGTTTGAGAAATAAATAATGTTGTGTCATATAGCAAAGTATTTTTAAAGTATGTCAAAATACAACAAATGACTATTAATTGAACTATAGTATATGATGAATGCAATTAAGAGAATATATGAACTAGAGTATCAACATGTGTATCAACTAAAAATTATCTCTCTTTTGTTGTTTATGTATCATGGCAAATTATCTCTCTTTTGTTGCAATTTAAGTTCATGTCACATGACATTTGTTCTTTTATGTATCATGGCAAATTATGTTCCCTATAGTACTATTGCTGTTGTGCTTGACACACCAATGCCCACATTCATGTTGATAAAATATACTATGTCATACTAATTTTGTAGTTGCAACACTGCCATGCTAATTTTATACTTGTAGCACTACCATACTAATTTTGTAGTTGTAGCACTGCCATACTAATTGTCATACTAATTTTGTAGTTGCAGCACTGCCATACTAATTGTCATACTAATTTTGTAGTTGTCATACTACTCACTTCAACTTGGTCAACCCTAGCGATGAAAATCAAATCGAGAGGGGATGAACTCATCGATAATTCAAAGAACAAGAAACATCGGTCACTCCACTACTCAATACCAATGTTGATAAAATATACTCTATATATGTTCTCAACCATAAGCAAGTAAAATTCATATCCAGAGAAATACTCTATATTTTTCTGAATTTTTCCTCATATGAACTAAGCTGCTAAGCAACTAAATTTTGTAGCATTAAAAAAGCGATGGACTAAACCTAAACCTAGAGTGTGAATCAGCGGCGGAGGATGGAGAGGTGGGTGCTCACCGGTGGAGGAAGCTCCAGCTGCGCTGGGGGCTTCAAGGACGGCGGAGACCTGTGAGACGGAGGCGGGGGCGGCGACCCGTGAGATAGTGCTGGGGGCGGAGACACGCAAGACGGCAAAGCAGTTGCAGGGGCGATGCTTGTGAAGACCTA